>NC_044561.1:2103400-2452772 GCF_007565055.1 Rhinopithecus roxellana
GGACGCCCCCAGCTATAGCATTGCAGATCCATCCATCTCTCATGCTGTTCCACCCCCTCACACTCCCCTGACCCCTCCTCCTCTCACCTTCATCGTCCATGATCTTCACGCGAGCCCCTGCCTCATACAGCCTGCGGAGCGCCCTCCGCCAATCTCTACCCCAGTAGTAGTAGAGGCGGGCGGCGGAGATGGTCAGGGTGACATTGGGGTGCTCAGCCAGGAATTCGGTCACCTTTGCCACACAGTCCAGGCAGGGGTTCCAGGATACAAACCAGGTGATCTGGACGCGCTTGTAAGCAGGCAGCTGCTTGCCACAGAACCAAGAGAGGAAGCACATTTCTGCGTGGTCCTCAGGCTGGAAACACACCTGGGAGAGGAGCAGAGGGTAGGGGATGCTCTGAGAGGGGGAGCAGGAGGAGAGCAGGGTTGGGGCAGAGGGAGGAGGGGCCAGCACAGGAGTCCACGGGATCTTGCCACTGAAGCTCCTTTCTTCCATCCCCCCTGTTTGGTTTGAGTGATTGTCTGCTCCAAAGCTCATGTTCAGTGTTAATTGCTATGGTAATGGCCTTAAGAGGTGGCACCTACAAGCAGCTGTGAGGCTGTGGGGACTGCACCTTTGTGGGTGCCACTGCTGTGGTTATTCAAGGGCGACTTTAGCCCCACTTTCTGTCTCTTGCCCTCTAGCTGGAGGGGCAGCCAGTCAGACTAAACTCCTGCTTCCTCTTGTCCCAGTGTCATGGAGCAGCAGTGACTCGACATCCCAGGCCACTCTGTCTGGAGCATCCCCTGAGCTTCTGGCAACAACCTTCACCCCCACGTGACTGTGCAGCTCACAGGCCCTGGAAAGTTGCTGGTGCCTTAACAGTGAACTTCCCAGCGTCCAGAACTCGAGCCAGCACATTTCTATTCATTGTGAATGTCCCCGTCTCAGTCCTGCTGTTGAAGCAACACAAGGTGCACCAAGACACGTGCTTCCCTTCGTTTGGGAGTTTTCCCAGCCCTGTTCACGGCCTCATGCGCGAATTCTGGCATCCATTTTCCCAGGCATCCATTCAGCAGGCATCCTCAGCCCCTGCTGTGGCCTGGCCCTCTGGGATCCGCCCTGTTCCCTCCCTGCCATCTGCTGGGGAGGCCACTGGACCTGCGCTATCCCATGTTGGGGGGGCACTGGCCAAGGGGGCTACTGAGCACCTGAAACGGGGCTCTGATGAGAGACCTCGGCTCATGAAAAATATACCGTACACTGCTCATTTCAGTGTGAGAAGAGAAAGAAACTTCACTATCTCACAAATAATTTTATGTTAATCAATGTTGAAGTAATATGTTAGCTACATTGGATTAAATAAAATTTTAAAATTACTTTCACCAGTGTTTGTCACCTTTTTAGCGTGTGGGGACTGGAAACACATGTGCTTCACTCCTGAGTCCTGGGTGTTTCCGTGGCCAGCACCGCTGTAAGCCAGGCCTGCCCAGCACACAGACGACTCCCTCCCCAAACACACTCTGAAAAGTCTCCTGCCTGGGCGGAGGGGGCCGTAGGGATGGGTGGGACAAGGCGGGGAACTTAGTGTCCCGAGTGGGGGTGGCAGGGTGAGGAGTGAGGGTTCACCATCTTGTGATGATGCATCTTTGCCATGGAGGAATCAGGGCAGTGGTCGGGGCGGTCAAGCAGGAAGATCTGGGCCATGGACTTAAGAAATGTGGGAAGTGGAGGCCAGGCGCAGTGGCTCACACCTGTGTTCCCAGCACTTTGGGAGGCCGAGGTGAGCGGATCACCTGAGGTCAGGAGTTCAAGACCAGCCTGGCCAACATGGTGAAATCCCGTCTCTATTAAAAATACAAAAAATTAGCTGGGTGTGGTGGTGGGCACCTGTAATCCCAGCTATTCAGGCAGCTGAGGCAGGATAATTGCTTGAACCCAGGAGGCGGAAGTTGAATGAGCCAAGATTGAGCCGTTGCACTCTAGCCTGGACAACAAGAGTAAAACTCTGTCTCAAAAAAAAAAAAAAAAAAAAAAAAAAAAGAAAAAGAAAAAGAAAAGAAAGAAATAAAAGAAAAAAAGAAATGTGGGATGTGGCCAGGCACAGTGGCTCACGCCTGTAATCCCAGAACTTTGGGAGGCCAAGGCAGGTGAATCACCTGAGATCAGGAGTTCGAGACCAGCCTGCTCAACATGGTGAAAACCCACCTCTTCTGAAAATAGAAAAATTAGCCAGGGGTGGTGGCGGGTGCCTGTAGTCCCAGCTACTCAGGACGCTGAGGCAGGAGAATCGCTTGAACCCAGGAGATGGAGGTTGCAGTAAGCCGAGATCGCACCACTGCACTCCAGCCTGGGTGACAGATGGAGACTCTGTCTCAAAATAAATAAATAAATAAATAAATAAATAAATAAGAAAGAAAAAAATAAATGTGCAAAAAAATACACAATTGAGAGCCCGCCACCAGGCATTTTACTTACGTGTTTTTTGCATTCCCAGCTGCTTAGCTCCTACCTGTAATTCGATTGAAGTTTGGGTCGTACCTGGCCTTGAAAGACCCCTGTGTACCAACGGAGCTTTGAGGAGTAGTTCCTTATTTTCACTTTGTAGCACAGCCAGGTGTACCTCCGACCATAGAGGATGGGTTCATTTTCAAAGTTGTAGTAGAATGTGCGTCGATACATCCGCTCCATCCGCTTTCTGAAGGCACAAGAGAGAAACCGGCCCATGCAGAGAGCCCTCCCTGGAGTCCTTGGGGCTCATGTCCACTAAATATAGCTCCTGGGATGGCCCTGGGCCTCCCCCACCCCTCCACAGCCCTGAGAATTTCTGCTGTCTTCCCAGGCAGGAAGACTGAGGGGAGAGGAAGAGGAGGGGATGCTGGCAGGGGCACCAGGGCCAGGGCGATCTCTCCCAGCTCGGGCCCAACTCTGGCCTTTCCAGAGGTACATTCCCCACCCTCTCAGTATTTCTGCCAACTCACTCCCCAACCCATTAAGAAAATGCAAAAGAGAATAAAACTCTTCACCTTAAAAAATGGCTTTTAACCTTTCAGCTCAGTCCCTTCCTGATGTTTCACTTTGCGTGTTAACATTATTTTAAAATCACGGTAGAACCGATTTCTGAGGCCCAGGCCACTCTTCTAAGTGCTGTGAGGGGTGTGAGCTCATGTGAGGCTGCCCTAGGCCTGCAGGGGCCATTCCCATCTTACAGAGGAGGGGCCAGAGGCGCAGAAAGGCGTGGTAACCTGCCCAGGCCACAGAGCTGGGGACAGATGGAGCTGGGGCCCCTTTCCAGGCCTGTCCTGTCCAGCCTCTGCATCACAGGGCCCTGCAGGAGAAAGCTGTTGGGGACTGGGCTCTCTTTTCACTAAATTTTAAAATAAGAACATTTCTCCTGATCATTGTGTTCTTTCTCACATTCCATGTTACTGGTCATGTTCTAAAAGATGAAGAGTGACCTTGGAGTGGAACCTGTCTGGGGCCATCTGCTGACTGTGGAGACATCCTTGGACAATATGATTTATCCTGTGCTTCAGAGACCATTCCCTCCCCACACCCTCTCCTAAGACTTTGTATTTAAACAAAGTAAATCTTACAAAAAGTCCAACAAAGCGCTGTAAACAAAGTGCCTGATTGCCCCAATCATCCTTTGGTTCAATTCTCCCAGTTCCTGAGCTCAGGAATGGTGGGAAGCGCACAGAGGGAGCACCCTCTCAGGGCGGGGAGCACCAGCCTGGCCATGACTTTCAGTGGAGAGTCTCAGCAGGGGGCCTGGGCTGTGGCAGGTGGGGAAGGTCGCCCATTCAGAAGCAGCAGTGGGGCAACCACACAGCAGGGCAAGGAGCCTCGCTGGGAGTGGGGATGGCAGGGAAGCCAGAGGGAAGGAAGTCCAGGGCTGGGGCTGGGGCAGAGGGAGGCCAGGGCTGAGGCCCAGCAGGACCACCAGACAGGAAGGGGCCAGAGGGACCCGGCGGACTGAGTGGGCAGCGGTACCTGATCTGTGGATTCATGTTCAGCCTCTTAGATACGCTTGTCCCAGTCCGCTCTTTTTTTTGAAATGCTGTGGTTTCACTTCCTGCTTACAGCGCCCTTGCAGTTAGGCAGCCCTCCTTAAAGTGACCTCCCAGCCGGGCGCGGTGGCTCACGCCTGTAATCCCAGCACTTTGGGAGGCTGAGGCAGGCGGATCACGAGGTCAAGAGTTCCAGATCAGCCTGATCAAAATGAAGAAACCCCGTCTCTACTAACAATACAAAAATTAGCCGGGTGTGGTGGTGTGCACCTGTAATCCCAGCTACTCAGGAGGCTGAGGCAGGAGAATCACTTGAACCCGGGAGGTGGAGGTTGCAGTGAGTCAAGATCGTGCCACTGTACTCCAGCCTCGGTGAGAGAGCAAGACTCTGTCTCAAAAAAAAAAGCGACCTCCCAGGGCCTTGTGAGTCTTGGCCCCTCCCCCTTCCTGTTCTGGCGCTGGTGTGGGAGGCCATGGGATGCTTTATCTTACTCAGTCTTTCACCCTCTTTCTGGTTTTCTCTGGGGCCCTCCCCTGTGTAGAGGAACCTGTGACAAAGACAGGCTGCTCCTTGAGGCAGGACCCAAGGCAACTGCAAAGTGAAAGAGAAAGTCATTGCAGCCAGAGGCCTGCAGGTGGGTCCACACCAGGCTGAGCCAGCAGAGCAGACGCCCCTCCCCTGGTGGTCCCGCCCAGCTGGAGCCTCCTCTCTACCATCAAGACAGACAGGCTGATGCCTCTGCAGGGACTCCCAGATCCTGCTCTCAGGGATCAACCCAGAGATGCCCCCCACCCAGGAGCCATGGGGACAGGGAGGGAGAGTGAAGGGCATGGCGTCTGCCTGCCCCCAGGCCTTCACACTAGGAGGACACCATAGGAGTGGGGGACAGCAGGTGGGTGTGGGCCTCAGATGTCCCACCAGGATGTCATGCGCGCCCCCAAACTGAGCTCTTTCCTTTCTGCTTCTCCTCCTTCCCCATCTCCTGCCCAGAGTTGCTCCCTGGTGGGATGAACTTTTGCCCTCTCTTGTCCCCAAGTCATGGAAGGGCAGCGGCTGGTGTCCCAGGCCAGCCTGTCTGGAGCCTCCCTGTGGGTCTCACAGCTCCCTTCTCCTGGTAGCGTGCTCCCATGGTGCGGTGACCTAAAAATTACACAAGGTATACATTTGCAAAGAACACTTTATTTCTTGATAAAGGTGATAGCCTGCAAGGTGGCCATCCCACAGCCTGGGAAAAGCAGCCTCTGGGAAACACCAGATACAGACATTTAGAAGCAGGAGGGGTTGGGGCAGGAGCTTTATGCTGAAGAGATTGGCTAAACATACATATTCAACAGGCTACAGGAGGAGCTATGAATATTCATGTAGGTGGTTGCAGTCCAGGCTTATCGAACAAATATGCATGTAACATATGATCCCAGGCGGGCACAGTGGCTCACACCTGTAATCCCAGCACTTGGGGAGGCCGAGACAGGCAGATCACTTGAGGTCAGGAGTTCGAGACCAGCATGGCCAATGTAGTGAGATCCCTTCTCTACTAAAACTACAAAATTAATCGGGTGTGGTGATGCATGCCTTTAGTCCCAGGTACTTGGGAGGCTGAAGCATAAGAATCACTTGAACTCGGGAGGCAGAGGTTGCAGTGAGCCGAGATCGTGCCATTGCACTCCAGCCTGGACAACAAGAGCAAAACTCTGTCTCAAAAAAAAAAGGTTGATATTTGATGTTTGGAGGCAGAGAGACCCCAGAGGTGCAGGTGCATAGAGGAAAGGCCACAGAGGACACGGCTGGAAGAGCCTCCCTGCCAGCCAGGAGAATTGACCTCGGAGAAAACAGCTCCACCCAATCCTCGAACTTGGACCTGCAGCCTCCAGATCTGCAAGAAAATAAATGCCTGCCGTGTGGGCACCTGGCCCGGGGCATCTTCTATGGAGGCCAGAGCATGAAGGGTCATTTTTATAGAGTCTCATTCTCTAATAACTTACATCTGCTTTGAAAATGTCAAGTCAAATTTAAAGTGTGGAGAAGAGCCTCTAAATTGCGTATTTCATTAGCAAAGAAAGAATTGTAATTTGGGACATACACGCAGTCCGGATGGTGTTCACCGTGTCGGGAGAACAGAGAGAAGGCAATTATAGAAGGAGAAATGTTCTCCTGCCCTTTGGGAAAGCTCACGGGCACTAGGAAGGGTTGGGAGCTGGGAGGTTCCACTGCTGAGTCGCTGCTTTGGGAGCAAGGAGTCCAAGACTTACAGCCATTTATCGCAGAAGCTGTGGATAAAGCTGGTTTCAGGGTACAACGCACAGTTTCAGGAGTCAGGCTTGCAGAGAAGTCCATTTTGGGAGCAATGGTGTGTGGCCTGACTGCTTTTCCTCCCTGGCTCCTGGCCCCTGTTTTAGCTGGGTAGGACATGAATGACCCAATTCATAGGATGAAATTTACAAAGGATGTGTATCAAAACTTCTGGTATTCAATTTACATGTATTCACACCCATTTAGGTTGAGTTTATTTATTGATTTATTTTCAGGCAGGGTCTCGATTTACTGCCCAGACTGGAGTTCAGTGGTGCGATCTCTGTTCACTCCAACCTCCACCTCCAGGGCTCAAGTAATCCTCCCACTTCAGCCTTCCAAGTAGCTTAAACTACAGGTGCATGCCATCACATCTAACTTTTTTTTTTTTTTTTGGTAGAGATGGGGTTTTGTCTTGTGGCCCAGGCTGGTCTCGAACTCCTGGGCTCAAGCGATTCTCCCACCTTTGCCTCCCAAAGTGCTGGGGGATTACAGGCGTGAGTCACCATGCCCAGCCTAGGTTGAGTTTAGTAAGATTTGGTTATGCTGGGGAGATGGGAAGAGCTAGGTTAGGAGCACGCAGGCTGGAGGAATGGGGTCTGAGCGGGTGGATGGGTAGCCATGGAGGCAGAAAGAGGCCTCTGCAGGAAGAGCCTGGGAGAGTGGGGAGGAAGCGGTGAGGCAGGGGAGCACTGTGGAATGGCCTTGAGGGCAGGAGGGGCTCAGGATGACCAGGCAGAAACAGAGCTGGTCCAGGGTGGAGGGGAGGCCCCCGCAGCATGAGTAGGAGGCTAGAGGAGACAGACCATGAGGCCCGGGGAGATCCCTCACTGAAGAATCTCCCGTAGGCGTCTTGTCAGAGATCGAAAGTTGGTTTTTAGTCCCTTCCAAGGCTTGAATGGCTCACCATCATTGTACACAAAGTTTTCCCAACAATATTTAAAATCTGAGAAAAAACGAAGAGAAAGCAGTGAGGGCCCAGCAGGCTTCTCTCCAGGCCCTGGTCCCTCCCCTCCCAGGCCAGGTTTCCTGGCTGCCAGTTGCAGTGGGCACTAGCTCCATCCCCACAGACTCCCAGGGGACACTGCCCTGCCCCACGGCATTGGAGACCCACCTGCCCCTCATGCTGTCCCTCCCGAACCCACTTACCTCAGCCTCCCCACATCTCACCTTCGTAGTCCATAATCTCCACAGGGACCCCTTCCTCATTCAGGCGGCGGAGCCCCTCCTGGTAATTCGGATACTGGGAGTAGTAGAGGCGGGCGGTATAGATGGTGAGCATCACGTTGCTGTGCCTGGCCAGGAACTTGGCCACCTCCCTTGCACACTCTGGGCAAGGGCTCCAAGATGTGTACCAGGTGACCTGGTAGTTTTTCTTAGGAGACAGTGTGTTGTCGCAGAACCAAGAGAGGAAGCACTTTTCTGCATGACAATGGGTCTCAGGATCAACCTGGGGAAGGAGGAGGAGGAGGTCAGGAGAGCTTAGACCAGGAGCAGGAGGAGTGCAGGGGTGGGGCAGTGGGAGCAGAAGGTGGGCCAGAGCCCCGGGGCGTTTCCTTATTTATTTATTTTTGAGGCAGGGTCTCTCTCTGTTGCCCAGGCTGGAGTGCAGTGGTGCCATCTGGGCTGACTGCAGTCTTGACCTCCCAGGCACAAGGAATCTTCCCACCTGAGCCTCCCAATTAACTGGGACTGCAAGTGTGTGCCGCCACACCTGCCTAAATTTTTGTAATTTTTGTAGAGACGGGGTTTCACCATGTTGCCCAGGCTCATCTCAAACTCTTGGGCTCAAGCGATCCTCCTGCCTCAGCCTCCCAAAGCTCTGGGACTATGAGGGTAAACCACATGCATGGCCTTATTTTATTTCTTTTTTTTTTTTTTTTTAATTTTTTTTATTTTGAGACGGAGTCTCGCTCTGTCGCCCGGGCTGGAGTGCAGTGGCCGGATCTCAGCTCACTGCAAGCTCCGCCTCCCGGGTTTACGCCATTCTCCTGCCTCAGCCTCCCGAGTAGCTGGGACTACAGGCGCCCGCCACCTCGCCCGGCTAGTTTTTTGTATTTTTTAGTAGAGACGGGGTTTCACCGTGTTAGCCAGGATGGTCTCGATCTCCTGACCTCGTGATCCGCCCGTCTCGGCCTCCCGAAGTGCTGGGATTACAGGCTTGACCCACCGCGCCCGGCCTTATTTCTTTACTTTTCATTTTTCTGGGTACATAGTAGGCCCCAGGGTGTTTTATTCATTGAGTTTCCCTTGTTCTATCCTTCTCCTTCCTTCTTTATTCTTTTATTTTTATTTTTTTTCTGAGATGGAGTCTTGCTCTGTCACCCAGGCTGGAGTGCAGTGGCACAATCTTGGCTCGCTGCAACCTCTGCCTCCCAGGTTCAAGCGATTCTCCTGCCTCGGCCTCCTGAGTAGCTGGGACTACAGGCATCCACCCCCACACCTGGCTAATCTTTGTATTTTTAGTAGAGATGGGGGTTTCATCATGTTAGCCAGGCTGGTCTCGAACCCTTGACCTCATGATCTGCCTGCCTCGGCCTCCCAAAGTGCTGGGATTACAGGCATGAGCCACTGCACCGTGCCCAGCCCCTTCCTTCTTTATTTTATTGAGTCTTTCCCTGTCTCATAGACTCATGTGTGAATTCTGCCATCTTTTCTCCCAGGTATCCATTCACCAGGCATCCACAGCCCCTGCTATGCCTGGCCCTCTGGGGTCTGCCTTGCTCCCTGCCTGCCTTCTGCTGAGGAATCAGGGCAGTGGCAGGGGCGGCCCCACAAGCCCAGCAGTGATTGGCCCAGACACAGAGCTGGACACCACACCCCTTGCTTCCCACAGCTGCTGTTTCCCGAGGACTGCTGGATGCACAGCTCCATGATAAGATTTTGGGGAACAAAGTCAAGAGTGAGGGTGCTGGGCGCTAAACAAGGCCGTTCGGGAAGAAGCAAAACCCCTCCAAGATCTGATCACAGGAGAGTCAGGGAGGAAGATCTGGGCCACGGACTTAAAAAATGTGGGGACGGCCGGGCGCGGTGGCTCAAGCCTGTAATCCCAGCACTTTGGGAGGCCGAGACGGGCGGATCACGAGGTCAGGAGATCGAGACCATCCTGGCTAATACGGTGAAACCCCGTCTCTACTAAAAAATACAAAAAACTAGCCGGGCGACGAGGCGGGCGCCTGTAGTCCCAGCTACTCGGGAGGCTGAGACAGGAGAATGGCGTGAACCCGGGAGGCGGAGCTTGCAGTGAGCTGAGAGCCGGCCACTGCACTCCAGCCTGGGCGGCAGAGCAAGACTCCGTCTCAAAAAAAAAAAAAAAAATGTGGGGAGGAGGCCAGACATGGTGTCTCACGCCTGTAATCCTAGCACTTTGGGAGGCCAAGGCTGGTGGATCACTTGAGGTCAGGAGTTCGAAACCAGCCTGGCCAACATGGTGAAATCCCATTTGTACTAAAAATACAAAAAAATTAGCTGGGTGTGGTGGCAGGCACCTGTAATCCCAGCTACTCGGGAGACTGAGGCAGGAGAATCGCTTGAACCCGGGAAGCAGAGGTTGCTGTGAGCTGAGATCACGCCACTGCATTCCAGTCTGGGTGACAAAAAAAAAAAAAAAAAAAAAAAAAAGAAAGAAAGAAAAAAGACATGTGGCAGGGAAGTACACACAGGAGAGCCCACGCCGGGCACGTCACTTCTCGTGTTTTCTGCATTCCCAGCTGCTTAGCTCCTATTTGGGGTGTAACTAGGACTTTGGTGCTACCTGGTTTCGGAAGACGCCCCTCTTCCAGGAGACAGTTGAGTGGTGCTTTATAACTTCCACGGCGAAGCACAGCCAGCTTTCGTTCCGATTGTCAGCTTCCCATAGGTTTTTAAAGTGGAAGTAGAATGTGCCTGGATACATTGCCTCCATCGGGTTTCTGAGGGCACAAGAGAGAAACCCCAATGCAGAGACCCCCCCCCTCCGGAGTCCTGGGGGCTGATGTCCACTGAACACCACTCCCTGGACCGCCCTGGGCTCTGGGCCTCCCCCATCCCTCCACAGCTCTGAGAACGTCTGCTGCTTTCCCAGGCAGGAAGACTGGGACAGAGAAAGAGGAGGCGATGCTGGTAGGGCCAGCAGGGCTGCAGTGACCTCTCCCAGCTGGAACCCCAGCTCTGGGGCTACCAGTGGGACACCCTCAACCTCCCAGTTTTTCTACCACACATCTCCCAACCCATTAGGAAAATGCAACAGACAATAAAACTCTTCACCCTGAAATAATTGCTTGAACATTTTAGCTCAATTCCTTCCTCCCATTTCACCTGTCCAATGATGATATCACACCGAATTCCCCAGGCCAAGGATACCTTTATTTATTATTATTTTTTTAAGATGGCATCTCGCTCTGTCCCCCAGGCTGGAGTGCAGTGGCACAATCTCGGCTCACTGCAACCTCCAGCCCCCAGGTTCAGGGATTTTCCTGCCTCAGCCTCCCAAGTAGCTGGGATTACAGACGCATGCCACCACCCCTGGCTAATTTTTTGTATTTTCAGTAGAGACGGGCTTTCACCATGTTAGCCAGGCTGGTCTCAAACTCCTGACCACAAGTGATCCACCCGCCTCAGCCTCCCAAAGTGCTAGGATTACAGGCATAAGCCACCGTGCCCTGCGTAAAATAAGAGCATTTCTCCTGATTATCATATTTTTTCTACATTCCATGTTACAGGGGTCATTTTAAAAGAGGAATGGTGCTCACGAAGGAGGAGCCTGTGTCTGGGTCATGTGCATCCTCCTCTGCTCACACTGGAGGCATCTTTGGAAGAAATGACTTATTTTCTGGTGCGGAGACCATTCCCTCCCCCACACCCTCTCTTAAGACTTTGTATTGAAACAAAGTAAATCTTACAGAAATTCCATCAAAGTGCTGAGAACAAAATGCCTGATTGCTCCAATCATCCTTTGGTTCAATTCTCCCAGTTCCTGAGCTCAGGAATGGTGGGAAGCACACAGAGGGAGCACCCTCCCAGGGCGGGGAGCACCAGCCTGGTGGTGCCTTTCTGGGGAGAGTCTCAGCAGGGGGCCTGGGCTGGTGCAGGTGGGGAAGGTGGCCCATTCAGAAGCAGCAGTGGGGCGACCACACAGCAGGGCAAGGACCTGGCTGGGAGAGGGGGCGGCGGGGGAGACAGAGGGGAGGGAGCCCAGAGGTGGGGCTGGGGCAGGGGGAGGCCAGGGCTGAGACCCAGCAGGACCACCAGGCAGGAAGGGGCAGGAGGGGCCTGGCAGACAGAGCGGGCAGAGGTACCTGATGTGTGGATTCATGTTCAGCCTCTTAGATACGCTTGTCCAGTCCCACTCTTTTCTGAAGTGCTGTGACTTCTCTTCCTGTTTGCAGAGTCCTTGCAGTTGGGCAGCCCTCTTTAAAGTGACCTCCCCGGGCCCTGTGAGTCATGGCCCCTCCCCATTCCTGCTCAGGCACTGGTGTGGGAGGCCCTGGGGTGCTTTACGTTTCTCTGACTCTGGCTCTCTTTCTGGTTTTCTTCTGGTCCCTCCCACTGGCAGAGGAACCTCGGATAAAGACAGGCTGCTCTGTCTTTATCCGTCTTGGGCAGGACCCAACGGAATTGCAAAGAGAAAGAGAAAGAGAAAGGCATTGCAGCCAGAGCCTGGGAGGCGGGTCCAGACCAGGCTGAGAGAGGGGCAGGTGCCCCCTTGCCTGGTGGATGGACAGGCTGGAGCCCCCTCTCCACCGCCCCCTCCCCAGCCCTAATGTGTGCCCAGAACTTTGAGCAGCACCTCCCTGTTGAGTGAGGGGAGGTTTTGAGACTCCAGTGGGGAAGGAAGTGTGGACACCGCACAGCACACATGAAGGCTTAGGTGTGCCTCGAGTTCCCAGCTGTGTGCTGGGTCCATTGCATGCCTTCCCTCTTCCAACCTCCCAGCTTCCAGAAGGTGGGGCGCAGCTCAGCCCCTCAGAGGTGTGGGCGGAGGATTACCCAGGTGCTGAGGCAAGAGACTGAAGGCACAAACTGTTTCAGTATAGTAAAGCATATACTTACAATAAGAATAGTTATAATACAAATTAGATATAGAGATCATCATGGACATTATCAATCATTAGTATAGACATTATTAATCATTAGCTTTTAATATTACTCTTTATTACTCTAATATTACGCTCCTTTATTAAGAGTAATATCAATATTATTATATAACTGGTGGGTATATGGTCAAGTGCTGAAGGGGTGTTGTGAGAAGTGACCGAGAATACAAGAGGTGAGCCCTCTGTCCCACCTGCGTAAGGGCCACTTGAAGGCTCCTTGGTCAAGTGGTGACGCCACTGCCAAGAGAGCACCCGCTACTTAGCAGGCCGGGAAAAGGAGTCTCCCTTTTCTTGGAGGAGTCAGGGAACGCTCTGCTCCACCAGTTTCTTGTGGGAGGCTGGATCTTATCCAGGCCTGCCTGCAGTCATCCGGAGGCCTAAACCCCTCCCTGTAGTGCTGTGCTTTAATGGTCATGTTCCTTGTCCACTTTCATGTTCCTCACGTACTCCTGGTTCCTCTTGAAGTTCTTAGAAGATAGTGGTAGAAGAAATAGCGAAAGCCTTGAAGTCTGATCTTTCTGATAAGTGCATAGAAGAAAACGCTGATGTATGCTGCCTTCCCTCTCTGTTTTGACTACCTATAGGGAAGGGTCCCCTGTTCTATGATGACGTTACTTGCTTGACCTTATCAATCACTTGGACGATTCACCCTCCTTACCCTGCCCCCTTGTTTTGTGTGCAATAAATAACAGTGCGCCCAACCATTTGGGGCCACTACCGGTCTCCACGTCTTGGTGGTAGTGGTACCCCGGGCCCAGCTGTTTTCTCTTTATCTCTTTGTTTTGTGTCTTTATTTCTTACAATCACTCGTCTCCACACGGGGAGAATACCTGCTAAGCCCCATAGGGCCAGACCCTACATCAGGGACTGCTGAGCCCCTCCCCACCATTACCCTATAGTCCTGCCACGTCCCCCTCACCGAGATGGTAGAGATAGTGATCAATAAATACTAAGGGAACTCAGAGACCAGTGCTGGTGCCGGTCCTCCGTACGCTGAGCTCCAGTCCCCTGGGCCCACTTTTCTTCCTCTATACTTTGTCTCTGTGTCTTACTTCCTTTCTCAGTCTCTCATCTCCACCTTTCGAGAAATACCCACAGGTGTGGAGGGGCAGGCCCCCTTCAGTCCAGCTGGAGAAGCTGTGCTCTCTGTAGAGGCTCTGAACTCCTCTGGCTGCCACCCGAAGGCAGATAGGGAGGAGGATGCGTGGATGGGAGGGGGTGCAGCAGCGCCCCTATCTGCATGGAAGCTTGTCCTACCTCTGCACAAAGCAGACTCCTAGTAGTTGTTTTTGGAAGGTGACGTTTTCCTTCCTTCCTTCCTTCCTTCCTTCCTTCCTTCCTTCCTTCCTTCCTTCCTTCCTTCCTTCCTTCCTTCCTTTCTCTTTCTTTCTTTTCTTTCTTTCTTTCTTTCTTTCTTTCTCTCTCTCTCTCTTGCTTCTTCCCCAATATAAATATTTTAATTTAAAAGTACATTTTACTGTCGAAAATGGAAACTTGGGGAGGGCAGAAAGATCACACACAGGGCTGCCACTTCACAGCTGGAGGGTTGCTCCGCAGCCATCCAGAGGCGCTCCTCACTTCCCAGATGGTGGAGCAGCGGGGTAGAGGCGCTCCTCACTTCCCAGATGGTGGAGCAGCGGGGTAGAGGCGCTCCTTACTTCCCAGACGGTGGGGCAGCTGGGCAGAGGTGCTCCTCACTTCCCCGACAGTGGAGCAGCCAGGCAGAAGCGCTCCTCACTTCCCAGATAGTGGGGCAGAGGCGCTCCTCACTTCCCAGACGATGGGGGTGGCTGGGCAGAGGCGCTCCTCATTTCCCAGACGGTGGAGCAGCTGGGCAGAGGCGCTCCTCACTTCCCAGACAGTTGGGCTGCCAGGCAGAGATGCTCCTCACTTCCCAGACAGTGGGGCAGCCAGGCAGAGGTGCTCCTCACTTCCCAGACGATGCGGCAGCCGTCCAGAGGCGTTACTCACTTCCCAGACGATGCGGCGGCTGGCCAGAGGCGCTCCTTACTTTTCAGACAGTGAGGCGGTGGGCAGAGGCGCACCCCTTGAAGGTGAAGTTTTCTGTTGCCATCAGAAAGAGATGGACAAAGGACCATCGGTGGAAAATAATCAATTCCGTTTATCAGAAACACACTTTGTAAAAGAAAATGTAATAATAACCCTAGACCAGGGAGGCATCCTCAAACCCAGCTGTAACACAGCAGTTAACGCACAGTGGGGAAGGGACATCAGCTTTGCAGCCAGGCAACTCTGAGATCCGCCCCTTCCTTACTGTGTGACCTTGAGTAGTTTACTTAAGGTCTCCAGGCCTCTAACTGCAGGCGTGAGCCACTTACCCAGCCCATTTTATTATTTTGAAAACGTTTTCAGGTGAGGTGTGGTAGCTCATACCAGTAATCCCAGCACTGTGGGAGGCCGAGGCGGGCGGATCACTTGATATCAGAAGTTCAAGACCAGCCTGGCCAACATGGTGAAACCCTGTCTCTACAAAAACAAAAACAAATTAGCCAGATGTGGTGGTGCACACCTGTAATTCCAGCTACTAGGGAGGTTGAGGGGGGAGGATTACTTGAGTCATGATTGCATCACTGCACACCAGCCTGGGCGACAGAGTGAGACCCTGTCTCAAAAAAAAAAAAAAGAAAAGAAAAACTTTTTCCACCTGTGTAATTTTATTTGAAGAAGGTTAAAAATGGCTGATTGCGGTAGCTCATATCTGTAATACCAGCACTTTGGAAGGCGAGGAGGGTGGATCACCTGAGGTCAGGAGATCAAGACCAGCCTGACCAACATGGTGAAACCCCGTCACGACTAAAAAAAAAAAAAAAACAGGCATGGTGGCATGCACCTGTAGTCCCAGCTACCTGGGAGGCTGAGGCAGGAAAATAGCTGGAACCCGGGAAGTGGATGCTGCAGTGAGTGGAGATCTCACCACTGTACTCCAACCTAGGCGACAGAGCAAGACTCCATCTCAAAAAAAAAAAAAAAAAAAAATAGATCGGGTGCAGTGGCTCACACCTGTAATCCCAGCACTTTGGCTGGCTGACATGGGGGGATCTCCTAAGGTTGGGAGTTCGAGACCATCCTGACCAACATGGAGAAACCCCGTCTCTACTAAAGAAAGAGTATAAAATTAGCCAGGTGTGGTGGTGCTTGCCTGTAATCCCAGCTACTCGGGAGGCTGAGGCAGAAAAATTACTTGAACCTGGGAGACAGAGATTGCCATGAGCCCAGATCGTGCCATTGCACTCAAACCTGGGCAACAAGAATGAAACACCATCTCAAAATAACATAAAATAAAATAATAAAAATAAATATAAAAAATAAGGTTATATATATGGGATCTTTAGTATATGATTGTATGGAATATATATCTAGAATATTTATATATGGGATCTTTTGATATGATTTCTTTTGATTTATATAGAATCATCAGTATATGATTATACATGGAATGTGTGTATGGAATCATTCGTGATTGACGTTTTTCACTCAGCATAATACCCTTGAGGTTCATCTGAATTGTTGCTGGTTTCCATAGGTTGCTTGTTTCCATTGCAGGGCACGATTCATGGCATGGATGTACCACAGCAGGTTGAACCATTCACCCACTGGACGTTTAGATTGGTTGCTGTTTTTGGCTATTGTGAACACAGCTGCAATGAACACAGGTTTTTGTTGTTTTTTCAAAAATGTGAACACAAGTTTTCATTTCTCTGGAATAAATGCCCAATAGTGCAATTGCTGGACTGTATGTTAAGTACATGTTTAGTTTTATAAGAAACTACTGGCCGGGCGCAGTGACTCACGCCTGTAATCCCAGCACTTGGGGAAGCCGAGGCTGGTGGATCATGAGGTCAGGAGATAGAGACCATCCTGGCGAACACGGTGAAACCCAGTCTCTACCAAAAATACAAAAAAATTAGCCGGGCGTGGTGGTGGGCGCCTGTAGTCCCGGCTTCTAGGGAGGCTGAGGCAGGAGAATGGCATGAACCCGGGAGGTGACGGAGCTTGTAATGAGAGGGGATTGCGCCACTGCACTCCAGCCTGGGCGACAGGGCGAGACTTCATCTCAAAAAAAAAAAAAAAAAAAAAAAAAAAAAAAAAAGAAACTACTTGGCTGGTCGCGGTGGCTCACTCCTGTAATCCCAGCACTTTGGGAGGCCGAGGCGGGCAGATCACGAGGTCAGGAGATCGAGACCATCCTGGCCAACATGGTGAAACCGTGTTTCTACTAAAAATACAAAAAAAAAAAAAAAAAAAAATAGCTGGGTGTGGTGGCGGGCGCTTGTAGTCTCAGCTACTCAGGAGGCTGAGGCAGAAGAGTTGCTTGAACCCAGGAGATGGAGGTTGCAGTGAGCCGAGATCGCGCCATTTCACTCCAGCCTAAGAGACAGAGCAAGACTCTGTCTCAAAGTTAAATAAATAAACAAATAAATAAATTAGCCGGGCATGGGAGACTTGGGAGACTGAGGCAGGAGAATTGCTTCAGCCCGGGAGGCGGAGGCTGCAGTGAACTGAGATCACGCCACTGCACTCCAGGCTGGGCGACGCAGCCTGTCTCAAAACAAACAAACAAACAAACAAAAAACTCCTGACCGCAGGTGATCCGCTCACCTGAGCCTCCCAAAGTGCTGGGATTCTGAATATTCTAAGTGCGTCATATAAGTGGAATCATTCAGTATTTCTCTTTATGTGATTGGCTTATTTTACTCAGCATAATATCCTCAAGGTTAATCCATGTTGTAGCATGGGTCAGAACTTCCTTCCTTTTCGAGGCTGAATAACACTCCATTGTATGTGTAGACCACATTTTGCCTGTCCATTCACGTATTAATGAAAACCTGGGTTGCTTCCATGGGTGTACAAATATCTCTTTGAGACTCTGCTTTCAATGTTTTTGAGTGTACACCCGGCAGTGGAATTGCTGGATCATCTGGCCATTCTATTTTTAGTTTTTTGAGGAACCGCCATGCTGTTTTCCACAGTAGCTGTCTGCTGTTACTGGGTGAAGTGTTCTGTATATGTCTGTTAGATCTAGTTGGCTTATTGTGTTGAGTTCTCTATTTCCTTCCTTTTTTTCTATCTGGTTGTTCTGTCCATTATTGAACATTGAGCACTGAAGTCTCCAATTATTGTAGAACTTTAATTCTCCCTCAATTCTGTTAATTTTTGCCTCATATATTTTGAGGATCTGTTATTAAGTGTGTAAATTTTTTTTTTTTTTTTTTTTTTTTTTTTTTTTTGATACAGTCTCTCTCTGTCGGCCAGGCTGGAGTGCAATGGCGAGATCTTGGCTCACTGCAACCTCTGCCTCCTGGGTTCAAGCAATTCTCCTGCCTCAGCCTTCCAAGCAGCTGGGATTACAGGCATGCGCCACCATGCCCGGCTAATTTTGTATTTTTAGTAGAGACGGGGTTTCATCATGTTGGTCAGGCTGGTCTCGAACTCCTGACCTCAGATGATCAGCTCACCTCAAATCCCAAATTGCTGGGATTACAGGCATGAGCCAATGCGCCTTGCCTTGGTGTGTAAATTTTTATAACTGTTATACTTCTTGATGCCTTAAAACTTTTATTAATATATAATGTCCAGCTGGGCACAGTGGCTCACAGCTGTAATCCAAACACTTTGGGAGGCCAAGGCGAGAGGATCACTTGAGGTCAGGAGTTTGAGACCAGCCTGGCCAATATGGTGAAACCTTGTCTCTACTAAAAATACAAAAAAATTAGCTGTGCGTGCTGGTGCACGCCCGTAATCCCCGTTATTTGGGAGACAGAGGCAGGAGAATCACTTGCACCTGGGAGGTGGAGGTTGCAGTGAGCCAAGATCGCGGCATTGTACTCTAGCCTGGGCAACAAGAGTGAATCTCTGTCAAAAAACAAAAAAAAAAGTATTTATTCATGTCTTATAAACTTTCTTCATTTAAACTCAATTTTTTTTTAAGAGATGGGGTCTCACTATGTTGCCCAGGCTGGTCTTGAACTCCTGGGCTCAAGCAGTCCTCCCAACTCAGCCTCCTGAGTAGCTGGGATTACAGGCGTGAGCCACTACATCTGGTTAAAATATATTTTATCTGATATCTGCTGCTCTCTTTTGGTTACTATTTGCATTACATTTTATTTTCATTCATTTGGGTGAGCCCGCCTTTAGTATCTGCCACACTCTCCAAAGTGATATTCCCAGTTGATATTCTCACTAGTGTTTACCTGTGTATTAATAAGGCTGTTCAATTTTGCTTATTTTATTGCTTATTTCATTTCTTCTATAAATTGCCTATGCATATCCTTTGCCCATTTTTCTGTTATTTGTAGTAGACAAACCTTTTATCTAGAAACCTTTTATGAGATTAAGAAAGCTCGCTAAGAGTTTTGTTGAACTGGGAATACTTTCTTTGGCAGCACGCTTCAAGCTCTTAAGATAGCTTCTAAGCTGTCTTTGCATCTTCTAATACACTATTTTGTTTTGTTTGTTTTATTTTGTTCTATTTTTTGAGATGGAGTCTTGCTCTGTTGCCCAGGCTGGAGTACAGTGGCGCGATCTCAGCTCACTGCAACCTCCCCCCCCCCCCCCCAGATTCTAGCTATTCTCCTGCCTCAGCCTCCCAAGTAGCTGGGATTACAGGTGTTCACCTTCACATCCAGCCAGTTTTTATATTTTTAATCAACTGATATAGTTGTAACATGATTCTGTTTGACAAGTAGTACTGGCTTGTGGTTTGGATTCACTATCAAAAGAGACATGATAGTCTTCACCCAGTATGCATTTCCTTGGCTTTAAGAAAAGATACAGGACAGATGGGACAATGTGTGTAGCAGCACAGAGTGGAAGTCTCAGGACTCCCACATGTAGCTTCTGAGGCCCCTTGTCACTCAAACACACGGACACTTGGTCCTGAGGCTGAGGGAGTGTAGACCTGCCCAGCTCTGGGAAGCCATCAGCTCTGGGGCCTTCAGATTTCATGTCTTTTTTTTTTTTTCTTGAGACTGAGTCTCGCTCTATCACCCAGGCTGGAGTGCAGTGGCGTGATCTCAGCTCACTGCAACCTCTGCCTCCTAGGTTCAAGTGATTCTCCTGCCTCAACCTCCCTGGTAGCTGGGATTACAGGTGCCTGCCAACACACCTGGCTAATTTTTGTTTTCTGTTTCTGTTTTTGTTTTTTTGAGGTGGAGTCTCACCCTGTCACCCAGGCTGGAGTACAGTGGCACAATCTTGGCTCACTGCAACCTCCGCCTCCCCAGTTTAAGCGATTCTCCTGCCGCAGCCTCCCTAGTAGCTGGGATTACAGGCACATGCCACCGTGCCCAGCTAAATTTTTGTTATCTTTAGTAGACACGAGGTTTCATCGTGTTGACCAGGCTGGTCTCGAACTCAGGTGATTTGCCAACCTTGGCCTCCCAAAGTGCTGGGATTACAGGCATGCACCACCATGCCTGGCCAATTTTTGTGTCTTTACTAGAGAGGGGGGTTTCACCATGTTGGCCAGGCTGGTCTTGAACTCCTGACCTCAGGCGATCCGCCCACCTCAGTCTCCCAAAGTGCTGGGATTACAGGCATGAGTCACCGCGCCTGGCTGGATGTAATGCCTTTTTAGTCAGGGACTCTTCAGATCCTGGGCTGCCATGTCTCTTTGATTGAAGTTACTCATGAATTATAGTTTTTTAAAAATTGTGTTCTATTTTCGCCCAGTTGTAGCATCAGGGTTGTGATAATCCTGGGTCATGATTTGGGAAGCTTCCCATCATTTTCTTTTCTCTGGAATAGTTTCTGTAATGTGGAATGATTTGTTCATTGACAATTTGGTGTAAATTGCCAGTAAAACCATCAAGGCCTGAGGTTAGGTAAGGGTTGGTTACCTTTTCAGTGTCCTCATTGATGATCGACCTCATTGAGTGATTTTTTTTTTCATTTTGAGTCAGTTTTGGTGATTCTTACTTTTACAGTTTTTTTTCTGCCTTTTTTTTCTTCCTTTTTGTGGAGAACAGGGTCTCGCTATATTGCCCAGGCAGGTCTCCAACTCCTGGGCTCAAGCTGTCCTCCTGCCTCTGGCCTCCCTGAGAGCTGGGATTACAAGCGTGAGCCACCGCACCCGGCGTGATTTTTACTTTTATGGACTATTTATGTAAGTGTGCTAGAAGGCCAACCAAGACTTTTCCATCTGCCCTAGAATTGGTGACTGGGAGTTCAAACCATGGTCAAAGAGAGATTATGTACCTAACATCCTAAAGAAAGCTTCAGATGGGTCAGGGTCAGACAGACACACCACAGAAAGGCTCCCAGCGAAGTCTTGTGAAGAGGTGTTCAGCTTTGGCCAGGAGACCTCAGCAATAAGCAAAAGCAACGGCTGGGAATTAAGAGAGCGTGGGAAACTGAGTGTGTAGAAAAACACAAACTCAAGCCATATTTTTCCTCTGTTCTCGCACCAACACAACAACAATCAACACAGAAGACTTCTGTGACCAAATGTGGGGGATTTCTTCCCACCAACAAATACGCAATCCATTCTTCAGCAGACACCAACCGGTGTCCTCTCAGTCACATCCAGCACTACCTTGGGATGGTGTCAGATCTCACAGGTTGAGGGCACAGTCCCCAAAATTGCCCCTGCTTTAGATACCAGTAGAAAGCCCAGACCCCTGGAGTGTCTGACCAACAGGTTTCAAGTTGAGGTTCCCATGACCCACTCTTTGGGTTCAGTTCATTTGTTAGAGCACTACTCCAGAGGCTGCTGTAGGAGAATTGCTTGAATCCAGGAGGCAGAGGTTGCAGTGAGCCGAGATTGTGCCACTGCACTTCAGCCTGGGCAACAGAGCGAGGCTCCATCTCAAAGAAAAAAAGGAAAAAAGATCAATGAGTTCTAAGTGTGCCTAATTCACACTATGATTTTGTCTTTAACATGTGAATGATTTAGGAGCAATAGCAATGTTACTCCAGCAAGAACAGGAATCTAGCTCAAATACTGACACCAGGGTGTCTAGCAGCACAGCCTACCCTGAACTCACTGGAAATCAAAACCTATTTGTCCCTGAAAATATTTTAAGTAATTTTGGAGAGATGTAGGAGAATAATGCTCTTTTCTTTTTCTTTTTCTTTTTTTTTTTTTGAGACAGAGTTTCAGTATTGTCACCCAGGCTGGGGTGCAATGGCATGATCTTGGCTCACTGCAACCTCCCACCATGGGGCTCAAGCAATTCTCCTGTCTCAGCCTCCTGAGTAGCTGAGATTACAGGTGTGTGCCACCATGCACAGCTAATCTTTGTATTTTTAGTAGAGATGGGGTTTCACCATGTTGGCCAGGCTGGTCTCCAACTCCTGACCTCAAGTGATATGCCCATCTTGGCCTCCCAGAGTGCTGGGATTACAGGTGTGAGCCACCGAGCCCAGCAGAGAATAATGCTTTTCAAACATTTTTTAAATTTTTTAAATTTTAATTAATTAAATTTAATGTTTTAATTTTTTAGAGACAGGATCTTGCTCGGTTGCCCAGTCTAGAGTACAGTGGTGGCTCACTGCAACCTCAAACCCCCTGGCTCAAGCAATCCTCCTAACTTTGCCTCTTTTTTTTTTTTTTTTTTTTGAGATGGAGTCTCGCTCTGTTGCCCAGGCTGGAGTGCAGTGGCGTGATCTCGGCTCACTGCAAGCTCCCCTTCCCAGGTTCACGCCATTCTCCTGCCTTAGCCTCCCGAGTAGCTGGGACTACAGGCACCCCCTGCCACCCCCGGCTAATTTTTGTTTTTTTTTTTTAGTAAAAGATGGGTTTCACCATGTTAGCCAGGATGGTCTCGATCTCCTGACTTTGTGATCCACCTGCCTCCCAAAGTGCTGGGATTACAGGTGTGAGCCACCGTGCCCAGCTCTAACTTTGCCTCTTAAAATGCTTGAATTACAGACATGAGCCACTGTACCCTTCCACAGTAATGCTTTTTAGGGGTGTATTAGTTGGGGTTCAGCCAATAAACAGAACCACTAAGATGTATATATTTCGTTTATGAATTTAAAACATATGAATCTGACCTTACCCAGTTGCAGGCTGGTTAAGCAACCCCATGAAGTGTTGGCTTCGCTGCCTCTGATGCTGGAGCTTGAAGTCTGCAGCGGGGTGGTGCAAGGGGCCGTCACAAAGGGATGAGGGACACTAGGTGTGGGAGAGCAAGAACCAGCTAGAACCCACAGGTCTGAGCTGTGGAGCCCACGAGGAGAGACAGAACCCATGTCATCGTTCTCGCCTCTGACTTTAATCATGTCCTACCGGGGCCCTTCCTCAAAGAACTAAAGACACACACTTGGCTCAGGATCAGAGACACTCAGGGACCATCTAGGACCACTCCTGGCAGCTGCAGGCCCAGGTGCTGCTTCACACCAAGGAGACGTGAGCATGCCAGAAAAGGGCTACAGCCTTGCTTCCTCCCAGCAGACTTGCCAGGGTGGTCTTTCCGTGGCTCACCCTGAAATCTGACCACCAGGAAGGAGGGGCATCCTGACTTCGTGCACACATTACAGAGCTTCCACAAGGGGGCAGAAGAGCTGCCCCCAAACCCTGAGAATTTGAGTAGGATTGCATCAAATCTGTAGATTTAACTTTTTTTTTTTTGAGATGGAGTCTCGCTCTGTCACCCAAGCTGAAGTGCAGTGGCTTGGTCTCGGCTCACTGCAACCTCCACCTCCCGGGTTTAAGCAATTCTTCTGCCTCAGCCTCCCGAGTAGTTAGGATTACAGGCACACACTACCATGCCTGGCTAATTTTTTGTATTTTCAGTAGAGACCGGGTTTCACCATGTTGGCCAGGGTCTCAAATTCTTGATCTCAAGTGATCTGTCTGCCTCAGCCTCCCAAAGTGCTGAGATTACAGGCATGAGCAACCACACTCGGCCGATTTAACCTCTTGATATTAAGTTTTTCAATCCCAAAACATGGTATATCTCACCATTGATTTAGGTATTTTTAAAAACTTTCTCTTAGTTCTTAGTAGAGTTTTGTAGTTTTCCGTGTATGGGTCTTATGCAACTTTAAAATTTTTTTTTTTTTTTTTTTTGAGATACAGTCTTGCCCTGTCACCCAGGCTGGAGTACAGTGGCTCAATCACAGCTCACTGCAATCTTGAGCTCCCCAGGCTCAGGTGATCCTCTTGTCTCAGCCTCCCAAGTAGTTGGGAGTACAGGTGCACACCTCCACATCCAGCTAATTTTTGTATTTTTTGTAGAGATAAGGTTTCACTATGTTGCCCAGGCTGGTCTTCAACTCTTAGGCTTAAGCAATCCACCCACCTCAGCCTCCTAAAGTGCTGGGATAGCATGCGTGAGCCACTGCACCTTGCCTGCAAGAATACTTTTTTTTTTTTTTTTTTTTTGAGACGGAGTCTCACTCTGTCACCCAGGCTGGAGTGCAGTGGTGCAATCTCAGTTCACTGCAACCTCCACCTCCCGGGTTCAAGCAGTTCTCCTGCCTCAGCCTCCCGAGTAGCTGGGACTACAGGCACACCCCACCACACCCAGCTAATGTCCATATTTTTAGTAGAGATGGGGTTTCACCATGTTAGTCAGACTGATCTCAAACTCCTGACCTTAGGTGATTCACCTGCCTCCCCTCCCAAAGTGCTGGGATTACTGGCATCATCCACTGTGCCCGACCATCAAGATGATTTTTAACGCTCCATTTACAGGGACAGATTTCTGGTGATAGATAACAACCAATATTCTAAATAGCTCACTATGGGCCAGGTGCTCTTTATAATATATGTAGCTATAATATGAATATGAACAAACTCATTTAAGCCTCACAGCCCACAATGAGGTCCCAGTGGCCCCCAACCCCCTCACTTCCCTCTCGTCCTCCTCCACTCTGCCACGGTCATCACACCCAAAGCCAAATGCCCATCAACAACAGCCTCCCGAGTAGCTGGGATTACAGGTGTTCACCTTCACACCTGGCCAACTTTTATATTTTTAATAGAGATGGAGTTTCACCATGTTGGCCAGGCTGGTCATGAACTCCTGACCTTAAGTGATCCACCTGCCTCAGCCTCCCAAAATGCTGGGATTACAGGCAAAATTCTGGGATTAGTGCCCGGCCCTAAGATGCTATTTTAATAGCAAATACTTTCTACTTTTTATCATTGAGATGGTCATGTGGCTTTTCTCCTTTAATCTATTGATATAGTTGCAATATCTTTCTGTTTGACAAGTAGTACTGGCTTGTGGTTTGGATTCACTATTAAAAGAGACATGATAGTCTTCACCCAGTATGCATTTCCTTGGCTTTAAGAAAAGATACAGGACAGATGGGACAGTGCGTATAGCAGCACAGAGTGGAAGTCTCAGGACTCCCACATGTAGCTTCTGAGGCCCCTTGTCACTCAAACACTTGGTCCTGAGGCTGAGGGAGTGTGGACCTGCCCAGCTCTGGGAAGCCATCAGCTCTGAGGCCTTCAGATTTAATGCCTTCTTTGTTTGTTTCTTTCTTTCTTTCTTTCTTTCTTTTCTGGAAACTGAGTCTTGCTCTATCACCCAGGCTGGAGTGTAGTGGTGCGATCTCAGCTCACGATAACCTCTGCCTCCTCGCTAGAACTCAGAAAGTAGAGGTTGCAGTGAGCCAAGATTGCACCATTACACTCCAGCCTGGGAAACAGAGCAAGACTCCATCTCAAGAAAACAAAGCAAAACAACAAAAATTCTATATTTAAAATTTAATTAGCTTTTTTTTTTTTTTTCAGATGAGTCTCTCTCTGTCTCCCAGGCTGGAGTGCAGTGGCACGATCTTGGCTCACTGCAAGCTCCGCCTCCCGGGTTCAAGACATTCTGCTGCCTCAGCCTCTCGAGTAGCTGGGATTATAGGCATGTGCCACCATGCCCAGCCAATTTTTGTATTTTCAGTAGAGACGGGGTTTCACTATGTTGACCAGGCTGGTCTCAAACTCCTGACCTCAAGCGATCTGCCCGCCTCAGCCTCCCAAAGAGCTGGGATTACAGGCGTGAGCCACCCTGCCCAGCCCAGATTTTTTTTTTTTTTTTTTTAATGAAACATTGTATCTGAACTAAGGAAGTTGCATGTAAAGTTAGGTAAATGGTAAAATACAAAAAAGAAAGAAAGAATCTTTGTAACTGATTTCAAGACTTGTTTCAATTGTCTCAGCCAGGTTTGAACACCTGGATAGAGACCTACCTGGCTGGATCAACCCCAGCTCTGCTTTGCAACCTCTAACTGCAATAGTCAGTTTCCTCATCTGAACAGAGAAGGTGAAAATGATGGCTCCTCACTGTACTGCTGGGCGCAAGGGTTCAGTGAGCCACTCCCCTTCAGGCATAAGGAACGGAGCCTAGTGGGTGGTCAGCACTCAGTAGATGTTGCTTATTTCTGCTTCTGTTTGAGTTGTTAAAGTTTACAGCCAGGGGAGTCATAACACCCAGTGCCAGCTCCCATTTTGGGGCTATGCTCACTCAAGGACCGTAGCACCGGACAAACATGGGCTGACAGCCTGCGTGTCCTCCCAAAGGCAGAAACAGCAAGGCTTAGGAACAGGGGAGGAAGGGCTGGGAGCACCAAGGGTGACTGCAGAGTCCAGCCCAGGAGACTGGGGGTGTCCAGCTGAAGAATCCAATTTGGTGTCATAAGTGACCAACATTGAGACCCGGGACCCAGTCGGAGGGAGGACAGGGCCAGGACAGAAGGCCCAGGGAGAGGAGGTTCCATTCAGCTGGGAGGAGGACGCTCACAGTCACAGGAGCCCCCAGAGGAGGGGGTCAGAGTAGAAAAGTGACCACAGTGTGTACGGCCTTGGCCTGGCCTCTGTATTTCTTCTCCTCAAGTTTGGTTTCTCTTATCTTTACCATTTGAGGCCTCACCTGGCATGATGCTCTTCAGGGTCTCTGTCAATGGAGCACCCGTCCAGAAGGCAGAACTGGGGAAGCCAGCCCCACCCTTCCCTGGTTCCAGGACATGGGAGGTGCAGATCTGGGTTCTGCCCAGAAGCCATGAAAGTCCATCTGATATTAGCCTTGGTTTCCTGGACTGGGACGGACTCCCGTACATCCCTGCAGCCTTAGGGCAGGTCATCCGGGTGATGCTACTCTGGGTGGCAAAGCCAAAACCCAAAAAGGACGGGCAGGCCGGGCGTGGTGGCTCATGCTTGTAATCCCAGCACTTTGGGAGGCCGAGGTGGGCAGATCACTTGAAGTCAGGAGTTTGAGACCAGCCTGGCCAACAAGGTGAAACCCAGTCTCTACCAAAAATATAAAATATTAGCTGGGTGTGGTGGCACGCACCTGTAATCCCAGCTACTCAGGAGGCTGACACAGGAGAATCGCTTGAACCCAGGAGGCAGAGGTGGCAGTGAGCCGAGATGGTGCCACTGCACTCCAGCCTGAGTGACAAAGCAAGACTCTGTCTCAAAAAAGACAAAAAACAAAAAATAAGACAAGCAAGGGCAGGTGCAGGCCAGCCCCATCCCTGTGCTTCCCAGCACCTGGCCCAGGTTCTGCAGGTCACAGACTGCTGGGTGTCCAAGCGGAGCTGCAGGGTCTCCTCCAATGTGGCCTGGGGGTCCTGCGACCGGACTGTCACCGGACTCTGCTGAGGAAAGGGACAAAGGTTTATGCCGCACGTCTCTGCTGCATGCTCGCCCTCTAGAGGGTGTGACCTGAACAGCACACTTGAGAAGTCACATTTTTCTTACCTGCTTACAGTTGACGAGGGGGTCTGTTAAGGAAAAGCAGGCTGGGTGGTGACAGCAGGCTTTGGTAAAAAGTTTCTGTCTGCCCCAGAGCTTGGGTCCAGGCTCTATTCTGGTGTTACCGAGGGCTGCAGCAGGGTGTGCTGGGAGACCAACATGGATGGGTTTACAAACCAGAAATGTTAGACTACACAAAGAGTTTTACATCTGTAAACCATTTCATCTGATGACAAACTCAGACTCAAGTGTTTACAGCACACTGGGGCAAAAATACTGTCTGGAGTTAAATTCTCAGTAGCAAATTGTACAAGCCAGAGAGCAGGGCAGTGCCTCCAGAGAGGAGAGAAGAGAGGGTGGGTGGGGCCCCCCACAAGCACAGAGGGAGGCCGGGACCCTCCCTGGCCAACGGTAGACAGGGGGAGCCACTGTCTGGGCTTCTGACTCCCATGAACCAGCCCAGGGTAGGTTAGATGTGAGTGGGAATGATTTTACTCCAGTCCCTGGACCCAGGATCTTCCATAAGAGCCACAACCTCAAACAGCAGGGCGGACTCCCCTGGGACTGCTGTGCCCCCCGCCAGTGCCGCCACCCTGCACACCCACTTTCCTCTGGGCACTGGAGCCTGACTCTCTCAGGGCAGCAAAAAACCAGTGGGAACTGGCCCCTTCCTGGTCCTCTTGAGGTCAGGTCAGGGCAGAATTTGTAAGGACGGAGGGCAGGACTCCCTGGGGGTGACTCTGGGCTCATATCAGTGCTGCAGTCCTTAGAGTGACTGGGATAAGAGTGTGCACCGTCCCTGGGCCAGCTGGAGGGAAGGAAAGAGATTGTGCCCTTTCCTGGGGAGCGACAGCACCTCCCCATTTCGGCCTCTGCGACACTGAGGGAAAATGAGAGACCCCACATCCCGCTGGAGTTTCCACCGGAGCCAGGAAAGGTCCCCGGGACAGGAAGGAGCTGGTTCCGCATGTGGGCGGCAGGGATGGGAGCAGGGAGAACGGCCTCCTTCACAGGTGCAGGCTTTGCCCGAGATTCACCTTAGTCCCATGTAAGGGGGGACAAGGCAGGTACCCAGCAGGGGTCCAGAATATTGAGGGACAGAGCAGGGCAGAGGGACCCTGGGCAGGTGCTGGGCTGTGCAGCCCGGGTCACCCTGGGACCGGAATGGAGGTCCCGCTTGGGTCTGGAGTCCATGCTGCTGTGTACGAGGTCCTGGCTCGGCCACCACTGTGGGGCCCCGTCTCCCTACACCCCAGAGGGACCACAGGCTCTCCGTTCCCAGCCCAGGTCCCAGCAGTGTCATGGGGCTGTGTCCAGTCACCTCACCAGGACTCACAGGGCTCCCAGGTCATGGGCAACACTGTGAGTTGAGGCCCCGTGAGACAGGGGGTCTGGGCCCTTGGAAGGTGGGGTTCGGGGGCCGGAGTCGGGTCTCCTGGGACCTGCCCTGTGACATGACTAACTGTGGAGCTCTTTCACCAGCTGAACCCCTCTGGCCTCCCCTACACTGGCTCCTTTCCCAGAATGACTGCACGATTTTCATCACTCGCTTCCAACAAGTGGAGTTCGGGCTGTTGTCAAACCCAGAGACACAAGCAAAGGGCAGCTTGGACAACCCGGTCCCTCCTGCACCCGCCCCTCTGTGGGAAACGCCGAAGTCCTCAGCTCAGGGCAGGGCTGGGGTGTGCCCCGGAGTGCTCTGGGGCACCTGGAGGAGGTTTCTTTTCGTCAAGTCTCTGTCACTGTGTGTGGGTGCGTGTGTTGTGTGTGCATGTGTTGTGTGTATGTGTGTCTTGTGCGTGCTTGTGTGTTGTGTGTGCATGTGTTGTGTGTCTTGTGCATGTTTGTGTGTTGTGTGTGTTGTATGTGTTGTATGTGTGTTGTGCATGTTTGTGTGTTGTGTGTCTTGGGCATGTTTGTGTGTTGTGTGTGTGTTTGTGTGTGTGTTGTGTGTGTTGTGCGTGTGTGTGTTGTGTGTGTGTTTGTGTGTGTGTTGTGTGTGTTGTGCGTGTTTGTGTGTTGTGTGTGTGTCTTGTGCATGCTTGTGTGTGTGTCTTGTGCATGTTTGTGTGTTGTGTGTATGCGTTGTGTGTGTATGTGTTGTGTGTGTGTATGTGTGTGTTGTGTGTGTTGTGTGTGTGTGTGTTTGTGTGTTGTGTGTGTGTGTTGTGTATGTGTTGTGTGTGTGTTTGTGTGTTGTGTGTGTCTAGGCCAGGGAAGCAGTGAGTCGTTTCTGTCCAGGAGCAGCTATGTGTGAGGCCAGTTCTTGGTCTTTTACGCGGCTTCTGCAGACTTTCCAGAAATCGTGAGGTAGGAGCCGCCTGCTGTAATCAGGCACATAAGTCACACATCCCAGAGTTGGGAACCAGCGCAGAAGGCCCAGGACAGACCCCAAACTGAAGCCACAGCCCTGACACCTGACACCCTAGCCCTGGGCTCCATCTCTGCCTCTGGAGCCTCCTGTCTCCAGGGCTCAGCTCCCCTCCCCTCTGTGGCTGGGCTCTGCCTCCTGGGCTGCTCCTCTCCCCAGCCCTCTCTCTGGGCCCAGCCTGGACACCTGCCCCCTTCCTGGGCTGCTTCCACTGACTGGCCCTGTCCTGGGTCTCAGCCATGGCCTCCCCTGGGCTCCCTCTCTAGGGGGTTGGAATCAGGAAGGGATGGACACAAGGCTGCTTCGGAGGGCCCCTGCCTGCACCTGTGTGGCTCCTTTCCAACAGGAAGACTGGCTGCTGGCTGTCCTCTTACTGCGGCCTGTCCCTTCCAATCAGCTCCCGGGGCTCTGTGAGTGAGGGTGGGGTCTGCATTTAGGTTCCTCTCCTGTGAGGTTTAACAGAGTTTTCTGGCTCCAAAGGGATGTCGTGTGACCTTTGCCCTGCTACAGGTCCAGTACACCAGGAAAGACATCTACACATTTGCTAACGTTTTTTGTTGTTTTTGTTTTTGTTTTGTTTTTCTTTTTCTTTCTTTTTTTTGAGATACAGTCTTGCTCTGTTGCCCAGGCTGGTGTGCAGTGGCACGATCTCGGCTCACTGCAAGCTCCGCTTCCCGGGTTCACACCATTCTCCTGCCTCAGCCTCCTGAGTAGCTGGGACTACAGGCGCCCGCCACCTCGCCCGGCTAATTTTTTACACTTGATCTTAGCCAAAAGGCCGAGAAGCGATCGCCCGGCTAATTTTTTGTATGTGTTAGTGTTTATGTAAACACTTGCAATTCATGATACAATTGCTGAGCCAAAGCAATAATGGAAGATTCTTAATGTTTTATTAGTCTAGATACGAAGCCAGTTAATCATTTCATTAATAAATTGAAAACTATTCTGAGAACATTGAGCACAATCTTACTATTATATACTTAGAACATAAGAGAAATTTTCAATTAAAATTAATTCACTCTGATTTTTAAAAAATCTATTTGTCAGGAGCGCCTTGCTTTGCTGGTGTCTGTGAGTGGCTGGAGACGGTGGTGAACGGCCTGTTGGCATTTCTTGGAAGAGGATCTTTTATTCTGAGGCTCAACCCAAGTCTCTGCCTTCCTTAGAGACTGAGGCCCATCCTTCAGTTTCCCTGATTCTGGAAGAGCAGTGGGGTTGAATGGAGCAGGAGGTGAGAGAGTGGAAAGAGGGCATAGGGAGGAGGCCTGGGGACAATGACAATGACCGGAGAGGAGGGAGGGATGGGGAGGTGGGAGAGAAAGGGAGGCTGTGAGAAGGAAAGGGAGGGATGAAGCTGGGCGCCCTGGGGAGAGCAGGGAACCCAGAGGAGGCTCTGAGCAGAGGGGAAGGCAAGGCCCAGGGGAGAGGGGAGGAGGGGGAGGCCAATGGGGCACCAGGCAGGGGGAGGAAGCCGTCACCTGGAGAATGGCCCGAAGCCTCCCACTCAGGGCTTGGCTGTGCTCATCTAGTCCATCCCAGGGCTGGAAGGGACATCCCTGGCGGTCCACAAAGGTGTCCCAACAGTACTCAAATTCTGAAAAGGGACAGGGGAGATAAGTCATGCTCTGGCTGTGGGGACCAGTCGGCACCAAGAGCCCGTGACTCTCAGGACAGACTTCCCACATCCTGGTTTCAGTCCCTCCTTTCCCTCTTCCTCCCCTAGGGACTGAGCTCCTTCATCAGGCACTTCCTTCCCACTGGAATCTGGGCCAGCCCAGTTCTCATTCTTTCGGGAAACCCCAAGTTCTGCTTCCACTTCCAGCCACCCTCCCTTCCCTCCCTGGGGCCACACCTCCTGGCCTGGCCTCTCTCTTCCCATAGACCCCAGAGTCGGGTCCCAGAGTGCAGCCATCGTCTCTGCAGGCAGCAGACCAAGGCCTTTCTCCTTTTCTTCCCAGAGACCTCTCCTGCCCCCACCCACCCTACCCCACCCAAACCTTCCACTCTTACCCTCGTAGGTCATGATGAAGACTTGGGCCCCAGCATCCCGCAGCGTTCGCAGTGCCTCCTGATACAAGGGGTCGTAATCATAGATGCGGGCAGCGAAGATGCGCAGTCTCACGTGTGTGTTCTCCTGAAGGAACGCACGCACTTGCTCGGCACAGCCCCAGCTGAAGCAGGGGCTCCAGGAGATGAACCAAGTGACCCTGTGCATCTGGGCCGGGTCCAACTGCCAAGAAGGAACCTGGTCCAGGAAGCACAGCTCTGCGTGGCAGCCATCAACGCCATGGAGAGGATTCTTAGCCTAGAAAAGGAAACAGAGTGTGAGGTGATGTGTGGTGAACAGGGAGGGAGGGCCAGGACCAGGTGGGGCTGGGGAGGCGGGGGCCTCCAGCACAAAATTAGAGGGGTCGCCCAAACCCCAGTTATTAGGATGCATGATTTTCTCTGCAGTATTGAAAATATCAAATGTTATGCAGAAATCCCAAGATAAGCAAACTATTGTCCATTAAATGCAAGCAGATCGGGAGCAATGAGGTTTGATTTCGCCCAGCTCCGATACACACGGGACGGCACTCTCCTGTCAGTCTTTATTAAAATCTTCAGTTTCATTCATTGTGGTCTATTTGCATTAAATTTGCATTTTAAAATATTGCATTAATTATTAAATCAAATTGCATTTTCTCTATTACTGACTCAACCCAACTGGCCATGGAGAGTCACTGAAGCCAAAGTTTCCCCCCTCAACCCCAGGGCCAAGCAGCAGCAGCTGCAGGAAGCACAGGTGACAGACACTCTGCAGGACACCACAGGTACCACAAAGAACCTTCTGCCCATGCATGTCCCTGGATTGGGAGGACCCTGCCTGGATGCAGGTGGCTGTGTTGGTCACCTGGTTGCATAGAAATCCCCAGTGCTGGTCCATCGGGACCCAGGTGCCATTGTCCAGGTGCTCCACCTCGTAGCACAAGTAGGTCTGGTGCCGTCCAAGGATCGAAAGGTCATTGTTAAAGTTGAAAGTGAACATGTCTGGATCCATCAGGTGTCTGTGGACAAAGGTGGGGGAAACCAAAAGACCTAAGACACCTCCTGGGACTATCCCTTGCTCCTCTCTTGCACCCCCCAGTCCTTCTCTGCTCCCCATATACTGAGACACCTGTCAGAGGAGGGGCTTCCACTCATTTTGTGGGGGCCACTGATCTTCTCTCTCTGACCCCTTCTGGGGAATTATCAGGAAGTCAGCACAGTCCTGGGGCCTGTTTAGGCCTTTTCAGGGCCTCCCCAGGGTCAGCTCAGTGTGTTCAGGCCCTCCGGGGAGGACCCTGCTCCTCTTCCTGAGGTAGAGCTGGGTCTCATTCCCTGGCCTCACCGTGCACCCCTGTCCTGGCTCTGCTTACCCACAGCCCCTGCTGGAGATGGACCCGCTGGGGCTTCCTCCTGCCTGCAGGGTTAACTCCTACCACACCCAGCATCGGGGCAGGTACACTCCTGAGGGGGATCACTGGGGAGAAGAACCTGCCAGGGACCTCTTTTCATATAATTCGTAGCATTTTCCACATCCCTTAGGATGCCATGAGGTCTCCCAAACGTGCTTCTCAGGCCAGACGGGGCAGCTCAGGACTCCTGGGTTGGAAACACCAGCCCCACCTTGAAGGCCTCTCCCAGCCCCTCTCTATGCATCCTGACATAACCAGAATTAGAAAAATCGGTGTTTGGAGGTAGCAGCAAAAGAAGAGAGAGAGGAGAGGAGAAGAGAGGAGAGGAGAGGAGAGGAGAGGAGAGGAGAGGAAAGGAAAGGGAAAGAAAGAAAAGAAAGAAGAAAAGAACGAAATCCCTCAAGGACGGAAGAAGCCCCTCCCTCCAGACAGAGCATCAAAGAAAGACAGCTAAAGATCCCCTCAAGAAAGTACTCCATTCCTTCAGGACCTTCCTCCTTCCGTCCTTCCTTCCGACCAAAAGAAAGAAAGAAAGAAAGAAAGAAAGAAAGAAAGAAAGAAAGAAAGAAAGAAAGAAAAGAAATATTTGTTCGCCATCATTTTGAGTGGACCTGGGTATGTATCTGGGCTCTACCACTCACTCACTTTGTGTTCTCAAGAAAAGGGAACAAGGCTTCCTCAAAGAAAAGTAGTCCTATAAGCAACCCCCTTTCATTAATATTAGGGAGAATGAGACGACACTGAACATAAAAGGGCTTAGGCCAAGTCCAGAGACACGGAACATTTGTAAGAAATAGCAGATGCTCATTTAAAGACAAGTGAGGAGGATCCCCTCTCCAACCATCTTCACTGGCTGGGGCACAGCACCATTATCCACCGGGATTTTCAGGCTCCCTGTGCACCTGCCCCAGGAGGGGGAAGACCTGGAATTGGCACCATCAGAGGAGAGACCAGCGCTGGGACCAAAACTGAGAACCTAGAGCAGAAAGCCAGGTCTAGAGAAAGGGTGAGGAGGAAAAGAGAGGCCTCTGGGGTTTGAGGGTGGGAGGTGAGTGCTCATCAGAAAAGCTCGAAGAGAAGTTCTTGTCACCTTTTTAGCATGTGGGGACTGGAAACACTTGTGCTTCAGTCCTGAGTCCTGGCTGTTTCTGTGGCCAGCACTGCTATAGGCCAGGCCTGCCCAGCACACAGTCTGAACTCCCCAAACACACTCTGAAAAGTCTCCTGCCTGGGCAGAGGGGCTGCAGGGGTGGGTGGGATACGACAGGGTGGGTGGGAGGTCAATGGCCCCTGTGGGAGTGGCAGGGTGAGGAGCGAGGGTTCACCATCCTGTGATGATGTGTCCTTGACATCGAGGAATCAGGGCAGTGGCGGGGGCGGCCCCACCAGCCCAGCAGTGACTGGCCCAGACACAGTGCCGGATACCACAGCCCCCGCTTTCCACAGCTGCTGTTTCCCGAGGACTGCTGGACGCACAGCTCCATGACAAGATTTTGGGAAAGAAAGTCAAGAGTGAGGGTGCTGGGCTCTAAGCAAGGCCTTTTGGGAAGAGGCAAACCCCCTCCACCATCCGATCCCAGGAGAGTCAGGGAGGAAGATCTGGGCCACAGACTTAATGTGGGAGGAGGCTGGGCGCGGTGGCTCATGCCTGTAATCCTAGTATTTTGGGAGGCCCAGCGGGGCGGATCCCGTGAGGACGGGAGTTTGAAACCAGACTGGCCAACATGATGAAATCCCATGTCTACTAAAAATACAAAAAAAATTAGCTGGGCATGGTGGTGGGCACCTGTAATCCCAGCTACTGAGGAGACTGAGGCAGGAGAATCGCTTGAACCCAGGAGGCAGAGGTTTCAGTGAGCCAAGATTGCACCACTGCACTCTAGCCTAGGTGACTAAGCAAGACTGTCTCAAAAAAAAAAAAAAAAGACATATGGCAGGAAAGTACACACAGGAGAGCCCACGCCGGGCACGTCACTCATTGTTGTGTTTTCTGCATTCCCAGCTGCTTAGCTCCTATTTGGGGTATAACTAGGACTTTGGTACTACCTGGTTTCGGAAGACGTCCCTCTTCCAGCAGACAGTTGGGTGGTGCTTTATACCTTCCACTGTGAAGCACAGCCAGGTTTTGTTCTGATCTGTGGCTTTCAGTAGGTTTTTAAAGTGGAGGTAGAATATGTGTGGATACATTGCCTTCATCGGGTTTCTGAGGGCACAAGGGAGAAACCCGCCAATGCAGAGACCCCCACCAGAGTCCTGGGGGCTGATGCCCACTGAATACCACTCCCTGGTATTTGGGCCCTGGGCTCTGGGCCTCCCCCATCCCTCCACAGCCCTGAGAATATCTGCTGCTTTCCCAGGCAGGAAGACTGGGACAGAGAAAGAGGAGGGGAGGCTGGCAGGGGCAGCAGGGCTGGGGTGACCTCTCCCAGCTAGAACCCCAGCTCTCTTCTACCAATGGGACACCCTTAACCTCCCCGTTTTTCTGCCACACATCTCCCAACCCATTAGGAAAATGCAACAGACAATAAAACTCTTCACCTTAAAATAATTGCTTGAACATTTCAGCTCAATTACTTCCTCACATTTCACCTGTCCAATAATGATGATGATTATTTTTACATTGGGATCACACCGAATTTCCAGGCCAAGGCTACTCTTCATTTTATTTTTCTAAGACAGAGTCTTACTGTGTCGCCCAGCCTGGAGTGCAATGGCACGATTTTGGCTCACTGCAACCTGCGCCTCCCAGGTTCAACCAATTCTCCTGTCTCAGCCTCCAAAGTAGCTGGGATTACAGGCACCCACCACCACTCCTGGCTAATTTTTTGTATTTTCAGTACAGACGAGGTTTCACCATGCTGGTCAGGCAGGTCTTGAACTCCTGACCTCAAGTGATGCACCCACCTCAGCCTCCCAAAGTGCTAGGATTACAGGCATGAGCCACCATGCCCAGCCTAAAATAAGAGCATTTCTCCTGATCATCATATTTTTTCCTACATTCCAGGTTACAGGTGTCATTCTAAAAGGTGAATGGTGCTCACGGAGGAGGAGCCTGTGTCTGGGGTCATGTGCATCCTCCTCTGCTCACAGTGGAGGCATCTTTGGAAGAAATGACTTATTTTCTGGTACGGAGACCATTCCCTCCCCTGCACCCTCTCCTAAGACTTTGTATTAAAACAAAGTAAATCTTACAGAAATTCCATCAAAGCACCAAGAACACAATTCCACATTGCTCCAATTATCCTTTGGTCCAATTCTCCCAGTTCCAGAGTTCAAGAATGGTGAGAAGCACACAGAGGGAGCACCCTCCTAAGGCGGGGAGCACTAGCCTGGCCATGGCTTTCAGGGGAGAGTCTCAGCAGGGGGCTTGGGCTGGGGCAGGTGGGGGAGGCGGCCCATTCAGAAGCAGCAGTGGGGCGACAACATAGCAGGGCAAAGAGCCTGGCTGGGAGTAGCGGGGGCAGGGGAAGCGGAGGGGAGAGAGCCTAGGGCTGGGACTGGGGCAGGGGGAGGCCAGGGCTGAGGCCCAGCAGGGCCACCAGGCAGGAAGGGGCAGCAGAGGCCTCGCGGGCAGAGTGGACAGTGGTCCCTGATCTGGGGCTTCATGTGCAGCCTCCTTGGCGGGCTTGTCCTGGCCCTGATGTTAGTCCTGGGCTTGGGTTCTATTTCTATCTTCCAGGGCCCTTGTTCCAGGAGACACCTGCGCTGTGAGTGACCTCCCAGGCCCATCTGAGTGCAGGCCTCACTCCAGGCTGCTTTCTCACCTGGATGGGAGGCCCGCCGGAGGGACCCCTCACCTGGGTGGGAGGACCGCCGGAGGAACCCCTGGATCCTGCCTCAGGAATCATCCCAGGGACGCCCCCACCCAGCAGCTATGTGGTAGGGAGGGAGAGTGAGGGGCAGGTGTCTGCCTCCCCCCATGCCTTCACACTCAGAGGCCACCATTGGAGGGAGGAATAGCGGGTGGGGGTGGCCCTCAGATGTCCCCCCAGGATGCCACGCATGCCGCCACACTGAGCTCCTTCCTTCCACATCTCCTGCCCAGAGTTTTTCCCTGACAGGCTGAGTTCTTGCCTCCTCTTGTCCCCATGTCACAGAAGGGGAGCGGCTGGTGTCTCAGGCCACCCTGTCTTGCTGTTTGTTCCTCTAGTCCAAGACCTGGTGCCTTGGAGGCAGAAGGGGCCTCTCACTCACAGGAAGGGCCCAGGAAAGCAGGGAGGAGGCAGTGTGGAGGGAGCACCAGGAGTTAAGGGAAGGCGGTGTGACCATGAGGGCAGGCAGTGGGTCAGGAGAGAGGGCAGAAGGGCCTGGCCAAGGGAGGCCTCAGGAGGATGAGCAGGAGGTGAGAGGAGAGAGACCATGAGGCCAGAGGGAGACCTTCACCTGAGAATCTCCTTTAGCTTGCGGTGCAGGAATGCATAATTGTCATCAAATTTGTACCAAGGCATGAATGGCTGACCTTCATTGTACGCACAGTTTTCCCAGCAGTATGCAAATTCTGAGACGAAGAGGCAGGAAGTAGTCAGGCTCTCCCCTGACCCTGGTCCTGCCCTCCCAGGCCTTGTCTCCTGGCTGTCAGTTGCGGTCAGTGCCGCCCTGCCCCTGCAGGCTGCCCTGGGACACCCCCAGCCATGGCATTGCAGATCCATCCATCTCTCACGCTGTTCCTCTCGCTCATGCTCCCCGGACCCCTCCTCCTCTCACCTTCATAGTCCATGATCTTCACTCGGGCCCCTGCCTGACGCAGCCTGCAGAGCGCCCTCCGCCAATCTCTACCCCGGTAGTAGTAGAGGCGGGCGGCGGAGATGGTCAGGGTGACATTGGGGTGCTCAGTCAGGAATTCAGCCACCTTCGCCACACAGTCCGGGCAGGGGGTCCAGGATACAAACCAGGTGATCTGGAAGCGCTTGTAAGCAGGCAGCTGGTTGCCACAGAACCAAGAGAGGAAGTACATTTCTGCGTGGTGCTCAGGCTCAGAATACACCTGGGAGAGGAGCAGGGGACAGGGGATGATCTGAGAGGGGGAGTAAGAGGAGTGCAGGGGTGGTGCAGGGGGAGGAGGGGCCAGCACAGGAGCCCAGGGGATCTTGCCACTGAAGCTCCTTTCCTCCATTCCCCCCTGTTTGGTTTGAGTGATTGTCTGCTCCAAAGCTCATGTTCAGTGTTAATTGCTGTTGTAACGGCCTTAAGTGGTGGCACCTACAAGCAGTTATGAGGCTGTGGGGACTGCACCTTTGTGGGTGCCACTGCTGTGGTTATTCAAGGGTAACGTCAGCCCCTCTTTCTGTCTCTTGCCTTCTATCTGGAAGGGCAGTATGTCAGACTAAACTCCTGCTTCCTCTTGTCCCGGTGTCATGGAGCAGCAGTGACCCGACATCCCAGTCCACTCTGTCTGGAGCATCCCCTGAGCTTCTGGCAACAACCTTCACCCCCACGTGACTGTGCAGCTCACACGCTGAGGCAGGAGAATCGCTTGAACCCGGCAGGTGGAAGTTGAGTGAGCCATTGCACTCCAGCCCCAGACAACAAGAGTGAAACTTGGTCTCAAAAAAAAAAAAAAAAGAAAAGAAAAGATATCTGGGAAGTGGCCAGGCATGATGATTTATGCTTGTAAACCCAGCACTTTGGGAGGCCAAGGCAGGTGAATCCCCTGAGGTCAGGAATTCCCCAGCCTGGCCAACAAGGTGAAACCCTGTCTCTACTAAAAATAGAAAAAATTGACTGGGCGTGGTGGTGGGCTTCTGTAATCCCAGCTATTCAGGAGGCTGAGGCAGAAGAATCACTTGAATCTAAGAAGTGGAGGTTGTAGTGAGCCGAGATTGTGCAATTGCACTCCAACCTGGGCGCCAGAGCAAGACTCCATCTCAAAAAAAAAAAAAAAAAAGAAAGAAAAAAAGAAATGTGGGAAAAAATACACAATTGAGAGCCCATCCCTGGGCATTTTATTTATTGTTGTGTTTTCTGCATTCCCAGCTGCTTAGGTCCTGCTGTAGCATGGGTTAAAAAGAAAAGACGAACTAGTTTTCCTCCACCTAGCCAGCTCACTCCAAGGACAGTTATAAGATAACACTGCCTGAAAAGTCAAGACCAAAGGAATGGGCTCCAGACGCCACCCTCACACCCCTCCAGAGCAAGGTTGAAGAAAATAAAAAAAAATTTAAAAAAAGACAAATTCCTTTACTGTCTCTCCTTTCCAGAACCATTAATTATAACTATATTTTACAAATGTCTATATTCAGCCAGCTCCTGTTTTTCTTTAGACATAGCTTCTAGGCCACCAGGTATAGAAGGCCACAAGTTATGCCAAGTCATCAGTTATGCTATGCATTATGTGATCTGTCACTGTTGGATTAACTGCCTTTGTTCTGCTTCTATAAGTTTGCCTATAAATACTTCAATCTGTCTTTGTTAAGGGCTCAGCCTTTTTGGATGTGAGTCTACTGAGCCGGCGCACCTAAATAAATCCTCCGGTCTCACCCATATCAGTCTCTCCAGTCCTCTAATTCCTGCAACACTGCCTGTGATTTGATTGAAGTTTGGGTCGTACCTGGCCTCGAAAGACCCCTGTGTCCCAAGGGAGCTTTGAGGGGTCCTTCCTTATTTTCACTTCGTAGCACAGCCAGGTGTAGCTCCGACCGTAGAGGATGGGTTCATTTTCAAAGTTGTAGTAGAATATGTGTTGATACATCCGCTCCATTGGATTTCTGAAGGCACAAGAGAGAAACCGGCCCACGCAGAGAGCCCTCCCTGGAGTCCTTGGGGCTCATGTCCACTGAATACAGCTCCTGGGGTGGCCCTGGGCCTCCCCCACCCCTCCACAGCCCTGAGAATTTCTGTTGCCTTCCCAGGCAGGAAGACTGAGGGGAGAGGAAGAGGAGGGGATGCTGGCAGGGGCGCCAGGGCTGGGGCGATCTCTCCCAGCTCGGGCCCAACTCTGGCCTTTCCAGGGGTACATTCCCCACCCTCCTAGTATTTCCGCCAACCCACTCCCCAACCCATTAGGAAAATGCAAAAGAGAATAAAACTCTTCACCCGTAAAAAAATAGCTTTTAACCTTTCAGCTCAGTTCCTTCCTGATATTTCACTTTGCGTGTTAACATTATTTTAAAGTCATGGTAGAACTGAATTCTGAGGCCCAGGCGACTCTTCTAAGTGCTGCAAGGGGTTTGAGCTCATGTGATGCTTCCCTAGGTCGGCAGGGGCCATTCCCATCTTACAGAGGAGGGACCAGAGGCACAGAGAGGCGAGGTAACCCGCCCAGGCCACAGAGCTGGGGACAGATGGAGGTGGGGCCTCTTTCCAGGCCGCCCTGTCCAGCCTCTGCCTCTGCATCACTGGCCCTGCAGGGGAAAGCTGTTGAGGACTGGGCTCTCTTTTCACTAAATTTTAAAAGAGCATTTCTCCTGATTATTGCATTTTTTCCCTCACATTCCATGTTACTGGTCATGTTCCATTTTTTTTCTCACATTCCATGTTACTGGTCATGTTCTTTTTTTTTTTTTTTTTTTTTTTTATGAGATGAAGTCTCACTCTGCCACCCAGGCTGGAGTGCAGCGACGCGATCTCGGCTCACTGCAACTTCTGCCTCCCAGGTTCAAGTGATTCTCCTGCCTCAACTTCCTGAGTATCTGGGACTACAGATGCGCCACCATGCCTGGCTAATTTTCGTATTTTTTTTTTAGTAGAGATGGGGTTTTACCATATTGGCCAGGTTGGCCTCAAACTCCTGATCTCATGATCCACCCACCTTGGCCTACCAAAGTGTTGGGATTACACGTGTTAGCCACCGTGCTGGGCCACTGGTCACGTTCTAGAAGATGAAGAGTGACCTTGGAGTGGAACCTGTCTGGGGACATCTGCTCACCATGGAGTCATCCTTGGATGACATGATTTATCATGTGCTTCAGAGACCATTCCTGCCCCTACACCCTCTCCTAAGACTTTGTATTTAGGCAAAGTAAATCTTACAGAAATTTCATCAAAGTGCTGAGAACAAAATGCCTGATTGCTCCAATCATTCTTTGGTTCAATTCTCCCAGTTCCTGAGCTCAGGAATGGTGGGAAGCACACAGAGGGAGCACCCTCCCAGGGCGGGGAGCACCCACCCGGCCATGACTTTAAGGGAGAATCTCAGCAGGGGGCCTGGGCTGGTGCAGGTGGGGGAGGCGGCACATTCAGAAGCAGCTGTAGGGCGACCACACAGCAGGGCAAAGAGCCTGGCTGGGATTTGGGTGGCAGGGAAGCCAGAGGGGAGGGAGCCCAGGGCTGGGGCAGGGGCAGGGGCAGGGGGAGGCCAGGGTTGAGGCCCAGCAGGACCACCAGGCAGGAAGGGGCAGGAGGGGCCCAGGGGACACAGAGGGCAGCAGTACCTGATCTGTGGATTCATGTTCAGCCTCTTAGATATGCTTGTTCCAGTCCCGCTCTTTTTTTGAAGCGCGGCAGCCTCTTAGATATGCTTGTCCCAGTCCCGCTCTTTTTTTGAAGCGCGGCAGCGTCTTAGATATGCTTGTCCCAGTCCCGCTCTTTTTTTGAAGCCTGGTGGTTTCACTTCCTGCTTACAGAGTCCCTGCAGTTGGGCAGCCCTCCTTAAAGTGACCTCCCAGGGCCTTGTGAGTCATGGCCCCTCCCCATTCCTGCTCAGGCATTGGTGTGGGAGGCCCTGGGGTGCTTTACGTTTCTCTGGCTCTGGCTCTTTCTCTGGTTTTCCCCGGGCCCCTCCCTCTGGCAGAGGAACCTCCAATAAAGACAGGCTGCTCTGTCTTGATCTGTCTTGGGCAGGATCCAAAGGAATTGCAAAGAGAAAGAGAGAGAGAAAGGCATTGCAGCCAGAGCTCGGGAGGCGGGTCCAGACCAGGCTGAGAGAGGGGCAGGTGCCCCCTTGCCTGGTGGATGGGCAGGCTGGAGCCCCCTCTATACTACCCCCTCCCCAGCCCTAATGTGTGCCCAGAGCTTTGAGCAGCACCTCCCTGTTGAGCAAGGGGAGGTTTTGAGACTCCAGTGGGGAAGGAAGTGTGGACTCTGCACAGCACAAGTGAAGGCTTAGGTGTGCCTCGTGTTCCCAGCTGTGCGCTGGGTCCGTCATATGAATTCCCTCTTCCAACCTCCCAGCTTCCAGAAGGTTGGGGGCAGGTCAGCCCCTCAGAGAGACTGTGATGTCTGCGACACCTAGGAGGGGAGGAGGGTGTCTACAAACAAGCTCACTGCCCACAGGGACCTCTCAAGGGGTTCCGTGTGGACCAAGAAGATGGGAAACAATTACACACACTGCTTTCTGATTATTTAAGTCCATCTAAGTGTATTTTGGAGGAAGGAATGTACATTGAAATAATCTTTCTAACTAGATTCCTTTAAGGGGAGTTTGTTCCAGTTGGAGAAGTTGTGCTCTCTGTAGAGGCTCTGAACTCCTCTGGCTGCCACCCGAAGGCAGATAGGGAGGAGGATGCGTGGGTGGGAGGGGGTGCAGCAGCGCCCCTACCTGCATGGAAGCTTGTCCTACCTCTGCACAAAGCGGACTCCTAGTGGTTGTTTTTGGAAGGTGAAGTTTTCTTTTCTTTCTTTTTTTGTAAATCTTCAGCAATATAAATCTTTTCATTTAAAAGTCAGTTTTACTGTCGAAAATGCAAACTTAGGGAGGGCAGAAAGATCACACACAGAGCTGCCACTTCACACCTGGAGGGTTGCTCAGTGGCGGTCCAGAGGCGTTCTTCACTTCCCAGGCGGTGTGGGGGCTGGGCAGAGGCGCTCCTCACTTCCCAGATGGTACGGCGGTGGGCAGAGGCGCTCCTCTGGAAGGTGAAGTTTTCTGTTGCCATCAGAAAGAGATGGACAAAGGATAAGACCATTGGTGGAAAATAAACAGTTCCGTTTATCAGAAACATACTTTGTAGAAGAAAATGTAATAATGACCCTAGACCAGGGTGGCATCCTTAAACCCAGCTGAAAGGCGGCAGTTAAGGCACAGTGGGGAAAGGACATCAGCTTTGCAGCCAGGCAACTCTGAGATCCGCCCCTTCCTTACTGTGTAACCGGTTTACTTGATGTCTCCAGGCCTCTAATTGCAGGCGTGAGCTACTTGCCCAACCCATTTTATTTTTTCAAAAACGTTTTCAGGCCAGGTGTGGTGTTTCCTGCCAGTAATCCCAGCACTGTGGGAGGCCGAGGCAGACGGATGACTTGAGGTCAGGAGTTCGAGAGGCCGAGGCAGACGGATGACTTGAGGTCAGGAGTTTGAGACCAGCCTGGGCAACGTGCTGAAACCCCATCTCTACAAAAACAAAAACAAAACAAATTAGCCAGATGTGGTGGTATACACCTGTAATTCCCGCTACTAGGGAGGTTGAGTGGGGAGGATCACTTGAGCCATGATTGCATCACTGCACACCAGCCTGAGTGACAGAGTGAGACCCTGTCTCAAAAAAAAAAAAAAAAAGAAAAAAGAAAAAGAAAAACCTTTTTCCACCTGTGTAATTTTATTTGAAGAAGGTTATATATGGCTGACTGCTGTGGCTCATACCTGTAATACCAGCACTTTGGGAGGTTGAGGCAGGCAGATCACCTGAGGTCAGGAGATCGAGACCAGCCTGACCAACATGGTGAAAACCTGTCACAACTTAAAAAAAAAAAACAAAAAACAAAAAACAAAATTAGCCAGGCATGGTGGCACACGCCTGTAGTCCCAACTACCTGGGAGGCTGAGGCAGGAGAATAGCTGGAACCCAGGAAGTGGACGTTGCAGTGAGCCGAGATCTCATTACTGTACTCCAGCCTAGGTGACAGAGCTAGACTCCATCTCAAAAAGTTAAAAAATAGGCCGGGCTCAGTGACTCACATCTATAATCCCAGAACTTTGGAAGGCCGAGGCAGGTGGATCTCCTAAGGTCAGGAGTTCGAGACCTTCCTGACCAACATGGAGAAACTCCGTCTCTACTAAAAAAAGAATGCAAAATTAGCCAGGTGTGGTGGTGCTTGCCTGTAATCCCAGCTACTCGAGAGGCTGAGGCAGGGGATTCACTTGAACCCGGGAGACAGAGGTTGCAGCAAGCCCAGATAGTGCCATTGCACTCAAGCCCGGGCAACAAGAATGAAACACCATCTCAAAATAACATAAAATGAAATAACAAAAATAAATATAAAACAGAAAGTTATATATATAGGATCTTTAGTATATGATTATATGGAATATATATCTAGGATATATATATATATATATATATGGGATCTTTTGCTATGGTTTCTTTTGATATATAGAATCATTAGTATATGATTAGATATGGAATGTGTGTATGGAATCATTCGTGATTGACGTTTTACACTCATCATAATATCCTTGAGGTTCATCTGAATTGTTGCTGGTTTCCATAGTTGTTTGTTTTCATTGCAGGGCATGATTCATGGCATGGATGTACCACAGCAGGTTGAACCATTCACCCACTGGACGTTTAGATTGGCTGCTGTTTTTGGCTATTGTGAACACAGCTGCTATAAACACAGGTTTTTGTTTTTGTTTTTAAAATGTGAACATAAGTTTTCATTTCTCTGGAATAAATGCCCAATAGTGCAATTGCTGGACTGTATGTTAAGTACATGTTTAGTTTTATAAGAAACTACTTGGCCAGGTGTGGTGGCTCACACCTGTAATCAGTGCTCCTAAAGCACTTTAGGAGGCTGAGGTGGGCGGATCATGAGTCAAGAGATCGAGACCATCCTGGTCAACATGATGAAACCCTGTCTCTACTAAAAATATAAAAATTAGCTGGGCATGGTGGTGTGCACCTGTAGTCCCAACTACTTAGGAGGCTGAGGCAGGAGAATCACTTGAACCCAGGAGGCAGAGGTTGCAATGAGCTGAGATCATACCACTACACTGCAGCCTAGGTGACAGAGTGAGAAACTATCTGAAAAAAAAAAAAAAGAGAAAAGAGAGAAAGAAAGAAAGAAAGAAAGAAAGAAAGAAAGAAAGAAAGAAAGAAAGAAAGAAAGAAAGAAAGAAACTGCTAAACTAAATTGAAGAATAGCTGTACTATTTTATATTCTCACCAGCAATGTATAAATGATCCAGTTTCTCCAGCATTTGGTGCTGCCACTGTGTTTTATTTTAGCCATTGATAAGTCTGTGGTAACATTCTGATAGGTCTGTGATAATATTGTGGTTTTAATGTTCACTTCCCTAATGGCTAATGATGTCATATGTCTTTTTCATGTGCCTGTCATCTACGTATTACTTTGGCAAAATCTTTGCTCCTGGTTTTCTATTTTTCCAATTTTAAAAATATTGTGGCAAATTATACATAACATAAACTCTACCATCTTGACCATTTTTAAGCACAGAGTTAAGCGGTATTAAACATATTAAACATATTTGTAATGTTGTACAACCACCACCACCATCCTTTTCCACGGCTCTTTTCTTTTTTTTTTTCTTTTTCTTCTTCCTTTTTTTTTTTTTTTTTTTTTGAGACAGAGTCTCACTCTGTTGCCCAGGCTGGAGTGCAGTGGCACGATCACAGCTCACCACAACCTCCGCCTCCCGGGTTCAAGCAATTCTCCTGCCTTAGCCTCCCAAGTAGCTGGGATTAGAGGCGCTCATCACCACACCCAGTCAGTTTTTGTATTTTTAGTTTAGACGGGGTTTCACCATGTTGACCAGGCTGGTGTGGAACTCCTGACTTCAGATGATCCACCTGCCTCGGCCTCCCAAAGTGCTGGGATTACAGACGTGAGCTGCTGCGCCCAGCCGGCTCTTTTCATCTTGTAAGACTGAAACTCTGTACCCGTGAAACGAAAACTCCTCATTCCCTTCTCCCCATTCCCTCCTTCCCATTCTCTCCTCTGCCAGCCACTGGCAACCACCATGCTACTTTCTGTCTTTAACATTTCGAATATTCTCTTTTTTTTGTTTTTTGTTTGTTTGTTTGCTTGTTTGTTTTGAGATGGAACCTCGCTCTGTCACCCAGGCTGAAGTGCAGTGGCACAATCTCGGCTCACTGCAACCTCTGCCTCCCGGGTTCAAGCTATTCTTCATGCCTTAGCCTCCCAAGTAGCTGGGATTACAGGCATATCCCAACATGCCTGGCTAATTTTTGTATTTTCAGTAGAGACATGGTTTCGGCATGTTGGTCAGGCTGATCTTGAAATCCTGACCCTGACGGGTGAGGTGGCTCCCGCCTGTAATCTCAGCACTTTGGAAGGCCGAGGCGGATGGATCACGAGGTCAGGAGTTCGAGACCAGCCTGGCCAACATGGTGAAACTTTGTCTCTATTAAAAATACAAAAATTGGCCAGGGATGGTGGCTCACCCCTGTAATCCCAGCACTTTGGGAGGCCGAGGTGGGAGAATCACGAGGTCAGGAGATTGAGACCATCCTGGCCAACATGGTGATACCCCATCTCTACTAAAAACACACCCAAAACATGGCCGGAGGCAGTGGCATGCGCTTGTAATCTCAGCTACTCAGGAGGCTGAGGCAGAAGAATCACTGGAACCCAGGAGGCGGAGGTTGCAATAAGCCGAGATCATGCCACTGCACTCCAGCTTGGGCAATAGAGCAAGACTGTCAAAAAAAAAAAAAAAAAAAAAAAATTAGCTGGGCATGGTAGCGGACCCCTATAATTCCCACTCAGGAGACTGAGGTAGGATAATTGCTTCAGCTGGGGAGGCAGAGGCTGCAGTGAACCAAGATGACACCACTCCTGCCTGGATGACACAGCCTGTCAAAAAACAAACAAAAAAAAACTCCTGACCTCAGGTGATCCGCTCACCTGGGCCTCCAAAGTGCTGGGATTACAGGCATGAGCCACTGCACTGGGCTGGCCATTCTGAATATTCTAAGTGCATCATATAAGTGGAATCATTCAGTGTTTCTCTTTATGTGACTGGCTTATTTTACTCAGCATAATACCCTCAAGGTTAATCCATGTTGTAGCATGGGTCAGAACTTCCTTCCTTTTCTAGGCTGAATAACACTCCATTGTATGTGTAGACCACATTTTGCCTGTCCATTCACGTATTGATGAAAACCTGGGTTGCTTCCATGGGTGTACAAATATCTCTTTGAGACTCTGCTTTCAATGTTTTTGAGTGTACACCCGGCAGTGGAATTGCTGGATCATCTGGCCATTCTATTTTTAGTTTTTTGAGGAACCGCCATGCTGTTTTCCACAGTGGCTGTCTGCTGTTACTGGGTGAAGTGTTCTGTATATGTCTGTTAGATCTAGTTGGCTTATTGTGTTGAGTTCTCTATTTCCTTCCTTTTTTTCTATCTGGTTGTTCTGTCCGTTATTGAGCATTGAGCACTGAAGTCTCCAATTATTGTAGAACTTTAATTCTCCCTCAGTTCTGTTAATTTTTCCCTCATATATTTTGATGATCTGTTATTAAGTGTGTAATTTTTTTTTTCTTTTTTTGATACAGAGTCTTTCTCTGTCGGCCAGGCTGGAGTGCAATGGCGAGATCTTGGCTCACTGCAACCTCCGCCTCCTGGGTTCAAGCAATTCTCCCGCCTCAGCCTTCCAAGTAGTGGGGATTACAGGCATGGGCCACCACGCCCAGCTAATTTTGTATTTTAGTAGAGACAGGGTTTCACCATGTTGGACAGGCTAGTCTCGAACTCTTGACCTCCGGTGATCAGCTCACCTTGGCCTCCCAAAGTTCTGGGATTACAGGCATGAGTCAATACCCTGGCCTTGGTGTGTAAATTTTTATAACTGTTATACTTCTTGATGCCTTAAAACTTTTATTAATATATAATGTCCAGCTGGGCACGGTGGCTCACACCTCTAATCCCAGCACTTTGGGAGGCCAAGGTGGGAGAATCACTTGAGGTTGGGAGTTTGAGACCAGCCTGGCCAATATAGTGAAGCCTCATATCTACTAAAAATACAAAAAATTAGCTGGGTGTGGTGGTGCATGCCTGTAATCTCAGCTACTTGGGAGACAGAGGCAGGAGAATCGCTTGAACCTGGGAGGCGGAGGTTGTGGTGAGCCAAGATCACGGCATTGCACTGTCACCTGGGCAATAAGAGAGAAATTCCGACAAAAAAAAAAAAAAGTCTTTTTTCATGTCTTATAACCTTTCATCATTTAAACTCTAAATTTTTTTAAGAGATGGGGTCTCACTATGTTGTCCAGGCTGGTCTTGAACTCCTGGGCTAAAGCAATCCTCCCACCTCAGCCTCCTGAGTAGCTGAGATTACAGGCATGAGCCACTACATCTGGTTAAAATCTGTTTTATCTGATATTAGCATAGCCACTGCTGCTCTCTTTTGGTTACTATTTGCATTACGTTTTATTTTTATTCATTTGGGTGAGCCTGCCTTTAGTATCTGCCACACTCTCCAAAGTGATATTCCCAGTTGATATTCCCACTAGTGTTTACCCATGTATTAATAAGGCTATTCAATTTTGCTTATTTTATTGCTTATTTCATTTTTTCTATAAATTGCCTGTGCATATCCTTTGCCCATTTTTCTGTTGGCAGAAGCCTCTAACCCAATGCTGGATTGGGGTTTCGGGAGCCAGCCTTTTTTCTTGACTTTGATTTCACCATCTAGCAGATATTTGTAGTAGACAAACCTTTTATCTAGAAACCTTTTATGAGATTAAGAAAGCTCGCTAAGAGTTTTGTTGCACTGGGAATGCTTTCTTTGGCATGGCAGCACACTTCAAGCTCTTAAGATAGCTTCTAAGCTGTCTTTACATCTTCTAAGATGCTGTTTTGTTTTGTTTTGTTTGGTTTTGTTTTTTGAGACGGAGTCTTGCTCTGTTGCCCAGGCTGGAGTGCAATGGTGTGATCTCGGCTCACTGCAACCCTCACCTCCTCCATAGGAATGATTTTACTCCAGCGTCTGGACCCAGGATGTTCCATAAGTGCCACAACCTGAAACAGCAGGGAGGGCTCCTCTGGGACTGCTGTGCCCCCCACCAGTGCCACTACCCTGCACACCCACATTCCTCTGTGCACTGGAGCCTGACTCTTTCAGAGCAGCAAAAACCCAGTGGGAACTGGCCCCTTCCTGGTCCTCTTGAGGTCAGGTCAGGAAAGAGTGTGTAAGGCATCCATAGAACCTGGGGGTGACTCTGGGCTCATAGCAACGCTGCAGTCCTCAGGGTGACTGGGATAAGAGTGTGCACCGTCCCCGTTCAGCTGGAGGGAAGGAAAGAGATTGTGCCCTTTTCTGGGGACTGAAAGCCCCTCCCCCTATCAGCCTCTGCAGCACTGAGGGAAAATGAAAGACCCCGCATCCCGCTGGAGTTTCCACCAGAGCCCAGGAAAGGTCCCTGGGACAGGAAGGAACTGATTCCGCATGTGGGCAGCAGGGATGGGAGTAGGGAGAACGGCCTCCTTCACAGATACAGGCTTTGCCTGAGATTCACCCTGGTCCCCTGTAAGTGGAGACAAGGCAGGTACCCAGCAGGGGTCCAGAATATTGAGGGACAGAGCAGGGCAGAGGGACCCTGGGCAGGTGCTGGGCTGTGCAGCCCGGGTCACCCTGGGACCGGAATGGAGGTCCCGCTTGGGTCTGGAGTCCATGCTGCTGTGTACGAGGTCCTGGCTCGGCCACCACTGTGGGGCCCCGTCTCCCTACACCCCAGAGGGACCACAGGCTCTCCGTTCCCAGCCTAGGTCCCAGCAGTGTCATGGGGTTGTGTCCAGTCACCTCACCAGGACTCACAGGGCTCCCAGGTCATGGGCAAAGCTGTGAGTTGAGGCCCTGGGAGACAGGGGGTCTGGGCCCTTGGAAGGTGGGGTTCGGGGGCCGGGGTCGGGTCTCCTGGGACCTGCCCTGTGACATGACTAACTGTGGGGTTCTTTCACCAGCTGAGCCCCTCTGGCCTCCCCTACACTGGCCCCTTTCCCAGAATGACTGCACGTTTTTCATCACTTGCTTCCAACAAGTGGAGTTCGGGCTGTTGTCAAACCCAGAGACACAAGCAAAGGGCAGCTTGGACAACCCGGTCCCTCCCGCGCCCGCCCCTGCGTCCTTGGCTCAGGGTGGGGCTGGGGTGTGCCCTGGAGTGCTCTGGGGCACCTGGAGGATGTTTCTTTTTGTCAAGTCTCTGTCACTGTGTGTGGGTGCGTGTGTTGTGTGTGCATGTGTTGTGTGTGTTGTGTGTATGTGTGTCTTGTGTGTGTTTGTGTTGTGTGTGTGTCTTGTGTGTGTTTGTGTGTTGTGTGTATGTATGTGTTGTGTGTGTTGTGTGTGTCTTGTGCATGTTTGTGTGTTGTGTGCATGTTTGTGTGTTGTGTGTGTGTTGTGTGTTACGTGTGTTGTGTGTGTGTTGTGTGTGTGTTTTGTGTGTGTGTGTTTCTGTGTTGTGTTTGTGTGTTTGTGTGTTGTGTGTGTCTAGGCCAGGGAAGCAGTGAGTCGTTTCTGCCCGGGAGCAGCTGCGTGTGAGGCCAGTTCTTGGTCTTTTATGTGGCTTCTGAGGACTTTCCAGAAATCGTGAGGTGGGAGCCGCCTGCTGTAATCAGGCACATAAGTCACACATCCCAGAGTTGGGAACCAGTGCAGAAGGCCCAGGACAGACCCCAAACTGAAGCCACAGCCCTGACACCTGACACCCTAGCCCTGGGCTCCATCTCTGCCTCTGGAGCCTCCTGTCCCCAGGGCTCAGCTCCCCTCCCCTCTGTGGCTGGGCTCTGCCTCCTGGGCTGCTCCTCTCCCCAGCCCTCTCTCTGGGCCCAGCCTGGACACCTGCCCCCTTCCTGGGCTGCTTCCGCTGACTGGCCCTGTCCTGGGTCTCAGCCATGGCCTCCCCTGGGCTCCCTCTCTAGGGGGTTGGAATCAGGAAGGGATGGGCACAGGGCTGCTCCGGAGGGCCCCTGCCTGCACCTGTGTGGTTCCTTTCCAACAGGGAGACTGGCTGCTGGCTGTCCTCTTACTGCGGCCTGTCCCTTCCAATCAGCTCCCGGGGCTCTGTGAGTGAGGGTGGGGTCTGCATTTAGGTTCCTCTCCTGTGAGGTTTAGCTGAGTTTTCTGGCTCCAGAGGGATGTCGTGTGACCTTTGGCCCGCTAAGGTCCACTACACAAGGAAAGACATCTACACATTTGCTAACTTTTGTTGTTGTTGTTGTTGTTGTGGTTGTTGTTGTTTTTTGAGACACAGTCTTGCTCTGTTGCCCAGGCTGGTGTGCAGTGGCGTGATCTCAGCTCACTACAAGCTCCGCCTCCCGGGTTCACACCATCCTCCTGCCTCAGCCTCCTGAGTAGCTGGGACTACAGGCGCCTGCCACCACGCCCGGCTAATTTTTTGTATTTGTTAGTGTTTATGTAAACACTTTCAATTCATGATACAATTGCTGAGCCAAAGCGATAATGGAAGATTCTTAATGTTTTATTAGTTTAGATATGAAGCCAATTAATCATTTCATTAATAAATTGAAAACTATTCTGAGAATATTAAGCATAATCTTATTATTGTATACTTGGAACATAAGACAAATTTTCAATTAAAATTAATTCACTCTGATTTTTAAAAAATCTATTTGTCAGGAGCGCCTTGCTTTGCTGGTGTCTGTGAGCGGCTGGAGATGGTGGTGAACAGCCTGTTTGCATTTCTTGGAAGAGGATCTTCTATTCTACGGCTCAACCCAGGTCTCTGCCTTCCTTAGAGACTGAGGCCCATCCTTCAGGTTCCCTGATTCTGGAAGAGCAGTGGGGTTGAATGGAGCAGGAGGTGAGATAGTGGAAAGAGGGCACAGGGAGGAGGCCTGGGGACAGTGACAATGACAGGAGAGGAGGGAGGGATGTAGGAGGTGGGAGAGAGAGGGAGGCTGCGAGAAGGAAAGGGAGGGATGAAGCTGGGCGCCCTGGGGGGAGCAGGGAACCCAGAGGAGGCTCTGAGCAGAGGGGAAGGCAAGGCCCAGGGGAGAGGGGAAGAGGGGGAGGCCGAAGGGGCACCAGGCAGGGGGAGGAAGCCGTCACCTGGAGAATGGCCCGAAGCCTCCCACTCAGGGCTTGGCTGTGCTCATCTAGTCCATCCCAGGGCTGGAAGGGACGTCCCTGGCGGTCCACAAAGGTGTCCCAGCAGTGCTTAAATTCTGAAAAGGGACAGGGGAGATAAGTCATGCTCTGGCTGTGGGGACCAGTTGGCACCAAGAGCCCGTGACTCTCAGGACAGACTTCCCACATCCTGGTTTCAGTCCCTCCTTTCCCTCTCCCTCCCCGAGGGACTGAGCTCCTTCATCAGGCACTTCCTTCCCACTGGAATCTGGGCCAGCCCAGTTCTCATTCTTTCGGGAAACCCCAAGTTCTGCTTCCACTTCCAGCCACCCTCCCTTCCCTCCCTGGGGCCACACCTCCTGGCCTGGCCTCTCTCTTCCCATAGACCCCAGAGTCGGGTCCCAGAGTGCAGCCATCATCTCTGCAGGCAGCAGACCAAGGCCTTTCTCCTTTTCTTCCCAGAGACCTCTCCTGCCCCCACCCACCCCACCCCACCCAAACCTTCCACTCTTACCCTCGTAGGTCATGATGAAGACTTGGGCCCCAGCATCCCGCAGCGTTCGCAGTGCCTCCTGATACAAGGGGTCGTAATCATAGATGCGGGCAGCGAAGATGCGCAGTCTCACGTGTGTGTTCTCCTGAAGGAACGCACGCACTTGCTCGGCACAGCCCCAGCTGAAGCAGGGGCTCCAGGAGATGAACCAAGTGACCCTGTGCATCTGGGCCGGGTCCAACTGCCAAGAAGGAACCTGGCCCAGGAAGCACAGCTCTGCGTGGCAGCCGTCAACGCCATGGAGAAGATTCTTAGGCTAGAAAAGGAAACAGAGTGTGAGGTGATGTGTGGTGAACAGGGAGGGAGGACCTGGACCAGGTGGGGCTGGGGAGGCGGGGGCCTCCAGCACAAAATTACAGGGGTCGCCCAAACCCCAGTTATTAGGATGCATGATTTTCTCTGCAGTATTAAAAATATCAAATGTTATGCAGAAATCCCAAGATAAGCAAAATATTGTCCATTAAATGCAAACAGATCAGGAGCAATGAGGTTTGATTTTGCCCAGCTCCGATATACATGGGACGGCACTCTCCTGTCAGTCTTTATTAAAATCTTCGGTTTTATTTGTCATGATCCATTTGTATTAAATTTGCCTTTTAAAATATTGCATTAATTATTAAATTAAAATGTGTTTTATCTAATTACTGAGCATTTGGAGCCCCCTTCAATTTTGTACCCAAGGTCAGAGCCTTCAGGACCCTCACCCCAGGCCCAGCCCTGCAGGGAGAGGCTACAGAGATGGGACAGGGAGGAGGAGCCGGCGCAGCCCCGGGGTCATTGGCCCATGAGTGAGTGTGGTTCTTTCAAGGGGCGATTGACCTGCTCTACTCATCAACTCTCCTACTGCCATCCCATCTCGGGCCCATTATTCTAGAAGCTTCTATTCTGTGCCACAACCTGTGCTGAGCCCAAATGTGATATAGACTTAGGCCAAAAGGCCTTCCACCAAAAGTAGTGGGGAAGGGAAGACCAGTAGGACTCACTCCAACATGGGAAGGTCCCTGGGACATGGGATAATTGTCATTATCATGACTTATAGAAATATGGTATTTACTCCAAACTTCAGAGAAAAGGGTTTTCCACTAAGACTAGGAACTGGTCAAGCTGGGGACAGCAGGGCAGCAAGGACTGTGATTGTGATGGGGACAAGAACAGGGAAGGACTCCATTCAGAGGGGATGCATGGTGGAGTGGATGACACGGTTTGTGCTGAGAAGGAGCTGTGGGTCATTCCTGGGGGAGTCCCACTGCTTAGGCAGTGATGGAGACTGGCACCCTTCAAAGGATGTTCTAAGCAGTGTGTGTGGGTCCAGCAAGGCCCACATTGAGCTCACAGAGCCCAGAGAAGCCCCCAGTTTCCAGCACCAGAGCCAAGCAGAAACTGGCCTCTCCAGACAGAGGCTGTGCTGGGTAGGGTCCAGGGAAGAAAGTCCCGCAGGCTCAGGGCCCCTCTGCCTGGCCTGGCCCAGCTCCTCCCCAAATGCTGGACATCCCTGCATCCTGACATGAGGCCTCTTCTGGCCTTGCTGTGGACTCCACCCTGGGCAAGACAGAACCCCTGATCAGCCTTTCCTGCCTCAGTCTCTCTCCCTGCAGGATGAGGCCAAAGAGCAGGCACAGGGGCATCCTGGCCTTGTGAGTCAGGTAGGCCCTGAGTCCTCAAATCCCACAGTTCCGAATCGCTCCTGGTGGGAGCTGCGTCTGTGAGGGGATCCTGGGAGGCTCCTCAGGAAGCACTTTGCCGTCAGGCAGACTCCACCCCACCTGGCCATGGAGAGTCACTGAAGCCAAAGTCTCCCCCAACCCCAGGGCCAAGCAGCAGCATGCTGCAGGAAGCACAGGTGACAGACACTCTGCGGGACACCACAGGTACCACCCAGAACCTTCTGCCTATGCGTGTCCATGGATTGGGAGGGCCCAGCCTGGATGCAGGTGGCTGGGTTGGTCACCTTGTTGCGTAGAAAGCCCCTGTGCTCGTCCATCGGGACCCAGGTGCCATTGTCCAGGCGCTCCACCTCGTAGCACAAGTAGGTCTGGTGGCGTCCAATGCCATTGTTAAAGTTGGAAGTGAATGTGCATGGATCCATCAAGTGTCTGTGGACAGCAGGGGGAAAGCCCAGAGGAGGAAGAGCCCTCCTGGACTGCTCTGCCTCCTCCTCCCTCCCCAGATTTCTTCCTTTGCACCCCACCCTCCTTCCCCCTGCTCCCCACATCCCTTAGCACCGCCTCCAAACCTCCCCCTCTGACCCCTTCTGGGGCTCACGGGGAGATCACTGCAGCCCTGTGGCCTGTGTAAGCCTTGTCAGGGTCTCCCCAGGGTCAGCTCAGTGTGCTTAGTCCCTCTCCCTGGGGTAGAGCTGGGTCTCCTTCCCTGGCCTCACCATGCACCCCTGTCCTGGCTCAGCTCTCTCTCAATCCCTGCTGGAGATGGACCCGCTGGGGCTTCCTCCTGCCTGCAGGGTTAACTCCTACCACATCCAGCATCAGGACAGTGACACTCCTGAGGGGGATTACTGGGGAGAGGAACCTGTCGGGACTTCTTTTCGGATAATTCATAGGATTTTCCACATCCCTTAGGGTGCCCTGAGGTCTCCCAAATGTGCTTCTCAGGCAGTTGAGATGGGGCAGTTCAGGACTCTTGGGCTGGAAACACCAGCCCCACCTTGAAGGCCTCTCCCAGCCCCTCACTATGCATCCTGACATAACCAGAATTAGAAAAATCTCTGTTGAGGCAGCAGCAAAAGAAAGAAAGAAAGAGAGAGAGAGAGAGAGGAAGGAAGGAAAGAAAGAAAGAGGTCGGGTGCAGTGGCTCAAGCCTGTAATCCCAGCACTTTGGGAGGCCGAGGCGGGTGGATCACGAGGTCAGGAGATCGAGACCATCCTGGCAAACACGGTGAAACCCTGTCTCTATTAAAAATACACAAAATTAGCAGAGCGTGGTGGCGGGTGCCTGTAGTCTCAGCTACTCGGGAGGCTGAGGCAGGAGAATGGTGTGAACCCGGGAGGCGGAGCTTGCAGTGAGCCGAGATGGTGCCACTGCACTCTAGCCTGGGCGACAGAGTGAGACTCCGTCTCCAAAAAAACAAAAAAAAAGAAAAAAGAGAAAAGGAGGGGAGGGAGGGGAAGGAAGGGAAGAAGGAAAGGGGAGGGGAGGGACGGAAGGAGGCAAGGAGTCGAAGGAATTGAATCAGAAAATTCCTGTTTCCTCCTTCCCCTTTCTTTGCCTTTCCTAAAGCCCGACCCTCCTTCCGTCCCGCCAGTCCTTCCTCCTTTCCGCCCGCTCCCCCTCCCTCCCTCCTCCGCTCTCCCTCCCGCTCTTCTTCCTTCCCCTCCCTCCTTCCTTCCCTCCTCCCTCTTCCTCCCTCTCTCCTTCTTACCTCCTCCCGCCCCTCCGCTTCCCTTTCGCCCGGTCCCTCCTTCCTCCTTCCCCTCCCTCCTTCCCTCCGGCTTCCCTCCTCTCCGCCTCCTCCTGTCCGTCCCTCCGCTTTCCCTCCTTCCTTGCCTTCCTTCCTCCCCTCCCTCCGCCTTCCTTCCTCCCTGCCCTTCCCATCTGCTCCCTCCCCCCGTCCCTTCCTTCCGTCCTCTCCTCCCCCGCCCGCCCCCTCCCGCCTTCCGCCCCCCCCGGCCCTTCCCGCCCTCCCTCTTCCTTCCTCTCCCTCCCTCCTTCCCCGCCCCGCCCGCCCGCCCTCTCCCTCCCCCCATCCCTCCCTCCCCACCTCTCCCCTCGCCCTGCCTTCTCCCCCCCTCTTCCCTCCCTCTCCGCCCTCTTCTGCCTCCCTCCCTGTCTCCCTTCTTCCCCTTCCGGACCTAGTCCCCCTCGTTCCGGCCGGAGGAAGGAAGTCCCGGACGAAGGAGGGAAAAAATCTCTGTTCACTACCATTTCGAGTAGACCTAGGTATGAATCTGGGCTCTGCCAGTCACTTGCTTTGTGTTCTCAAGAAAAGGAAACAAGGCTTCCTCATAGCAAAATGGTCCTACAAGAAATCCCCTTTTCTTAATATTAAGGAGAACGAGATGACACTGAACATAAAAGGACTTAGGCCAAGTCCAGAGACACAGAACATTTGCAAGAAATAGCAGATGCTCATTTAAAGACAAGTGAGGAGAATCCCCTCTCCAACCATCTTCACTGGCTGGGGCACAGCACCATTATCTACCGGGATTTTCAGGCTCCCTATGCACCTGCCCCAGGAGCTGAAAGGAGACCTGGAATTGGTACCGTTGGAGGATAGACCAGCGCTGGGACCAAAACTGGGAACCTAGAGCAAGAGGCCAAGTCCAGAGAGAGGGTCAGGAGGAAAAGAGAGGCCCTAGGGGTTTGAGGATGAGAGGTGAGTGCTCATCAGAAAAGCTCGAAGAGGAGTTGAGGCACAGAAGTGCTCAGAGGGGCTTCCCATACCTGAGCCTGGATGCTGGGCTGCCGTCCACGTGCTTGTCTCTTATCGGTTCCTGGTCTATGTCCTCCTGCTCCTGCTACTTGCTCAAGGAGTGATGTTGAGATCTTCACCAACATTCTCTTAGGATTCAAGCACCTTAATATATCATCAAAGTGACGTGGAAGCTGCTGAGTCAGTGATACCCTGCCCCACCCCTTCTCCAACTCAGGCCACGCATGCCACCCACGTCAGCATCAGAACAAGGAAGTTCTCTGCCATGCCTTTGGGCAAGCTTTGGTTTTGATGTGCCCACTCTGACAGTTGACCCACCGGACGCTGTGGAGTGACAATGGGGATGTAGACCCAGCCCCACTTTTCTCCCTTTGGGCCGCAGGAATCTGGAAGGCAGGAGACCAGGGGGCAGGTGAGAGGACAGGTATCCACACCCTGGAGAAAGGCCCTGAATAACACTCAGCACCCCAGGGAGCAGGCTCAAGGGTAGCCACCCCTATGTCCTCCCATGCGGCCGGTGCAGGATGTGCCCGGTCCAGGCTCCCTGGTACCTGCTGCATCCTGGGCTGCCTGTTAGCGTCCTGCGTCTTCTCTGGCTGTGGAGATGGGAGATGAGCAGGTCCTGCATCCTCCTATGCATCAGTGTACCTAATAATTGTAAACTAGAGTGAGGAGTGTTTTCATCCCCATTATCCAGAGGAGATGCTACAGGCTCTGAAGGGTACCTAAAAGTCCAGCCCCTCCCAGCAAACAGAGTCCCCAGCAGGGACACATCCCCCCTCAGAAGGGCCACCCTGTGCCCTTTCTCCCACCTCTGGGCCCTGTAGAAATGTGAGGGACACTGTGCTCCTGCCCCAAGTGAGCCCCCGAGTCCCGGTGGCAGGTCTGGTGCCATCCTTCCCTGGGTGCACCTGCTGCACGCAGCACAGCTGCCCCTAGAAGGTGCTGGCCCTGTGGGCCCGGGGGCTGCCCCCTGTCCTGCCTAATCCCCTGTCCTGGCTCTTACTAGACCCCTCTGTCCTTGGCCAGCTGTCCCATGCAGGGGAGTCCACGTCCTGGGGACAGTCCCACCCTGGCCACTCAGACAGAGCACAGCTCCTCACCCTCCCAGGCTGGCCGGTGCTCGCTGAGGTGGAAACCTCAGAGGAAGGTGGGAGCGATCTTCCCTCCTCAGCAGTGTCCCTGTCATCTTGGTGGGTGCCACTCCTCATGGACAGACCAGAGGAGGCTCTGTTCTCTGCTGTGAGGACCCCTCCAATTCTGTCTCCCAATGTTGGACTCCTCTCGTCAAGAAGATGTCCCCTGGGGGCTGTCAACTCCCATTTGAGTCTCGGGTGGTTCCGGTGTGAGCTCATCTTGGTGTGTTGTGTGAGTCTGACCAGAGACCACCCTTCCCAGTTCACACTCGAGGCACACCCAGCAGGACGCCCCGCAGTACCCACAGCCCACCTGGGCAGAGACCACACCTGTACCAACTTTGGGGTTCCCAGACATAGATGGGCTGTGGTCCTTGCTCATGTTCCCCCACAGGCCTGTCCTTCCTCGGGGGTGTCATCCCAATCCAGCCAGCTCTGCTTTCAGCCCCAATTACTTCCTGTGCCCTGTGGGACTGTGGGAGGACCCAACCCTTCCCCCTTCCCCAACCCTTTCCAGTGGCTCCTGCTGCCCAGAGCGATGGCCTTTCCCCTGGCTTAACCTGCATCAAATGCCCCTGGAGCAGATACAGCCCTGGACCCACGGCCAGGACAGCCCACATATGAGCTTTCTACAGGGAGACCCAGGACAGCTGCATCACAGGACAACGCTTTGCTCAGCATCCCTGGGACGTCTCCTGAGTCTCCTGCCTCTGGGTCCTCAGCCTTGGGTTCCAGGGTCTCCCCAGCTCACCCACCCTGGCCACATCCTCCTCCCTGTTGCTCCTGCCAGCCCAGGCCCCACTGGACTCATGACTGCCCTATGCCTGCTCCCCTATCTGATCCAGACAGGTCTAGATCTTCCAGAATGTCTCCAAATCTGTAAAATCCACTTTACGGCCCATCACAGAAACAGGCACGTTGTCTATTTCTCCTTCTAGTTTTACACACCAGAAAGGTTGGACTATCAGCACACCTGCACATCTGTGAACCTTCTCATTTGATGACAAAGATGGCCTCAGACTAAAATGTTCAAAGCAAACCTGGGGCCCAGGGACTGTCCAGAGTTCAGTTCTCAGTAACTCACTGTACAAGCCATGCACCCAAGCAGGGCTCCAGAGAGGAGAGAAGAGAGGGTGTTGGGGGGTCCCCACCAGCAGAGAGGGAGGCCAGGACCCTCCCTGGCCAAGGGTGGACAGAGGGAGACACTGGTTGGGCATCTGCTGCCCAGACATGAGTGGGGAACAGTCTCACTCTAGTCCCCGGACCCAGGAACTTCCATATGGGCTACAACCTGGAACCTCTGAGTGAGCTCCCCAGAGACTTATGTGCCCCACGCCCTGTCAGTGCCCACACCGACCACACCCACATCCTTCTGTGCACTAGGGCCTGACTCTCTCCGGGCAAGAATGTCCCAGACACAACTGGCCCCTTCCTGGTCCCCCTGTAGCCGGGGCAGAGCAGGGTCTGTAAGGCGACAGGGGAACCCAGGGGTGGTTAAGAGTGTGCACCTTTCCTAGGCCAACTGTGAGGAAGACGGAAGGAGACTCCACCCTTTCCTGGGCAAGGACAGCCCCTCCCCCATTTCTGTCCCTGGAACGCTGGCTGAACAATCAATGTGATAAATGTGAAAATGGGATAAAATACCAGGTCTTGCTGGAGTTTCCACAGGAGGCTGGGGAAGTTCCAAGGGGAGAAGAAGCTGGATCCCCAAGCGGGAGGCAGGAGAACGGCCTCCTTAACAGGCGCAAGCTTCCCTGGGATTTGCCCAGGTCCCCTGTAAGGAAAACTGGGGACAGGGTAAGTGCCCCACAGGGGTCCAGACTGGGTGAGAGGGACAGACCAGGGCAGAGGGACCCTGAAGCGGTCCCTGATTGCTGGGCCACTCAGCTCGTGTCACCCTGGGACGAGAAGAGAGGTCCTGCTCAGGTCTGGAGTCCATGCTGCTGTGTACGAGGTCCCGGCTCTGCCACCACTGTAGGGCCCTGACCCCTACAGCCCAGAGGAACCACAGGCTGCCGGTTCCTAGCCCAGGTCTCAGCAGTCTCATGGGGCTGTGTCCAGTCCCCTCCCCTGGACCCACAGGGCTCCCAGGTCATAGGCAAAGCTCTGAGATGAGACCCAGGGAAACCGGGAGTCTGAGGAGCTCGGGATAGAAAGGACTCCCTGCCCCTGTGCACCGCCCCCAACAGAGTGACATGACAAAAGACCCTTACTTGGGATACCCCAGACACACCCAGATGTCCACTTCAACACTGTCCACGGAGCAGGGTGAAGGGACAGCCTCAGTGTCCACCTGCTCCTCTGGCTTGGATTCTGGGCTCTGACAACAGCCCTGCCCTCCTCATCCTAGAAGCAAGTGATCAAAACAGCCAAAGGATCTCTCCAGGCAAAGGGGCCAAGCTGGGGGCAGACAGAGGGTGGGGGGAAGGGAGGTGGGGGGTGGCTGCACCTGCCCTTGGACAGGGGACAGTGCTCTCCTCCCAGGGTGGGGCCCTCTGTCCCCCGTGCCCCCCTGGGGTGGCCTCTTTGCCCAGAGTGACTGTACGCTGTCCATTTTTCGGCCACTTGCTTTAAGGGGTGGAGCTGGGGCTGTTGTCAGAACCCAGAAATGAAAACGAAAGGGTCAGAGTTGATGACGTGGCTTCGCCATCACTCTTCCTGGTAAGAATTGCTGCAATCCTCTGACTTGGGGCAGAGCTGAGGTAGACATCTGGGTGTGTCTGGGAAACCCTGGGGAAGGTTCCTTTCTGTCCCGTCGCTGTCTGTGTGTGCTTGTGTGTCTGCGTCTTTGCCACCAGAAGGGGTTGGGTCTGTTTGCTCATGAGCAGCTGTCGACGAGGCCCACTGTGTGCCACATATGCGGCTCCCGAGGTCCTGAGGTGGAAGCCCCCACCGTATCCACCACCCCGCGGTGGTGGAGCCCAGAGAAGGAGGAGGGGCGTCCCGCCTCGTGGAAGGCCAGGAATCGGAGAGACCAGTGTTCCTTGCGCTGGGGCAGCACAGTGGGGTCCCTCTCTCCCTCCCCCACCCCCCACGCTCCTGGTCAGCCTCCTCCTGCTCCAGTCCTGGCTGCCAGGGCTGGCCCCCCACCTTCTCTATGGGGTGGGACGCTGGTGAGCCACATATTCCCGGGAGGACCCTCAGCACAGAATGAGCCCTGGACAGTAGATACATGTGATTGACATCACTCACTTCACCAGCCCATCTGCTCCCTCCCTTCCTGATGCAGGCAGCCGGAGAGGGGCAGAGACACAGACATTCCAGGAGGGAAAACCTTCTAGAAGAACCTACTTGACATGCTTGGTGTCCTTGGCTCCCAGACAAGTCTGGACTACCAATCCCACATGGTAGAAAGGACCCTTCCGCAAGATACTCCCAGACACAGCCAGATGCCCCATAGAGAAGGCGGTGGGCAGGTCCTTGTGGTCCCAGCCCCACCCAGTCCTCCGAGGGAAGCACCCACAGCTGTTTCTGCTCCTTGGCCTCCGACACCCCAGTGGCATCCCCGGAGGGCCTGGGCTGCCCCTGCACAGTGAGCTCCGGGCCAGTGAGAGCCGGGGGCCCTGCTCTCGGCACCACCCTCCTCCAGGGGTGGAGACCCAGGCCTTGGCTCCGTGAGCTCCTAGGTCTGTTTCTGGATGCAGCTCAGCTCCCTCTGCTGTGCACACAGTAAGTGCCCAGCATGTGCGCCATGGCTCAAGTTGGGGATGTAGGAGTCTGGGCTGGGAGGAAGGGCCTGGCTTCCGCCTCTGGCTCTGGATGGAGAGGGCACCAAGCTCATAGTGTCACTCGTGTCACTTGGCCGTTGATTCATGCTGGGCAGAGGTTCTCTCGCAGGCTCCTGTGTTTACCGTATGGTGTCTTCTGCTGTGCAGAAGTTTCAAATATAACCCAGTCAGATGTATCAGGCTGTCTTCCCTTGGGCTCATACCTAAGATCATGGCTGCTCCGCCCTTCCTAAGTGTAAAAATTCTTACGTGTCTCTCCACGGTATGTCGCTTCTCCAGGGAAGACTCCATGCCCGCCTCGTGGAAACATCCGGAGCAGAAAAGGCAGCATCCCCGTGGCAGGGAGGCCTGAGGGCCGTAGTGTTTGGCATTGTGTGCCTTGTTTATGCCAGCTTTCTCAACCACAAGATTACAAAAGTGTTTTCCTGTATTTCCTCCTATCCTCTTGCATATGTAGATAAATATGCATGTGTGAGACACACACGCACACACACACACACACACACACACACGCACACGTACACACACATATGCACACACATGCACATACACACACGCACATGCACACACACGGACACGCACACACACATGCACACACATGCAGACACATGCACACATGCGTACACACGTGCACACACGCACACAAATGCACACACATGCATACACGCACACACACATGCACACACACACACACAGGCACACACCAGCACACATTTGTTGAGCCAAGTGGGTGGTGTTCCGTCAAGTGCACCAAGCTGGCTTCTTCCTCAGGGCTTTTGTGCCTGTGAATGGGTGCCTTTTCATGGGCTGAACTCAGCTTCTCCCATAACAGCCCGTGTGTCTGCCTCCCTCCCGGGCACAGAGCAGGAGCAGAAGCCCTGCCCTTCTCACTGGGCAAGCGTGCTGTGCACAGGTAGGGTTCAATATTGGATGAATAATTCATACTAACATTCCCTGTTCAACCCACCAAGTGTGAACTGCTGGGGTCTCCCAGTATTCCTTGGGAGACACTTTAGAATTCATGGGTCAACCAGGGCGGGTGAAACCTTGCTTTTCTTTGTCCTCTTCAGCCACTGTCCTTGCCGATGCCCACTCTTCCAATGCCAGCATGAAGGCCCCAGTGAGTGCCCTAGAGGGGCAGGACACCAGTTGAAGCTCTTTTATGTAAAGTCTGTTTACACTGCAGCAATCCACAACCGTGAGCTTCACCCAATTCTCCTCCTTACTAGTGAGGAAGTACACGGGTGGCCCAGAAATAAAGAATTTACACAGGCACTCTCTAATGAGATTTTATAAATTGCTATTCTTAGGCAATGTGACCTTCCTCGATGACTCCCTAGTGGGCAAGAATGTCACCACCTTGCATTGTGTAATTTGCCAGAACACAGCCCATGTCCAGTCCAAAGGGGGTGAAATTTTTCCTTATGACTTTAGAGCTTCCTTCTGAGTACCCGAACACCCTCCTACACACACTCTTCTGAATGTTATAGCTTTATAATTGTATCAAGACTTTGTACAGCCCGTGCACACTCTTCTGATTGCTATAGCTTTAAGATAGTATTGACTTCTTTTTTTTTGAGGCAGAATCGTGTTCTGTCACCCAGGCTGAAGTGCAGTGGTGTGATCTCAGCTCACTGCAACCTCTGCCTCCTGGGTTCAAACGATTCTCCTGCTTCAGCCTCCTGAGTAGCTCGGACTACAGGCGTGTGCTACCACACCCAGCTAATTTTTGTATCTTTAGTAGAGATGGGGTTTCACCATGTTGACCAGGCTGGTCTTGAACTCCTGACCTCAGGTGATCTGCCTGCCTCAGCCTCCCAAAGTGCTAGCATTACAGGTGTGAGCCACCGTGCCCAGCCATGTATTGACATTTTCTACCTCAACTCTCCTTATCTTTCGTAATTTTCGAAATCAGATGAGTGGATCCAAGTCCTATGAATGCAATGACCAGCTTGTCAGGTTCCAGTAAAGCCCTATCAACATTTTTAATGTGATTGCACTCATTTATAGATTAGTTGGGTAGATGATTGATACTAGCAACCTCAAGCCTGCATTTATAATTAAATTGAGACTTCCATCAAAGGCTGGGCACACTGTGGGAGCTTAAGGAAGGACAGTGTGCTTCCTGTCCTGGCACGTCATGGCAGCCAGGCTTGGAGGGTCCCCAGAGGAGCCTTCACCACCCTCATGTGATGCCCTGCCCTTTGCTTGTGACTCTGGGTTTGACAACAGCCCTGACTCCACTCATTGGAAGTAAGTGATGAAAATTGTGTGGTCATTCTGGGCAGTGTAGGGGAGGCAAGAGGGGCGTACCCTGGTGAAAGAACCCCACAGTTAGTCATGTCATAGGGCAGGTCCCAGGGAGACCTGACCACCGTCCCCCAGAACCCCACCTTCCAAGGGCCCAGGCCCCCTGTCCCCTGGGGCTTCACTCACAGCTTGGCCACAACCTCTTTCTTCCTCCCTGGGATGAGGCCCAGTGCCTGGAGATGGCCAGCCATCCCTCTGGGGGCCACCAGGTGACCAGCAGGAGAGCCGCGTCTGCAGGAGCAGATGTGGGGGCAGAGCCTGGATCCTGAGCATGGCCACGGGCCTGAGTCTTGTTGTGTGTAGTGACGGAACCCTACTCTCAGTCCCTCGGGCAGCTCTGATGGTCCCCACAGTCACAGACCTCCCTCCAGCATCCTCTGTTCCCACATTCCTGTCCTCCTGGCTCCTTCGTGTCCTCTGCCTCCTGTCCTCCCGCAGTTGCCTGCAGCCCTGCCCTGCCCCTGTCCTCCCTCCTCTCTTCTCCTTTCCTTCCATGTCTCCATGGATCTCAGAGTCTGCTAGCTCTTCCCTTCGGGCTTACATGGCTGTCAGACTTCTTCCTGTCCTCCTGCGCCATCCCCTCTCCCTGCTTCTCCTAATCCCCTCCACTAAATAATTATTTTCCTCCAGGCCCATATAGTCACTGTCAACATTGTGGCAGAGTTTGGCCCCAGATATGTGAGCAGAAGTTCGCTGAGGGGAGACCTGGGGAAGGCTGCCGTTTCTGGACAATCTTGTCTTCCAGGGTGACCAGGGCCAGGAGGCTGGACCCAGGGGCTTCAGGCTCTGCAGATGGAAAGGCAAGAGAGCGCCAGTGCCCGCCATGGCTAAGACTGGGAGGAGGGGGCTGCTGTCCAGGGGCAGAGTCCATCCTCCATGTGGAACCCCTCCCTCCTAGGCTCTCTCTCTAGGGGGTGGAATCGGGAAGGGGGTGGGGACAGGGCTGCTCCCAAGATCCCCTGACTGCACATGTGTGGCTCCTTTCCAACAGGGAGACTCGCTGCTGGCTCTCCTATTGCCTGGGCTGTCCCTTCGACCAGGGCTGGCCAGCAGGAGGGAGCTCTGCGAGTAAGGCCAGAGTTTGAATTCAGGTGCTTGTCCCGGAAGGGTTAGCTGTCTTTTCTCATCCCAGAAGGAGTTAGTGTGACTTTTGCCCTACATGAAGGTCCACTCCAAAAGGAATGACATTTATTCACTTCCTAATATTTATTTACACACTTGCAATTCGTGGTGCAATTACCTAACAAATTATGGAAGATTCTTCACATTTTATTTTAGAAGTGTAGCTTTGAAGCCAATTAAAATAATCATTTCATTAATAAATTGAAAAGTATTCCCAGAGTATTAACCATAATCTTATAATTTAATTCTTGAAATATAATATAATTTTTTTTTTTTTTTGAGACAAAGTCCTGCTCTATCGCCCAGGCTGGAGTACAGTGGCGCGATCTCAGCTCACTGCAACCTCCACCTCCCGGGTTCAAGTGATTCTCCTGCCTCAGCCTCCTGAGTAGCTGGGATTACAGGCACATGCCACCACGCCTGGCTGATTTTCGTATTTTTAGTAGAGATGGGGTTTCACCATGTTGATCAGGCTGGTCTTGAACTTCTGACCTCAGGTGATCCACCTGCCTCGGCCTCCCAAAGTGCTGGGATTACAGGAATGAGCCACCGCGCCCGGCCAAAATGTAAGATACAATTTTTTTTTTTTTTTTTTTGAGACGGAGTCTCACTCTGTTGCCCAGCCTGGAGTGCAGTGGCCGGATCTCAGCTCACTGCAAGCTCTGCCTCCAGGTTTACACCATTCTCCTACCTCAGTCTTCCAAGTAGCTGGGACTACAGGCGCCCGCCACCTTGCCCGGCTAGTTTTTTGTATTTTTTAGTAGAGACAGGGTTTCACCGTGTTAGCCAGGATGGTCTCGGTCTCCTGACCTCGTGATCCGCCCATCTCAGACTCCCAAAGTGCTGGGATTACAGGCTTGAGCCACCACGCCCAGCCAAGACACATTTTTAATTAGAATTAATTCACTCTGATTTTTAAAAAAATCTACTCGTCAGGAGCGCCTTGCTTTGCTGGTGTCTGTGAGCCACTGGAGATGGTGGTGAACAGTCTGTTTGCATTTCTTGGAAGAAGATCTTTTATTCTGCTGCTCAACCCAGGTCTCTGCCTTCTTTAGAGACTGAGGCTCATCCTTCAGTTTCCCTGATTCTGGAAGAGCAGGGGAGTTGAATGGAACAGGAGGTGAAAGAGTGGAAAGAGGGCACAGGGAGGAGGCCTGAGGACAGTAACAATGATGGGAGAGGAGGGAGGGATGCAGGAAGTGGAGAGAGAGGGAGGTTGTGAGGAGTTGGGGGCACACTCAGGGACCTTGCTGGCAGAATCTTGTTTAATTTTCACCCCATCCCCCTAGGTGAGCAACTCTCATTACCCCCAACTTCCAGATGTGGATGCTGAGGCTCAGGCAGGGTATGTCCCCTGGCTAAGGACACACAGGAGGAAGTGGCAAGAGGCATGGTAGGCCCCTCACCCACCTCTGGGCTCCCTCTCTAGGGGAGTGGGATCAGGAAGGGGTGGGGACAGGGCTGCTCCCAAGTCCCCCTGACTGCACATGTGTGACCCCTTTCCAACAGGGAGACTCACTACTGGCTCTCCTCTTATTGCCTGGCCTGTCCCTTCTGACCGGGGCTGGCCAGCAGCGGGGAGCTCTGTGAGTGATGACAGAGTTTGAATTCAGGTGCTTGTCCTCAGCTGCACCCTCAGCCCCTTCTGTGCAGCTTCCCGGATAGATGCTTGTCTGGGCAGCCCCAGCACCTCCCTCCCAGGCTCTGTCCTCCCTGACTGTGCTATCAGGTGATGCGTTTGCCCTGTCAAGATCTTTCTGGCAATTGATCATTTCTAGCCTCATACGTTGCCTGGGAAGTAGGGTCACTGTGGCATTTTTCATCTGAACCAGGACGCTTTCAAGAGTGACAGGGGTGCTGTCACCCATGGCAGGGACAGCAGGCTAGAGCAGCCCCATCCAGGGCGAAAGGGACACAGGTTCACCCTATTCAGAGGGAGTCTGTCAATTGCTATTACATGGACGGGGAGGTCGAGGCTCTGAGATGTCCCGAATATAGATCTGGGCAAACCACCTAAACTTAACTCCCTCCCCCACACCAGAAGAACCCCTTGCCCACGTGGGTGCCGTGAGGCTTAAGCGAGAAGGTGCCACTCATGTGCAGCAGCAGAAGTGGCTCCATTATTTCTCTTACCCTCACCCCCACTTCTCACCCCCACATCTGTGAAGTCTCATCAATAATAAGCAATGAGTTGAAGTGCTGGCCCTGAGTTCACTGGTATAAGGGCACCTGACTCATTTGGCACCTTTGTGATAGTCAGAAAAAAGTAAAAGTACCCCTGCTCTGCACAGACACATTTCCCTAGGTGCCAGCCTCTACTCATCCTCCTTGAGCAGTACAAGGCTGAGCAACTGTACGTGGCAGCCCTGATTGGCTGACAGTGATCCCAGCAGTTCACATCAGCACTTCAGCCCCTAGCAGCCCCAGGACCAACGTCTCTCTCCTCCATCTATGACATGTCCCTGCTCCCACCTGCCACTGACCTCTCTGGCCAACAGCCCTCTCCCTGGGACTCTCCCTTTCACCTGCTCAGCTTGGAACATCTCCCCCAACTCTCTAGGAAACATCAACCCAGGAAGACCCTGGGGGAAAGTGAGTAGACAGAGCGGGGCGTGGCTGTCGGACTTTCCTGCCTGTTTTCTCCAGTGGGTTGTGGCTCCTGTGAGAGCAGGGCAGTGTCATCTCTGCATCATCAGCGCCGGGTACTCGGCTTATGAGCACTGAGTGAATGAGGATCAAGTGATTCGGTGACAGAGACTTTCAAAGACTATATTAGGTATCACTTCCTAATCCCGCCGACCAGCTCCACCAGAGGTTGAGAGCTCAAGTGATCTGGTAGGCTGGGTGCTGGTGAAGTAAGAGACACTGCATAGGGAACAAATAAACCCCGAAACTGCAGTGGTTTAATAGAAAATATGTTTATTTCTTTCTTTCTTTTTTTTTTTTTTTTTGAGACGGAGTCTCACTGTCTCCCAGGCTGGAGTGCAGTGGCACGATCTCAGCTCACTGCAACCTCCGCCTCCCAGGTTCACGCCATTCTCCTGCCTCAGCCTCCTGAGTAGCTGGGACTACAGGCACCCGCCACCACACCCGGCTAACTTTTTGTATTTTAAGTAGAGATGGGGTTTCACCATGTTAGCCAGGACGGTCTCGATCTCCTGACCTCGTGATCTGCCAGCCTCGGCCTCCCAAAGTGCTGGGATTACAGGCATGAGCCACCGCGCCCAGCCAGATGTCTATTTCTCTCTCACGCAAGAGTGTCATGCAAGCATTCCTCTGAGCACATGGGCAATTTCCCCCAGGTCGCAAATCAAGGTCCAGGCTCCTCGGAGGCTTCTACACACAGGGATGGAAGGGGAAGGAGACTGGGAAGTCCTGCCAGCTTTTTATATCTTCACTTCTGCTGGCAAGAACCAATGCAAAGTGTTGGGGATGATGGGAAATGGGATCCGAGCATGGCAACTCTCCCCAGAACTACCCTCGCCGGGCAGGGGGAGCTGCTAGCCACTCTGCCCCAAAGGCAAACCCAGCCAACATAAGCCTTTCCGCAGCAGCAGCTGGGGGCATTCCTGCTGCAGTAGAAGAGGTCCACTCTGCCATTCCTCCTCCAGGAAGCCTTTGTTGGTTTCTCCCAGGCCAGGCAGCTCTGTTCCAGTAGTCCCCAGTGCTCTCATTTCCCTGCTGTGAGCCACACATTTTGAAAGTATCTCCCATTTGACTAAAATCACCCCCTCTTTTTTGGTTTTGAACTCCTAGCACATGGTCAGTGCTTATTCAATGTTTGGGGAAAACGCAGTGAAAGAACGTGTTGGGACTCAGAAAACAGTATCTCAAAATGAAGGCCTGAGAAGCAGCCTCAGAAGCAATAGTTTTTCTCTGACCTCTGCCTGCCTTTTTGTCCTAGTTTCATTCTCTTGCTAAGCTGGCTGTAGGAACTAGAACCCCCTTTCTACCCCCACCCTGCAAACAGCCTTAAAACCTCAAAATATTACTTCTCTCCCCAAACAGCCAAAATATTATTGTAACCTTCTCTCTGCCTTTCTATATAAAAACTGTTCATAAAGAAATTCTCTGGACCGGGCACAGTGGCTCACACCTGTAATCCCAGCACTTTGGGAGGCCAAGGTGGGCGGATCATCTGACATCAGGAGTTCGAGATCAGCCTGGTCAACATGGCAAAACTCCGTCTCAACTAAACATATCTAAATTAGCTAGGCATGGTGGTGGGTGCCTGTCATCCCAGCTACTCAGGAGGCTGAGGCAGGAGAATTGCTTGAACCTGGGAGGTGGAGGTTGCAGTGAGCCAAGATCGTGCCACTGAACTTTAGCCTGGGCAACAGAGTGAGACCCTGTCTCAAAAGAAAGTGAAGGGAAGGGAAGGGGAGGGGAGGGAAGGGGAGGGGAAGGGAGAAAGGGAGGAACGAGGGAGGGAGGGAGGGAGGGAAGGAAGGAAGGAAAGAAGGAAGGAAGGAAGGAAGGAAGGGAGGGAGGGAGGGAGGGAGGGAAGGAAGGAAAGAAGGAAGGAAAAAAGAAAGGAAGAGAGAGAGAAGGAAAGAAAAAATAAATTCTCTGACCTATTTTGACTGTAAGTCATATGACTCCCAGTCCAGAGAGGGCCCTACCCCACACCCAGAAGGAAGGAACGCTGCTCAGGGAGGCCAAGAAGAATCTAGAAAGACAAGCCCTGCCGGATTTCCCCCTCGGTCCATTAGCTTTCGATCAAACCCTTTTTGTCCAATTATATTTCTACACGGCTGCCCAAAACTGGTTGAAACTAAGCATTAAAATGGATGACTTCCCCTGTACCTTTTGGTTTTCATTCTGAAGCCTCCATCATAGACGTTAAATAAAATGTGCATGCCTTTTCTCCAATTTGTCTGTTTTTTTTGTTGTCGTTGTTTGATTTTTTGTTTTTGTTTCTGGCAAAGTCTCACTCTGTTGCCCAGGCTAGAATGCTATGGTGCAGTCTCAGCTCACTGCAACCTCCGCCTCCCTCATTCGAGCAATTCTCCTGCCTCAGCCTCCCGAGTAACTGAGATTACAGGAGACTGCCACTACACCTGGCTGGTTTTTTATATTTTTAGTAGAGAGGGGGTTTCACCATGTTGGCCAGGCTGTTCTCGAACTCCTAACCTCAGGTGATCCGCCCGCCTTGGCCTCCCAAAGCGCTGGGATTACAGGGGTGAGCCACCGCACCCGGCCAATTTGTCTGCCTTTCGTGAGCTTCTCTTTCAGCAAAACTTCAGAGGACGAAGGGGAAGTTTTTTCTTCACTCCCTACAGATCAATAGCCACCAACTCTGTCCTCAAGACACTGAGAATTTCATCCCTGGGCACAACGGGTAGCCACCACACGATGAGGGGGATGTGCTGGGGAGGTGGGGTGCTTAGAGGTGGTGCATTTCACACAACCCAGAGGGGACGGGGCTAGCTGAGAAGGCTTCCCTGAGGAGGTGGTCCCTGAAATGAATCCTAAGGGCAGATAGGAGTTAGCCAGGTTGGAGGGCGATGAATGGCTGAGACAATCGTGACACAAAGGGTCTCCTGTGCAGAGGCATCTGAGTGCATGATACTGAACGAGTCACAGTCAATTCTGTTCACCCATAGGTGAGCCCAGAGACAGGGGCGTGTGTTTGCCACCTGTGTGACCTTCAGGAGACTGACGGCACAGCAGACAGTGTTCTAAAGAGAGTCGAGATTGCCCCACCCTCATGCTTTCAGAGTCAACCCTGAACCAGCTGCCGAAGGGTACTTCCCGCACCCATCCTGAGTCGTCTCCAGCAGATCTCCTCATGAGATGCAGAATCGGTGCTTCTATGAGCTCTTCAATCCCAGGAGAAGGGAAGGAGGGCAAAAGGGAAGCATGGGCAGTAAGCAGCCCCTGTGAGCGGGACATTGATTGCACACAGAGGATCGGCCTAAATGGGGCTTGATTCTTCGAGATCCCTGAGCTTTAAGACCAAGGGGTCAAGAGGCTGGACCTCCTTCGAGAACGACCGACAACCCTAGCCTTCAAAATGATGGACTAGGCACACACTGAAATATCGTCAGCTCACACACAATTCCTAGAGAGGGCTGGGCGTGGTGGTTCACGCCTGTAATCCCAGTCCTTTGGGAGGCCAAGGTGGGTGGATCACTTGAGCCCAGGAGTTTGAGACCAGCCTCGGCAACATGGTGAAATCCCATCTCTACAAACAATACAAAAATTAGCCGGGTGTGTGCCTTTTGTCCCAGCTACTCAGGAGGCTGAAAGGTGAGGGGATCAGTTGAGCCCAGAAAGTCTAGGCTGCAATGAGCCATGATTGTGCCACTGTACTCCAGCCTGGATGACAGAGCGAGATGAAAGAAAAGGAAGGAAGGAAGGAAGGAAGGAAGGAAGGAAGGAAGGAAGGAAGGAAAGGAGGGAGGGAAAAAGGAAGGGAGGGAGGGAAGAAGGAAGGAAGGAAGGAAGGAAGGAAGGGAGGGAGGGAGAGAGGGAAGGAGGGGAAGGAGAGGGAGGAAGAGAGGGAGGAAGAGAGGGAGGGAGGGAGGAAGGAAGGAAGGAAGGAAGGAAGGAAGGAAGGAAGGAAGGAAGGGGCAGGAGAGGAAGGAAGGGAGGAAGGGAGGAAGGAAGGAAGGAAAAAAGGAAATGAGAGAAATGACCTAGAGATAAATTAATAAACCTAGATTTATGCTCAAAAACACAGCAGCCATGGTGCACAGGAGGAGGCCAACAAGATCACGGCATGATTGTAAGCATCATCGGTGGAAAATCAAAAAGGCGGAACCATTTGCAGGCCACACGAAGAAGATTTTTTTTGGAACAGCATTAAGACAGGAAGGTCCAGGAGAGGGAAGTCATCATGGCCAAGGTTGATGAGATGCAAGTTCCTATAAGTACAGTGATGGAAACCTCAAAGACTGGGTTTTCAACATTTAGATTCAATCTATAGACAGGACATGGGAGGCTGAGATATGTTCACAAGATGAATATAAACATTCTCAACCTTAATAATATGAAGGCAAAAGTGAAAGAGGTCAGAAGATGGAACGAGGAGGAAGGCTGGAAGAGGAGTGAGGGAAGTGTCAGTGGCTGATTCACAAGGTTGAGTCAAGTGATTCTGCTTCTGGTTGAGTTTCAGCAAGCTTTTGAAGCTGTGGGCATTTGCCCACAGGGGACCTGAGGGCAGTGATGCAGAACACGGGGAGGGGAGAGAAGGGGAGGGGAAGTTCTGGAGAATCATAAGAGTGAAACTCTTATATTCGTGGAGGGAAGGGAGTAGATACCATCAAGAGCTAATAAATCAAGAAATAGTGGTTCCTGGAGGAAACCACTCAAGGAACTAAAACCAGAGGGTCAATATGATTGACTCCGAAAACTGGAAGCAGCCCAGAGGAGAAAATCCTCCGCTCCACGTTCCCCTCTCCATGATGTTGTCTTAACTAGCGTGTGTTATAGTAACAACTTTTAACCTCATCCACAATGTGAAATAAGATGATACATGATAACCAGGAATCAGTAAGAAAAGCACAGACTCTCATCAGAAAGCACAATTAAGGGAGTGAAAAGGCCTGTCATAGACTGGGAAAAGATGTCTGCACTACACCTACCTAACACAGGGTTTAGCTCCCAAATACATAAGGTGCTCCAGAAAATCAGTAAGAAAAACAGCCCATTCGCCGGGCGCAATGGCTCATGCCTGTAATCCCAGCACTTTGGGAGGCCGAGGCGGGCGGATCACCTGAGGTCGGAGTTTGAGACCAGCCTGACCAACATGGAGAAACCCCGTCTCTACTAAAAATACAAAATTAGCTGGGCGTGGTGGCGCATGCCTGTAATCCCAGCTACTAGGGAGGCTGAGGCAGGAGAATCATTTGAATCTGGGAGGCGGAGGTTGCGGTGAGCCGAGACCGCACCATTGCACTCCAGCCTGGGCAATAAGAGTGAAACTTCGTCTCAAAAAAAAAAAAAAAAAAGGAAAAACAGCCCATTATAAAATAGGCCAAAATCTTGAAGAAGCAGCTTACAAAAGTGAATATCAAAATGGCCTGTGAGCCCATGAAAATGTGGTCAACGTCATTAATTATCAGAGAAATGTAAAGTAAAGCCACAGTGAGATACCACTACCCCCTCCCCACCAGGATGGCTGAAATCCAAAAGACTGATAACACCAAATATTGTCAAGGATGGAACTCTCTTACACTGCTGATGGTAGTATAAAAGGGGCAGCATAGAATGTTTAGTTGCAGCTACTAAAGTGAAACAAGCATCTACTCCATGACTTAGCAATGCCACTCCTAGGTGTTATAATATCCAACTGAAATGGATGCTATGTCCACCAAAGGCTGCATAAGAATGTTCACAGGCTGGGTGTGGTGGCTCATGCCTGTAATTCTAGCACTTTGGGACGCTGAGGCAGGCGGATCACTTGAGGTCAGGAGTTTGAGACCAGCCTGGCCAACATGGCAAAACTCCATCTCTACTAAAAAAAAATACAAAAATTAGCCAGGCATGTTGGCATGTACCCGTAATTCCAGCTACTTGGGAGGCTGAGTCAGGAGAATCCCTTGAACCCGGGAGGTGGAGGTTGCAATGAGTGGAGATGGTGCCACTGCAATCCAGCCTGGGCAACAGAGCGAGATTCTAAAAAAAAAAAAAAAGAATGTTCATGGTGCTTTATTCATGACAGCCAAAAACTCGAAATAACAGTCTGTCCAGCAACAATGGTATATATTAAAATATATTATAATATATAAAATTATTTAAATATATGAATTATACATAATGCAATTTTAATATATTATAATTTAAGATATATATTAAAATCTCTTGTGAATATGTTATACATGGTAAATATATTGTACTCTCTCCATCAATGGAATACTACACAGCAACACAAATGAATGAACTCCTAGCATATAAAGCATCAGTGAACCCCACAAAAGTAATATTGAACAAAAGAAGTCAGACATAAAAGAATTCATACTGTATAATTTATATGAAGTTCAAGAACAGGCAAAATCAATCTATGATAAAAGAAGTCAGAACATCAGTTTCCCGTGGAGGGGGAACAAGTCGAATGACATGCAGGAGCCACCTGAGATTCTGGAGAGAGCCTCCACCCCATCTAGCCAATGGTTACATCAGCTGCAAACCTAAGCTTTTGCAATTAACTCTAAGTTATACTCCAATATAAACATTTTTGAAGGAAAACAAAGTTTCAAAGCCTGTATTTTTTAAGAAGGGAACAGTTTTACTAATGGACATACAATATCCCAAATACATTGATAGACAGAAATACAGCACAAATGCAAATAGAATCAGCATGATTGCTCCTAGCTTTCTTCCTTTTTTTAAAATAGTAAGTGGGTTATTTAAGTCCAAGTGACAGAATAATTGTGATTGAAGGAAATGAGGGGGTACTTACAATATATCAGAAACTAGGAAAGCTGACCGGGCATAGTGGCTCACACCTGTAATCTCAGCACTTTGAGAGGCCGAGGCGGGGGAATCACCTGAGGTCAGGAGTTTGAGACCAGCCTGGCCAACATGGTGAAACCCTGTCTCTACTACAAATACAAAAATTAGCCAGGCATGCTGGTGTGCACCTGTAATCCCAGCTACTAGGGAGGCTAAGGCGGGAGAATTGCTTGAACCCGGGAGGCAGAGGTTTCGGTGAGCGGAGATTGCGCCACTGCACTCCAGTCTGGGCAACACAGTGAGACACCATCTCAAAAAAAAAAAAAAGAAACTAGGAAAGCTATAAAGCTACTGTAATCAAAAGAGCAGTATATGCACCAGGAGCAGAAATAGAGATGAGGAGAATGCCACCCACAAATAAAATCAAGGATATTTGGGAAGCTGGTATATAATCAAAGTGGAGCTGCAATTCAGGGGTGGAAAGATGGGCCTCGATTCAGCTGGTGGTGTCCAGTGGATGAGAAATGAATCCTTCTGGCATTCCTGGGGCACGGTGAGCACAGCTCCTCTCCTGCACGGCTGCTCCCGCCGCCACCCATTCCCAGCCCATCACCTCCTCATCCTCAGCCCATGACCCCACCTCAGCCGTCACTGAGCACCAAAAAGCAGAAAGGATCACACTCACCTTCACTCCACCTCTAAAACCCTGCCTCCTTCGGTGTCCATATTCATTCATGCAACATTGTTTTTACTGAGTAGCTACAATGTGACAGGTACTATTCTAGGAGGTGGATACAGACTCAAACAAAAACAGACACAATTCCTGACTCCACGGCCTGCCATAGTCTGTGCCCCGTCAAAGCCCAGCCTTCTGCTCCTGCTCAGGGCTCGGCCTCTCCTTCAGTGGGTTTCTCTCTGTAGCTTTCCACACCATATCCCCTACTGGAGGCTCCTTTCCATCAGCAAGCCACATGGACTGCAATCTCCACCCTGTGTAGTCACATTTTCCTCCATTCTTGGCATCCCTTCATAGAAAAAAATTATATGTGATTTATAGATATAAAATCTTTCTACATGTTCTGTCCCAGTTTCCTGCCTCCTGTTCACTTTCATCCCCCTGCAATCTGGCTCCTGTCCACAACACTCCAAGAAAACTGTTCTTGGCCACAACACCAGTGACCTCCAGGTTGCCAGGAGAAAGGGATAGTTTTCAGTTCTCATCTTGCCCCTCCACCAGCAGCAGATGACCCGGCTGAACACACTTGCTTCCTGAGCTGCCTCCTCTCTCATTGTTGGTGACACCCGTGGCCCGCGGCTTTCTCTCTTCTGCTCACTCAGTAGCTCCTCCTCTTCTCCAGGATCTGTAGACACCAGCACCAGACTTGAGGGTCCTCTCCGCCTGTGTCTCCCACCTTCTCCCTGGAGACCTCAGCCCGCCCCACGTGCACACCATTCACCTCTCTAGTCCTGGAGTTCACCTGAGCCGGAGACTCAGACACCGGCTTCCTACCAGGCATCCACCCTCGACGTCTGATGGGCATCATAATTCACATTCCTGACTCCTTGTGGGTTTCCCCCCCAAAAAATGTATTTTTCCTCAGACTTCACCAACTTTACATAGGACTCCAGCATTCACCCAGCAAGCAGTGAGCTTAAGCCTGAGCCCAAGGTGTTACCAGGATTCTTCTTTCTCCTGACATCCAGTTCATCACCAAGTCCAGCCAATGCCACCTCCAAACTTACCCCTATTTGCCTGCTAATCTCTGTCCCCACAGCCTGCACCATTACCTCTCACTGGGATGAAGAACCGTCTGACTCTCAATCTTCTCCCTACAGTCAATGTCTACAGAGGTGCTGCAGGGAGCCTTTCAACAGGACCAGGACATATCCCCACCTTGACTAGACTTCCCAGCCCCTCAATACATGCTTACACATGCATGCACACATGCACACACACACATGCACACACACATTCACACATGCACACACCCACATGGATACACACATGCACACACGTGCACACACACATTCACACATGCACACACCCACATGGATACACACATGCACACACGTGCACACACACATTCACACATGCACACACCCACATGGATACACACATGCACACATGCACACACACACATTCACACATGCACACACCCACATGGATACACACATGCACACATGTGCACACACACGCACGCACCCACATGCACACACCCACATGCACACACATGCATACACCCATGCACACACCCACATGCACACATGCACACACCCATGCACACACCCACATGCACACATACCCTCACGCCCATGCACACACCCACATGCACACATACCCTCACGCCCATGCCCACACCCACATGCACACATACCCTCAGGCCCATGCACACACCCACATGCACACATACCCTCACGCCCATGCACACACCCACATGCACACATACCCTCACGCCCATGCACACACCCACATGCACACATACCCTCACGCCCATGCACACACCCACATGCACACATACCCTCACGCCCATGCACACACCCACATGCACACATACCCTCACGCCCATGCACACACCCACATGCACACATACCCTCACGCCCATGCACACACCCACATGCACACATACCCTCACGCCCATGCACACACCCACATGCACACATACCCTCACGCCCATGCACACACCCACGTGCACACTCCTACGTGCACACACATGCACCACATGCATACACACATGCATGCACACCCACATACACATATGCATACATACACTCACACACATGCACACACGCACACACATGCACACATGCACACACTCATCATGACCTCATCTCTCAGTGGAACTGCTTCCTCCTCTCTTCAACGGGGATAAAACCACTTCCCAGCATGATGGCATCTACAATTGAGTGGGAGACTCGGTCCAGGGCCCGAAATGGGGGAGTTCAATGTTCCTTTCCTTCCCTCCATAGGGCCAGGAAAGAAAGCCGAGTGGCCGATTCCCAGGCCAGAGTCTTTTCTCTCCCTGCACCTTGTGAAGTCCACCTGACCCGGTTCACCCACGCCGTGGGAAGCCCTGGGCTGGGGCTCTGTCAGGTGCAGATCAGTCCAGGCTGGCCCCTGCCCTCTGGAAGCACTAGATGGACACCAGGCCTTTGCTCACCGGCCTGCACCTTTCCACCGGGATTTGGTGCCTGCTGCCCAGACTGACCATACCTGAGCCTGAGCACTCCTTGTCACATGCTAGACCCCTGCTTCTGGGAATGACAGTGCGTGGGGAGCAAAGGCCTCCTGGAGAGGGCTGGGACACCCTGACTTTGGGCGGTACAAGATGCGACACCCAGGGGAGTCTGGGGTGAGCTATGGGCAGGATCCTTTTCTGATTCTGCATGTGTGTATGCGTGTGTGCATGTGTGTTAGTACATGCATGCACATGTGTGTGTGTGTGTGTGTGCATGCACATGCAGGTGTGTGTGCGTGTATGCATGTGTGTGTGCATGTGCATGCACACGTGCATACATGTGAGTGTGACCAAGCCACAGAAGCGGTAGGCCCAGCCATGTGGCAGTAGGGTCTGCTGTCTACAGATACACCAAAGAGAGCTTCCTGGGACAGAAAATGCAAACGAAACTGGGAATGGGAGCAGGAAGACACAGAGGCCAGACTCAGAGACAGAGGCAAAGGGTGATGGACTCAAGGGCAGAGCTGAGACCCAGGTACTCCCAACCCCTGCAGCAGTGGGTCAGTGTCACCTTTTCTCTGCTTCCTGGGACCTCCAGGTGGTGAACTCGGCTCCTTCCCCTAAAGGCTCCTCATCTCCTCATGGCATCTTTCTAGGTCTTCTCTAGCCCAGCCCTGACCATCCACCCTTTCTCTGGGCTCCTTCCCTCCAGGAGCTGGCTCTGCCCTTCACCCCAGCCATGACAGCTCTGCTGCAGCCCTCATATCCGCTTCTCCAGCCTGACTCCGGGAGGCACACTGGCTTTTCAGCTCTGTAAGTTTCAGGAAACCTCTGGAATGTTCTTTTCAGAATGCTGATTCAGGTGGAACTGAAACTATGTCAAAATGGGTTTTAAACCACTTCAGCAAACCTTACAAAAATGTACGGAAAACATCCTTATTTCAGATTTTATGACTCAAAAAGCAGATACCTTAGCCAAAGTTCTAACCATTTCCTCCAAGTACACTGTCCACTGTGAGAAGAGTGTTCTACTAACCCTTAAGTCCAACTTACTGATCGTTGCTGTTCTAACTGCCATCTAATTTAGCAATGCTTAAAATATTATAACTTGGTCATTAAAGTGATGCATCCATGGAATCTCTGATAATGTAGAATATGAATAAAGTAGAACAAGTCTAAAGAAATTGTATCCACAACGTTGCTGAAAAAGCTAAAAAGAAAGAATACTCAACTTCCATATTTTCAGGAGGATTCCATTCCTAAGGAACGAAAAGATGTCTCAAAATCTCTGGTTATATCTTCCCTTTTAGATGCAATTGTTGGTCATTTGGTTTCAGCGTTTAAAACATGTCTTAAAACATGGTTTCCGGCCAAGGGCAGTGGCTCAGGCCTGTAATTCCAGCACTTTAGGAGGCCGAGGCAGGCGGATCACCTGAGGTCAGGAGTTCAAGACCAGCCTGGCCATTATGGTGAAACCCTATCTCTACTAAAAATACAAAAATTAGCCGGGTATGGTGTTGCACCCCTGTAATCCCAGCTACTCGGGAGGCTGAGGCAGGAGAATCGCTTGAACCCGGGAGGTGGAGTTTGCAGTGAGCCGAGATTGCAGGAGACTGAGGCCACTGTACTCCAGCCTGGCAACAAAGCAAGACTCTGTCTCAAACAAACAAAAAACAAACAACAACAACAAAACAAAACAAACAAAAACATGGTTTCCTTCATCAGTGAAAATATACCTTTCTTCGGGCCTGGTGACGCCCAGATCTACCTGAACCAAACTATTTTATTCACATCTCCTTCATTTCCCATGCTGCTACCTGCACTTTCCTTGCCAAACGCCTTTATCTTACAAGGTCACAAGGACAGAAGGCATGAACAGTGAACCCTGGTGCACACCCTGCTATAAAGGCGGAACCTGCAGTCATGTTGGCAGGCTGCCCACATGACTTTGGCATGGCCACACCTGACTTTGGCATGGCATGGTGCCCGGGAGCTGGGGATGATCACACCCCATGGTGCAAATGAGGGCTAGGCTGGGACCTGGGGTGCAGCCAGGGACACGGTGGCCAGGCCCGTTCTGTCACATAATTGTTGTCAAACACCAAAGAGACCAAAGCTGAGGAACATCAGAATATAGCAAAGTGTCAATTTTATAATCCAAATGAGAAATACATGATTGACAGAACAAACACAAGGTTAAAACAAACCAGGGAAATGTTCACAGTTGATGAATCTGGGTAAAGGGTATACGGATCCTCTTTTTATGCAATTTTCTGTCAATTTGAAATGAAATTCAAAGTTTAAACAAAAAATTCAAATATTCACCATCTCTAGGTGGTAATAGGGATCATTTCCTTTTGTAATTTTTCTCTGCTTTTCAAATTGCCTATGATGAATGAGTGTTGTTTTTATCATCAGAAAACATTAAGGGTTGGGCATGGTGGCTCACCCCTGTAATCCCAGCACTTTGGGAGGCTGAGGTGGGCAGATCACCTGAGGTCAGGAGTTCAAGACCAGCCTGGCCAACATGGTGAATCCCCGTCACTATTAAAAATACAAAAAAAATTTAGCCAGGCGTGGTGGTGGGTGCCTGTAATCCCAGCTACTCGGGAGGCTAAGGCAGAGAGAATCGCTTGAACCCAGGAGGCAGAGGTTGCAGTGGGCCAAGATCACGCCACTGCACTCCAGCCTGGGCATCAAGGGTGAGACTCTGTCTCAAAAAAAGAAAAAAAAGAAAAGAAAAGAAAAAAAAGAAAAGAAAAGAAAAGGAAAGAAAAGAAATGCTCTTGGGTAGTGTGGGGCAGGGGATGGGGCTCCCAACAAGGGTGGAGTTTGCATCAAAGCTGCTGGGGCCAAGCCAAGGTAAATGTCAATAATTAATTCCAGGGTCTCCAGATCCGGCCCCGTGCCTTTTGACTTAATGGCTACTTGGCTGCAAATGAAAAGGAAAGAGAGGGGAAGGGCTGAGAGTGTCTATGACTCCCACAGCCGGTTTTCATTAGGCATATGATTCCCAAATGTTCAGTTCCTAAGTCAGAAAGATGGGAGTGGCATGAGCAGGTGAAGAGGAAGAGGAGGGCAGGGCAGGCAGGAAGCAGAGCCAAGCAGAGGTGAGAGGCAAATAGAAGCCAGGTGTGGGAGAGGAGAGGCCAGAAACTACACACTGCTGGTGCTACAGGGAGGTGGCCTTAGGGCCAAGAGGAGCAGAAACAGGGCTGAGCAGGCAGCAGAATGAGCACACAGAAGGCCTTTTTAAAAAGTGTGGTACGGGCCAGGCGCAGTGGCTCACGCTGTAATCCCAGCACTTTGGGAAGCCAAGCGAGTGGATCACCTGAGGTCAGGAGTTTGAGACCAGCCTGGCCAACATGGTGAAACCCTGTCTCTACTAATAATACAAGAATTAGCCAGATGTGGCGTCACACGCTTATAATCCCAGTTACTTAGGAGACTGAGGCAGGAGAATCACTTGAACCCGGGAGTCAGAGGTTGCAGTGAGCCGAGATTGCACCACTGCACTCCAGCCTGGGCGACAGAGTGAGACTCAGTCTCAAAAAAAAAAAAAAAAAAAAAATGCATGGTAAGATACGCACAACATCAAATTCACCATCCATCTCCATAACTTTTTCATCATCCTAAATGGAAACTCTGTAGCCATTAAACACCAACTTTCCATTTCCTCCTACCTCCGCCCTTGGTAAAATGTCACCTGTTTACAAAACACGCATGATAGTGTCTACCTCAAGCCTGCAAGTATGAGTTTATAATCACTAATTCTTGTCTGTTTTGTTTTTTTCTTTTTTTTTTTTAATTTGGAAGGCACGTAAGATTGTAAAGGTTAGCTGCCCAAGTTTGTCCAACCATCACTCAGAGAGCACAAATGGTAGTCCCGGCATTGCAACCGTGGGAGGCTTGGATAGTAGACACTGTTTGTTATCTATATAGGGTTGACTGTTGTAGCCTGAAATGTTTGACTCATTCTCTTAAAAAAAAAAAAAAAAAAAAAAAAAAAAAAAACTAAATCTCCTTAGGGTCTTTCCTCTAATTGTGCTCAAGTGGGCTCCAGAATCAAATTAAATAACCACAAATTCAAAGTGTGACAACTGTTTCCTGTTTCCTGTTTCATTATACAAATAGAAGTCCTGGGAAGTTTGCAAGTTGCCTAGAATACAAACACTAGGCAAATTCAGATAGCTTGCAAGGTTAGGGTCCAATACTGTGGTCATTGGTAGACAGGCAAATTTAATTGAAGAGGTGTCACTAAATTCAAAAACTGAAAATACTTAAAAAAAATAACACTGAAGCAAACAGTTTTCAAAATTATTCCATGCAAAGGGAGATTATGGATAAAGGGCGTTGGCAACTGAGCACGCTAAATCAAATACAGCTTTCATGATAAAATGGATTTACTATTTGCATTTGTTTAACAATGCCTCCCTAAAAGTCACCAGCTTCAAGAGTTACACACTGTATTGAAATGAATCTTAACTTCTTAGGGGAAATAGTCATAACAGGTAGCCAGTAGCCAGTGACAAAATACCAGCTGTGAAAATTGAGGCAAATTGAGAAACTAGAAGCTTTTCCACTAAGATCAGGAACAAACCAAGGATGCCCCCCGTCTCACACTGCTTTTCAACATCATACTGGAAGTCCTAACTAATGCAATAAGACAGGAAAAGAAATAAAAGTATACAGATCAGGAGCAAGGAAATAAAGCTGTCTGTCTGCAGATAACACGACAATTGTCTTAGTCCATTGAGGCTGCTATAACAAAATAACTTAAACTAAGTAATTTATAAACAATAGAAATGCGTTGCTCACAGATCTAGAGCCTGGGAAGTCCAAGATCAAGGTGCCTGCAGATTTGGTATCTGGTGAGAGCTCGTTCCTCATAGATGGTGGAAGGGGCAAGCATGCTCCCTCTGGCCTCTTTTATAAGAGCACTGATCCCATGTATGAGAGTGGAGCCCTCATGATCTAATCACCTCCCAAAAGCCCCACCTCTTAATACTATTGTATTGGGGATCAGTTTTTAACATATAAATTTTGAGAGAATCCAAACACTCATACCACATAGCATTTGTCTACATAGAAAATCTGAAAGAATTGTCCAAAAGAAACTTCTGGAACTAATAAGCAATTATAGAAAGGTTGCCAGATACAAGGTTAACATACAAAAGTCAATAGCTTTCCTTTATACCAGCAATGAGCAAGTGAATTTGAAATTAAGAACACAATACCATTTACATTAGCACTCAAAAGAAATACTTTGATATAAGTATAGCAAAATATGTACAAGATAGATATAAGGAAAACCATAAAACTGATGAAAGAAATAAAAAACTAAATAGGTCGGGTGCAGTGGCTCATGCCTGTAATCCCAGCACTTTGGGAGGCCGAGGCAGGCGGATCACAAGGTCAGGAGATCAAGACCATCCTGGCTAACTCGGTGAAACCTTATCTCTACTAAAAATACAAAAAATTAGCCGGGCGTGGTGGTGGGCACCTCTAGTCCCAGCTACTCAGGAGGCCGAGGCAGGAGAATGGCGTGAACTTGGGAGACGGAGCTTGCAGTAAGCCGAGATCACGCCACTGCACTCTAGCCTGGGCGACAGAGTGAGACACCGTCTAAAAAAAAAAAAAACTAAATAAATGAAAAGATATGGCTGGGCACGGTGGCTCACACCTGTAATCCCAGCACTTTGGGAGGTTGAGGTGGGTGAATCACAAGGTCAGGAGTTCCAGACCAGCCTGACCAACATGGTAAAACCCTGTCTCCACTAAAAATATAAAAATTAACCAGGTGTGGTGGTATGTGCCTGTAGTCCCAGCTACTCAGGAGGCTGAGGCAGGAGAATCAATTGAAACCAAGAGGCGGAGGTTGCAGTGAGCCAAGATGGCACCATTGCACTCCAGCCTGGGCAACAGAGTGAGACTCTGTCTCAAAAAAAAAGAAAAGAAAAGAAAAAAGAAAGAAAGAACAGAAAAGAAAAGATATTCCATGCTTAAGGATAGGAAAGCTTAATATTGTCAAGATGTCTATTCTTTCCAATTTGATCTATGGATTCCAGGCAATCTCAATCAAAATGTCAACAAGTTATTTTGTGGATATCAAGAAACATTCTGAAGTTTATATGGAGAGGCCAAAGACCCAGAATAGCAACAAAACACTGAAGGAGAAGAACAAAGTTGGAGGCCCGACTTTAGCTGACTTTAAGACTAACTTAAAAGCTATAGTAATCAAGACCATGTGGTATTGGTGAAATAGACAAACAGATAATGGAACAGAATAGAAAGTCCTGAAATAGACCCACATAAATAGTCAACTGGTCTTTGACAAAAAACCTAAGGCAATACAACGTAGCCAAATGCTATGGTTTGCTTGGTCCCCTGCCAAGTTTTATGTTGAAAGCCAAGTCTCATGTTGAAGTTCGATCCCCGATGTTGGAGTTGGGGCCTAGTGCGAGGTGTTTGGGTCATGGGAGTAGATCCCTCCTCAAAAGCCTGCAGCTGTCCTTGAGGTAATGAATAAGTCCTTGTTCTACTCATTCCTCGAGAGGTGACTGTTCAAAAGAGCCTGGCACCTCCCTCCCCTCTCTTTGTTCCTTCCCCTCTTGCCATGTGATACCTGCTCCCCTTTGCCTTCTGCCATGAGTGGAAGCAGCCTGAGGCCCTCTCTGGATGTAGATGCTGGCACCATGCTTACTGTATAGCCTGCAGACTACAGAACCATAAGCCAAATAAACGTCTTTTCTTTATAAATTACCCTGTCTCAAGAATTATTTTATAGCAATACAAATGGACTAAGACACAAAGATCTCTTTTTTTTTTCTTTTTTTTTTTTTTTGAGACAGAGTCTTACTCTGTTGCCCAGGCTGGAGTGCAGTGGCATGATCTTGGCTCACTGCAAACTTCGCCTCCCAGGTTCAAGCAATTCTCCCACCTTAACCTCACCAGTAACTGGAATTACAGGCGCCCTCCACTGCGCCTGGATAATTTTTGTATTTTTAGTAGAGACAGGGTTTCACCATGTTGGCCAGGCTGGTCTTGAACTCCTGACTTCAGGTGACCTGACTGCCTCAGCCTCCCAAAGTGCTGGGATTTCAGGTGTAAGCCACCGTACCTGGCCCAATAAATGGTGATGGAACAACTGGACATCCACATGTTAAAAAAAAAAAAAAAGATTCTAGATACAGACCTTACAGCATTGATGAAAACTAACTCAAAAAGAATCATAGGGCCAGGCGCGGTGGCTCACGCCTGTAATCCCAGCACTTTGGGAGGCCGAGGCGGGCGGATCACGAAGTCAGGAGATCGAGACCATTCTAGTTAACACGGTGAAACCCCGTCTCTACTAAAAATACAAAAAAATTAGCCAGACGTGGTGGTGGGTGCCTGTAGTCCCAGCTACTCGGGTGGCTGAGGCAGGAGAATGGCGTGAACCCAGGAGGCGGAGCTTGCAGTGAGCCGAGATTGCGCGCCACTGCACTCCAGCCTGGGTGACAGAGTGAGACTCCATCTCAAAAAAAAAAAGAAGAATCATAGATCTAATTGTAAAATGCAAAAGTATAAAACTCCTCAAAGATAACATAGAAGGAAACCTAAATGAATTTGGGTGTGACAATCACATTGTAAATACAATACCAAAGGCCTGACCAATGAAAGGAATAGTTGATGAGCTGGACTTGATTAAAATTAAAAACTGCTGCTCTGCATGTGTGGGGCAGGGAACATATGGGAAATCTCTGTACCTTCTTCCCAAATTTTTCTGTGTACCTAAAACTGCTTTTGAAAAAAAGTCTTTAATTTAAAAAAGAAAACTTTTAAAGAAAAAAATGAGACAAATGAGTTCCTAAGAAAAGCAAAGTAAATCGTTTGTCAAAATAATTATTGGACAATACAAAACTAGCCCAAATCTGAAATTTATAATTAAAATTATGATTATATAAAACAAGTTTTGGAATGGATGTAAAATTTCTTTGGGTCCAAGAATGATCCTTTTCACCAGTTCCCACTATTCAGATGTTGTTGAACACATTAGCGCCGTGAAAGAAAAAACAGGTTATGGGGGAAAATATCTCACGAGTAAGTGGATCTGACTTTTTTTTTTTTTTTAGATGGAATCTCACTCTGTTGCCAGGCCTCCAGCTCTCTGGTTCAAGCGATTCTCCTGCCTCAGTCTCCTGAGTAGTGTGAGCCACCGCAGCCAGCCTTGTGTAGGTTTTTATTTTAATTTATTTTGAGACAGAGTCTTGCTCTGTCACTCAGGCTGGAGTGCAGTGGTGTGATCTTAGCTCACTTGCAACCTCTGCCTCCCAGGTTCAAGCAATTCTTCTACCTCAACCCCTCCAGTAGCTGGGATTACAGGCACGTGCCACCACTCCTAGCTAAGTTTTGTATTTTTAGTAGAGACAGAGTTTCACCATGTTGGTCAAACTGGTCTACCATCTCCTGACCTTGTGATCTGCCTGCCTCAGCCTCCCAAAGTGCCGGGATTACAGACGTGAGCCACTGTGCCCGGCCTCTTGTACACTTTTTTATTTTTATTTATTTATTTATTTATTTATTTATTTATTTTGAGATGGAGTCTCGCTCTGTCGCCCAGGCTGGAGTGCAGTGGCCAGATCTCAGCTCACTGCAAGCTCCGCCTCCCGGGTTCACGCCATTCTCCTGCCTCAGCCTCCCGAGTAGCTGGGACTACAGGCGCCGCCACCTCGCCCGGCTAATTGTTTGTATTTTTAGTAGAGACGGGGTTTCACCGTGTTAGCCAGGATGGTTTCGATCTCCTGACCTCGTGATCCACCCGTCTCGGCCTCCCAAAGTGCTGGGATTACAGGCTTGAGCCACCGCGCCCGGCCTCCCTTTTTAAAAGAGGATTTCAAAGTATCTGGAAAACATGCCTGTTGTTGGAAACCCCACATGGCAAATTCAGTTTGCAACAGTCATTCAGATGTTGGCCGAGGACAATATACCCGCCTCTCGGACTGAGAGGTGGCGCCTTGTTGGGTCCTTTTTCTCTCACTCGGCGACACCCCAAATTCTGTGCAGTTCTTGGTACAAACAAGGCATGGCTTGGAGGGAAGGGACAATGGCATTTGCATTGCTTGGGGAACAACTCAGCTAGCGTTTTCCAGATACTCTGCATATACTAGCCAGTTTATGACACTGGAGAATTTTGCGTCTTCTGCTGGGAATCACTGACTCTTTCTCCCCATAGTCACGGAATCTTGCCAGTCTTCGAACAGGTCGGGGTCAGTGACTGTTAGAACAGGCACCCCAGTCCTGGCTTTGAGTCTTGGTTCTGCTCCAATCTGCCCAGGAGCCTCCTTTCACTACCAGCTGCTGAATAACCTCCCCTCTGACAACTCGGCCAGGACGACTCACGGCGCCCCCTGCCCTGCCGCTGGTGATCTACTCCGATGCTCACTCCCGGGGATCTCCCACCTCCAGCGCTGGTGCTGCCACGTGCTCTGGCCGCAGCCCACCAGGGGACGCAGGGCCCAGTGGGGGTAATGAGGGGTGCCGCCCTCTCCCAGCCCCCTCCGCGGCAGCCCCCCACCTCCCGCCGGCAGCCTGAATCCCACCCACCCCGGGCCGCGACACCCCCACCGCCGCCCGGGTGGAACCGGGCTCGCGCCATGAGCCCGAGTTGTGAGAACTCAGCGACTCTAGCAGCGCCACGCACCGGAAATCTTTGAATAGTGCATTATGTTTTAATTACCACTGTGGCCCTTAGACCCAACACTCTCGTTTGTTTTTAAAAACGAGAGTGTTTTTAAACACTCCTATTGGGAGGCTTGGCGCGGTGGCTCATGCCTGTAATCCCAACCCTTTGGAAGACCGAGTGGGTGAATCACCTGAGTTCAGGAATTCGAGACCAGCCTGGTCAACATGGTGAAACGCCGTTTCTACTAAAAATACAAAAATTAGCCGGATGCGGTGGTACACGTCTGTAATTCCCACTACTTGGGAGGCTGAGGCAGGAGAATCACTTGAACCTGGGAGTCGGAGGTTGCAGTGAGCTGAGATCACACCATTGCATTCCAGCCTGGGCGTCAAGAGTGAAAATCTGTCTAAAAAAAAAAAAAAAATTATATTGGGAGTATTTTGTTGTTGTTGTTGTTAATTGAAAATCCGTACCAATATTGAGAAAATCTCTCATTTTTGGCATGTTAGTGGCAAAGAGAAAACAGAAGAATGGCAACTAGAAGAATAAAACTTGAACACAGATGAGTGTCTATAATCGAGGGCTCTGGGCTGGGGGCTGAGGCTGGGTGCCAGTCAATGTCAGCTCTCAGGAAGGGAACCGGGCAAAGGGATTTGTGTCCTTTTTAGACTTGTGTACCCACTTGTTTTGGACAGAAGAGGCTAGGTTATGCTGCAGAAACAAACCTCCATGATCTCAGTGGCCTAAGCTCATGAAGCCTTTTTCTTGCTTAAGTTAAATATCCATGAAGTGGGGAGGGGCAGTCTATACCCAGTCCTCACTAAGGGACACAGGACGACACAGACCCCTGTCTGGAACATTGACCACAGGGTCAAGACAGTGATGATGCACGTTGTTCCCTGGTCTTAAAGCTTGTGCCTGGGAGGGATGTGTAACTTTCACTCCCATTTCATTGGCCAAAGCAAATCACACGTTCACACCTAACCTCAATGATGCAGGAAAGCCTGACTCCACCAGGGGCCCAAAAAGGGAGAAAGGGACGTTTGCCACCAGCCATGATGGCCAGCACATCATCCTGTCACTGCACTTAACTTCTCTGTAAAGGTCTGAACCAATAAGTAAGCCAAGGAAAAGGGAAGAGGTGTGATCATTGGAAAGAAGCCACATTTGTCATCATTTCTAGGTTATTTTTCTATCCTCTGTCCACTTAAGAGGGCCACGCCTGGCAGAAGTTTGCGTCAGTGCCCAGCCCACAGAGGCACGAGTAGGCCTGGGCATGCAGTACACAGTTACCCAGTATGCTCCTTACCTACCTGGCACTTCCTGGCTGACAGAAAAGCAAAAAGCTTCAATAGGTGAGAACTGGGGGAAAGAGACTTAAGACAAAGTATTAATGAATCATATTCACACAGGGTTTCTAGCTTGCAAGTTAGTTTATATTTGTTATTTTTTAATTTCATGGTTATTGTAGTAGATACGTCACGCTGTATCTCCAATTCACCAAAATGGATCAATGATTCAAAAGAGGTTCTATAAAATGCAAAGTAATGATGAAAATGGCAGCATAAATCCTCAGAAAGGTACCATAAACATAATGAGTAAATAGTTCTGCAATATAACTATGAATACAAAACTATATATTCCAGGACAAACAAATTATTGGGTGGTGATTTTACACATGCAACCATAAATGACGATTGTGAGTGTAAGTTCAGTGAAGAATACTCGAACATTTCATTTATTGGACAAGCAATCCATTTGCCCCTAGTCCTCGATATATTACTGTTAACATGAAAATGCTGATATATAGCAGTCTGGAGCCATAAAAAATGTTTCTCATTATCTTTAGAAAAAGCAACCAATTCCGTTTTTCCAGAACAAGCCCAAAATAACTTTCTAATGTAAGATTGATTATTCTTCTTATTAAAGGTGCAGATGAGACTAAAGCTACAGAAATATCATTCTAAATTGCTGTCCTCTTAGCAAATGCACCTGGATATCAGTCGTAAAATTGCCGAGAAACCCGTAAATCAGCTCAGAGATCATAATGAAGACTACGCTTGGAGAGACACCCAAAGGTCATGACAAAGCTCCTCTATCAGATAACAGAGCACACAAAGCAGAAACAGAATTACTAGTGCGCACACATCTTAGCCAATACTTTGCTTTTGAGCAACCCGAACTCATGTGCAAGGCATAAAACAGCCCTTGGTGCATGTGGGGTTCAAACATGAGGGAAAAATGCTGCCTGGCTTGTCGCCTTGTTTTTCTTGCCAAAGTATGATAAGAGGCTTTTCATTTACAGATTATTTACTTTGTGAGTCATGTGCTAGAAATGGCACTTCAGGACCCGTGCCAGAGTTGAAGCCGCTGAGGCTGAGCAGGGAAGAGCTTTGCTCTGCGAATAAAAGATGTTCCTCACCCTGCTTTATTCACAGAGAAGAGTTAGTGGTCAACAAAATGCTTCTGGACCCTGATTCAGGGTTAAAGGAAGTTATAAAAAGAATACACACTTCGTCTAATTCTGGATGAGCTCAATATTGGCACAGCTTATCAGCCTGCTGTGAGGAAACACAGGTAGTATGCAGGTCAGTACACTTCCAGTCGGGGATGACAGAAATTCAATTACAAGTGGATTAAACAATAAATGGAACCAATTAGAGCATTTGTGATGTCAGGGCTCTGGCTCTGGCTCGCTGCAGGTGCCTTGGCTCTGTTCCCTTCCTTGCGTTGCCTTCTTTTCAGACCAGCGTCTCCTGTGGTAGAAAAATTGTCACAGCAGCACCAAGCCCACAGTACACCCCGCCTATCCGGACCAACAGAGAGTCTCTGTGTCTGACAATTCCCGGGAAGGTCCTGAGGTTCGCATGGAGTAGACTGGCTTAGGGCACAATGTCCACTCCTGAGCCAATCACGGTGTGGCTGGGGTTGGAACCCACTTATTGTTCCACACCTGCCCTGATGGTGACAAACAGCAAAGCAGCAGCAAAAAGGACAGAAGGGAGGAAGGGAAGAAAGAAGGAGGGAGCAGAGGAAGGGAAGGAGAGAAGGGAGGGAGGGAAGAAAGGAAGAGGGAGGAGAGGAAGGAGGAAGGGAGGGAGAGAGAGAGGAAGAAAGGAATGAAGATTTCATGGATATGAGATCATTATTAATGTTTCAAACACTCTCTTTAAACTTAACATCATTGATGAAACTCTACTTTTTTTTTTTTTAACTACAAATTGATGATCTATGAATGTGCCAAATGCCCATTCAGTGGTCTGTGGTGTGAAAACTTTGAGAAAGGATGCCTCAAGATGCTTCTAACACCTAAAAATACCCCTTGCAGGCCGAGTGTGGTGGCTCACACCTGTAATCCCAACACTTTGGGAGGCCAAGGCAGGCAGATCACTTGAGGTCAGAAGTTCGAGACCAGCCTCGCCAACATGGTGAAACCCCGTCTCTACTAAAATACAAAAATTAGCCGGGCATGGTGGTGTGCCCCTGTAATACCAGCTACTTGGGAGGGTGAAGCATGAGAATCACTTGAACCTGGGAGGCGGAGGTTGCAGTGAGCTGAGGTCACGCCATTGCACTCTAGCCTGGGCAACAAGAGTGAAACTCCATCTCAAATAAATAAATAACCTTTGCAGATCCATGTTCTCCTAAGTAGCAAATACTTAGGCAATTATTACAAATGAATTCCCCTAATAAAACTCTCCTCCCATCTCCTCCTCACAGGGCATGGAGTCAGTGCATGGCAGGGAGAGAGCTGAGAGAGTCAGGCCAGACTTTCCACTGTGGTGTCTTTCTGGGTGTCAGCTGCGCCACTGTCCTGAACTCTGTGCTGACCGGGCACTAGTCTGGTGTTTGAGACCACAGTGGGGACAGCACCAGCCCCACATTATCGGCGCTGCCTACAGGCTGTCCCCACCAAGGCAGCCCCTCTCTTTGCCCAGTCCTCTGTGACTCTGCTTCTCCTTCAGGTCCTTCATCCCACCCCCTTGTCAGTCTGGTTTCTCTGTTTGTACAAGGACTTGACACCCGTCCCAAAAGGGCACCCTCAGCCTCAGGTCTCCTGACCTTCCAGGTCTGACAGCCAAGGCTAACCTATGAGAACCACTGGCTCTCAATTATAAATCTCCAGAAGAGAGAATCTGATTCATGCAACCTGCATCAGGCATCCACTTCCGGACCAACCGGGAAGCCTGCGGGGCCCACCAGGGTGAGTAGTACGAGAAACACGCTCACCTGTCCAAACCCAAAGGATGAACTTAGAGACACAGAGAATTGCAGAAGTGAGGCTTTTGTTGTTGTTGTTGTTTTGTTTTGTGACAGAGTTTCACTCTTGTCACTCAGGCTGGAGTGCAATGGTGCAATCTCAGCTCATCGCAACCTCCGCCTCCCAGGTTCAAGTGATTCTCCTGCCTCAGCCTCCCGAGTAGCTGGGATTACAGGCATGCACCACCATGCCCAGCTAATTTTGTAGTTTTTGGTTTGTTTGTTTGTTTGTTTGTTTGTTTGTTTTTAAGTAGAGAGGGGGTTTCTCCATGTTGGCCAGGCTGGTCTCGAACTCCTGACCTCAGGTGATCTGCCTGCCTTGGCCTCCCAAAGTGCTGGGATTACAGGCATGAGCCACTGCACCCAGCCAGAAGTGAGACTTTTAATGACAGTCTTGCAAGATCTGGTGTCTGGTAGGCAGGCACACCCAGTACAGTTACAACAAGCAATTTATCCCCTAGTGGGCAAGTCCCTCCCCTGGTTCCTCATAGGCTGAGTACTATGGGGTCACCATCTTCCCAGATGTCGCCTATTGGTCGTTGGGTTGGGGCTTTTAGGTGTTTACTTTAGGGTTGTCTCGCTGCAGTTTGTTGTGGCCCATAATGCACTGCAATCATAGTCAGCTAAGGGGCTCTTCAAGTATTTGACTTATGACCCAGGTGGTCAGGCAAGCTGATAAGAATAGATAAAGCGAGCTATTTTGCAGGCTAGTAAACTTTCATTCTAGACTAAACTCTGCTTCAAGTGAGTGTAACTAAGGGGGCTCTGACAAGCAGGGGCCTTGTCCTCCCTGTATATCCTGTCCTTCCTCAGGTTGTGGGCCCAAGCCTATTCAAGGCACTTTGCCTTGGAAATTGACCACCATCTACACTATTTCCTACAGCAGGAGAGAAGCTTGAAGCAAAGGGGACACTGGCTCCACAGGTCCTTCAAAGCATGTCTACAGATCCTTTGGAAGACGTCCTGACATCCTCCCAACGTACCTTGTGAAGACGGCTCATAAGGACAACGCAGCCTAGGCAGAGCGATAGGTGAATAGTAGGACTCAAGCAGACCATGTAGAATTAGGAAAAGCCCCAGCAGACCAGAAAAATCTCCATTCCCTGGTGACATGGGGAGAAAGCTGACCTGACAAGGCTCCAGAGCTGGCGGCACCTCTGGGTCCTGATAGAAGTCTGGGTGGCTGCCAAGCTGAGTCATCCAGGAGCTAAGGGAAATGACCTACCTGTAGTTAGTCTCAAGCCTCACACCCCATCACCTGGGCTGGATCTTGTTCTCCTGCCAGATCTGTCGTATCTTTATTGGCTCTCCCAATGATGGCTTCTGTAGTTGGAAATAATTCATTAATTTTGCTGCCTGAAACTGAACCAAAATGAGGCACTGAGACGGGGAAAAGCCTGGTCCATGTCTAAATCTAGCTCAACCCTAGACCTAAGCTCCCAACTAGACTGAAGCTCCTACACCTAAGCTCCTAAGCGCTCCAACCCTAGACGTAAGCTCCTGACTCCGCACCCTGATTAGCAACAGCTGCCATCACAAAACAAACTTTTCTTTTTTCAGACAGAGTTTCGCCCTTCTGGACCAGGCTGGAGTGCAATGGTGCAATCTCGGCTCACTGCAACCTCTGCTTCCCGGATTCAAGCTCTTCTCCTGCCCCAGCCTCCTGAGTAGCTGGGATTACAAGCACGTGACACCACGCCCAGCTAATTTTGTATTTTTAGTAGAGCCAGGGTTTCACCATGTTGCCCAGACTGGTCTCGAACTCCTGACTTCAGGTGATCCGCCCGCCTCGGCCTCCCAAAGTACTGGGATTACAGGCATGAGCCACCATGCCCAGCAGACAAAACCAACTTTCTAACCTTTTAACATGACCTCCAGACATTAACCAAGATGCTTGTCTGGACTGCGAGCCCATTTTTCTCTTGTAGAATTTGCATTTCTCTCCTTGCATAAGAAGGAAGTATCCAGTGATGGTGAGAAAAACATGGGATCAGCAAGACCTGGGTTCGAGCCCTAGATTCCCCACTTAGGAGCCATAGAGTCTCACTCAGGAGGCTCACTTCTATGAGGCTGATTCTCGTTTGGGAAATTTGTGATAAATCTATGAGAATTAAGTGAAAGACCCTAGTATCAAATGCCTGACACATAGTTGGACCTCGAATTTGAGCCATTTTCCTCTCCTTAGAGGAGGGATGAAAGCAAAACTTATCCTGAGTGCAGATGCACCTCATTTAATTGGGCTTCACTTTATTGAGCCACAGATGCTGTGTTTTTTTACACATGGAAGGTTTTTGGCAACCCTGCATGGAGCAAGTGTACTGGCATGATTTTTCCAACAGTATGTACTCACTTTGGGGTCTCTGTGTCACGTTTTGGTAATTCTCACAATATTTCAGACTTTTTTATTATTATTATATCCATTACAGTGATCTGCAATCAGTGTCTTCGATGTTACCACTGTAATTGCTTTCGGGCACCACAAACCACACACACATAAGACAGCAAACTTAGTTGATAAATGTTGTGTGTGTTCTGACTGCTCCACCAACAGCTGTTCCCCATCTTTCTCCCTCTGCTCTGGCCTGTCTATTCTCTGAGATATAACCATATTGAATTTAGGCCAATTAATAACCCTACAATGGCCTCTCAGTGTTCAAGTGAAAGGAAGTGTCACAAGGTCTCTTGCTTTAAATCAAAAGCTAGAAATGATTAGGCTTCATGAGAAAAGCATGTCAAGAAACAAGATAGGCTGAAAGCTAGGCCTCTTCCACTATGCAGTTAGCCAAGTTGTGAATGCAAAGGAAAAGCTTTTGAAGGAAATTAAAAGCACCACTCCAATGAGTACATGAATGATAAGAAAGTGAAACAGGCTTATGGCTGATATGGAGAAAGTTTGAGTGGTCTGGATAGAAGATCAAACCAGCCATGACATTCCCCTAAGCCAAAGCCTAATCCAGAGAAAGGCCCCAGCTCTCTTCAATACTATGAAGGCTGAGAGAGGTGAGGAAGCTGCAGAGGAAAAGTCTGAAGCTAGCAGAGGTTGGTTCATGAGGTTTGAGGAAAGAAACTGTCTCCATAACATAAAGTGCAAGGTGAAGCAGCAGGTGCTAATGGAGCAGCTGCAAGTTGACCAGAAGATCTGGCTAAGATCATTGATTAAGGTGGCCACAGTGAACAGCATGTAGATGAAGTAGCCTTCTATTGAAAGAAGATGCCATCTAGAACGTTCACAGCTAGAGAGGGGGAGACAATGTCTGGCTTTGAAGCTTCAAAGGACAGCCTGACTATCTTGTTAGGGGCTAGTACAGCTGGTGACTTTAAGTTGAAGTCAACGCTCATTTACCGTTCTGAAAATCCTAGGGCCCTTAAGAATGATGCTAAATCTACTCTGCCAGTGCTCTAGCCTAGATGACTGCACATCTGTTTACAGCATGGTTTGCTGAATATTTTCAGCCCACTGTTGATATCTACTGCTCGGAAAAAAATATTCTTTTCAAAATATTACTGCTCATTGACAATGGACCTAGGAACCCAAAAGCTCTGCTGGAGACACACAAGGAGATGAATGTTGCTTTCCTGCCTGCTAACACAATGTCCATTCTGCGGCCCATGGACCAAGGAGTCCTTTCAGCTTTCAAGTCTGGCTCTGGGCAAAATAAATGGAAATCTATTGGAAAGCATTTATCATTCTAAGTGCCATTATGAACATATCAAACTACCACGAGTTTGGAAGGAGTTGAGTCCAGCCTTTGTGGATGATTTTGAGGAGTTGAAGATTCAGTAAAAGAAAGAACTGCAGATGTGGTGGAAATAGCTAGAGAACTAGAGGTAGAAGTGAAGCCTAAAGATGTGACTGCATTGCTGCAATCTCATGATCAAACTTGAGTGAATGATGAGTTGCTTCTTATGGATGAGCAAAGAAAGTGGTTTCTTGAGATGGAATCTACTCCTGGTGAAGATGCTGTAGAACATGTTGAAATAACAGCAAAGCATTTTAAATATTCTAGAAACTTAGTTGATAAAGCAGGTTTGAGACAACTGATATCAATTTTGAAAGAAGTGCTACCGTGGGTAAAATGCTATCAAACAGCATCACATGCTACAGATAAATCTTTCATGAAAGGAAGAGTCAATCGATGTGGCAAATTTCATTGTTGTCTTGTTTATTTATTATTTATTTATTGAGATAGGGTTTCACTCTTGTCGCCCAGGCTGGAGTACAGTGGTGTGATCTTGACTCATTGCAACCTCCACCTCCCAGATTCAAGTGATTCTCCTGCCTCAGCCTCCCAAGTAGCTGAGATTGCAGGCACTTGCCACCATGCCTGACTAATTTTTGTATTTTTGGTAGAGACGAGGTTTCACCATGTTGATCAGCCTGGTTTCGAACTCCTGACCTCAGGTGATCCACCCACCTTGGCCTCCAAAAGGGCTGGGATTGCAGCCATGAGCCACCACGCCCAGCCCATTGTTGTCTTGTTTTAAGAAATTGCCACCACCGGGCGGGCGCGGTGGCTCACGCCTGTAATCCCAGCACTTTGGGAGGCCAAGACGGGCGGATCACAAGGTCAGGAGATCGAGACCCTCCTGGCTAACACGGTGAAACCCCGTCTCTACTAAAAATACATTAAAAAAAAAAATGAGCCGGGCACAGTGGTGGGTGCCTGTAGTCCCAGCTACATGGGAGGCTGAGGCAGGAGAATGGTGTGAACCCGGGAAGCGGAGCTTGCGGTGAGTGGAGATCGCACCACTGCACTCCAGCCTGGGCAACAGAGCAAGACTCCGTCTCAAAAAAAAAAAAAGAAAGAAATTGCCACCACCACCCCAGCCTTCAGCAACCACACCACCCTGATTGGTCAGCAGCCGTCAATATCAAAGCAAGACCCTCCACCAGCAATAAGATTACAACTCACTTAAGGTTCAGATGATCATTAGCCTTTTTAGCAATAAAATATTTTTAAGGTATGTACTTCTTTAGACATAACGCTATTGCACACTTAATAGGCTACAATACAGAGTAAACATAACTTTTATATGTATCAGAAACAAACAAAATTGTGTGCCTTGCTTTACTGCAATATTCACTTTATTGTGGTGGTCTGGAACCAAACCTACCGTATCTCTGAGGTATTCCTGTACTTAGTGTCTTACACCCAACATCTTATCAGTTCAAACAACACTTATTGAATGCCTGCCTTGTACACTGGCAAGGGATAAGGGAGTCCAATATGGGCCCTGCACTCCAGGAACTCACAGTCCTGGGTCTCCATCCCCTTCTATAAACTTGCCAGCAGACGGATGTGGTGTAGTGTTGTCATGTGCTTCCCAGCTTCTCAGAGGTCTTGATAATTGTAAAACTTTGTCAAAAATGACCAAAATAAAAAGTCCCATTTTCTTCTCCCTGGAAAGGTCTCAGCAGCAGTACTCTCCAAAGGATTCTAGCCATTTTCCCCTCTCCTCTCACGTCCTTGCTAATTTGATTCCCAATTCTTGGGAGGGGCTGAACTGAAGTCACCCCTGACTCTATGGAAAGTGGAAAGAGAGTGCAATAGAGACCAACAGCTGGGCTGGGTGCAGTGATTCACACCTGTAATCCCAGCACTATGGCGGGTGGATCACCTGAGGTCAGGAGTTTGAGACCAGCCTGACCAACATGGTGAAACCTCGTCTTTCCTAAAAATACAAAAATTAGCTGGGCGTGGTGGTGGGCACCTGTAATCCCAGCTCTTCGGGAAGCTGAAGCAGAGAATCGTTTGAACCCAGAGGTGGAGGTTGCAGTGAGTCAAGATCGCACCACTGCACTCCAGCCTGAGCAACAGAGCAAGACTCGGTCTCAAAAAAAAGAAAGAGAGAGAGGGGCCAGCAGCCGTAGTTCAGGACCATGAACAGCACCAATGGGTGCCGCCTGTGCCAAACAGGTGAGTCCTATCAGCACAAGGTCTTCTCACCCTGTACAAGAGCCAGTCTGAGGACACAACCCCTCTGCCTCTCACAGGTTGGGCTTTTGCTGCTGGAGTAACTGAATTTTGACCAGAACTCATGTTGTGAACTGTTACAACCCTCCTCTCCAGGCTGGAAGATGGGGCTGAGAACCAAAAATACCCAGGAACACTTTCCATTTGGACCCATCAGTGGAGCTCCCACTGCTGGCTTCTGGGGAGAGTAGATGTAAAGAGACCAGGATCTATAGATTTGCCTAAGAGCAATTCCTAAGCCAAGTTACACGGTGCTTTTCTGCTTTAAGCCTCGAAAGCCAGTCAATGAGATTGAGGCACAAGAGTTCACAGAGAATGGGTGCCCTAGCAAGGGATGCCCAGAGCCAAGCTCATCCTTCTCTGCTGGCTAAACTGTGGTGCCTGGAAGTGCTGACCCTCTCTCCTTGAGACTCTGTCTTTATAGCAATTCATGTGGCACTTACGAGTTCTTCTTATGAGAACTCCTCTACTGACTCTTCTTCTCCCTCCTAACCCCTCACTCAAGGACATGAACACAAAGTCTGGGCCCCTCTGTGTGCCTTCTCTCTGCGGTCCTCTTTTCTTTCTGTTTCAAGCCTCAGGCCTCACCACCCTGTCTTTGCCTCCAAAATCTGCTTTACCATACCAGATTTCTGGTACGATAAATGATCTCTCAAGAGAAAATCGTCCAGGGTGAAAGAAGAACTTGAAAGGATTTGACTTCTATCATACAGGATGCAGTTTATGCTTTGGATCACAAATCAGAATGTGGTGCTTTTTCTGTCATCACCAGAATATAGGATTCCAGATAGACGTGGGAGCAGCTCTTCTCACTGAACACCTAATAACCTGCTTACAGAATTTTTCTTCCCATCTCCACAGCTCTGAGCTCTGCAGGTTTGGAGGTCACAGTCATAGCTCCCAAGAGAGGAATGCTTCCACCAGAGGACACAACTGCAGCTCCATTGAATTGGATGTTGAGACTGCTGTTGGCCATTGGGAGTCTTCACGCCAAAGAACCAAGAGAAGACAGGGATTACTCTACTGCCTGGGGCGACTGATCCCTATTACAAGGAGAAATTGGGTTGCTGCCACATGGTGGAGGTAGGGAGGACCACATCTGAACCCCCAAGGATGCTCTAGGGTGCCCCCCTTAGGACTTGCATGTCCAACCATAAAAATAAGTGAAAAAACATGACAGTCAAAAAAGCCACGACTACTAAGGACCCAGACACCTCAGGATGAAGATTTAGGTCACTCCATCATGCAAAGAGCCCTAGCCAATTGAGAGCAAAAGATATGTACAAGGAAGAGTGGAAGACAGAATTGAAATGTCAACTACAGCCACATGACCTATTACGGAAACAAGGACTGTAGCAGTTGTGAACCTTTTCTTCCTTGTTTGCTGTGTTTGTGTGTGTGTATGTGTTTGTATATGTTAACCATTTTTTTCCTTCTTTCTCCCCCTTCCTATTATTTATTTTTTGATAAGTTTTGTTGGAAGTTAACTTTCCAATTCAGTATCTAGATAATGGAATATTTAGCCGGCATTGTGACTGGATTTGAGGGGTTATTAACATTGTCCAGGGATGGATACAATGCTGTTGGAAACTTTGCATCTCCCCATTTTGGGGAGAGACTGAGAATGTCTTCATTTGCATGAAGGATAGTTGCATCCTGTTAAGTGTAAACATAGAGTTGTCTTTTTTTTTTTTTTTTTTTGTCTAGAGATGGAGTCTCTGTCTGTTGCCCAGGCAGGCTGAAGTGCAGTGGCACAATCTTGGCTCACTGCAACCTCTGCCTCCTGGGTTCAAGCGATTCTCCTGACTCAGTCACCCCAGTAGCTAGGATTACAGGTGTGTGCCACCACACCCAGATAATTTTTGTATTTTTAGTAGAGACAGGGTTTTGCCGTGTTGGCCAGGCTGGTCTCAAACTCTTGGCCTCAAGTGATCTGCCCACGTCAACCTCCTAAAGTACTGGGATTACAGGCATGAGCCACCGTGCCCAGTCTGTCCTCTTGTTTGAAAGTCAGATTTGTGTATACAAATGCTGAGAAGCCAGAAAGATGGATTGTGCCACTTACTAAGGTATTCTCTCTCTCTCTTTTTTTTTTTTTTTTTTTTTTTGAGCCAGATCTCACTCTGTCACCTAGGCTATAGTACAGCAGCCCATTCATGGCTCACTGTAGCCTTGATCCCCGTGCTTGAGCAATCCTCCTACCTCAGCCTCCCAAGTAGCTGGGACCACAGGCACACGCCACTATGCCTGGCTAATTTTTGTGGTTTCAGTAGAGATGGTATTTTGCCATATTGACCAGGCTGGTCTCCAACTCCTGCGCTCAAGCGATCCACCCACCTTGGTCTCTCAAAGTGCTGAGATTGCAGGTGTGAGCCACTGTACTTGGCCTACCCTTTATTATTTCTGTCTTAGTCTGTTCAGGCTGTTATAATAAAATACCATAGACTGGATAGCTTATAAACACAGAAATTTATTTCTCACTGTTCCAGAGGCTGGGAAGTCCAAGATCAAGATTCTAACGGATTCAGTGTCTGATGAGGGCTCACTTTCGGGTTCATAGAGGGTGCCTCCTGGCTATGCCCTCTCATGGCAGACACAGATCATCTCTTTTGTGCCTCTTCTTATAAGAGGCACTAATTCCATTCATGAGGGCCTCACCCTGATGACCTACTCACCTCCAACTGACCCATCTCCTGATACCATCTCATTGGAGGTTAAGATTTCAACATATGGTTCTGGGGGGAGACACACACATTCGACAATAGTAATTAGCTTCCTTCTCTTTCTTTTTATTTTGCTGCAGTTTTTTCCCTAACTTCTTGAGATAGATGGTTCACTCATTAATTTTTAGTCTCCCTTGTTTTCCATTGTATGAAATTAAGGCTATCAATTTTTCTCTAAGTACTATTTTAATTGCATGCCACAAGCTTTAATATGTGATATTGTCATTATCTTTCAGTTTAACATTTTTCTAATTACCATTAGAATTTTGTCTTTGACTAATGGATTGTATAAAAAGTGAACATCTTCATTTCCAAATGTATTAACAATTTATTTTTTGTTGTTGATCTATAATTTATGCAATATAATCACAGAAGGTGACCTGTATAATTTCAATATTTGGTCTTTGTTGAGACTTGATTACGGTATAATATATGGTCATTTTTCACAGATGTTCCACAGGAGTTTGAAATGAATGCGTATTATCTAATTCTTATGCAAAACATTCTATAAATGAGCATTCAATCAAGCTGGTTAGCAGTATTATTCAACTCTTTTACACTCTTACAGGGTTTTTTTTCTGCATGATCTACCAATGATAGAAATATGTTAGAATCTTCCATAATGGTGGTGGATTTGTCAAGTTCTTCTTGGGTTTCTTTTCTTTCTTCTGTTGATTCTTGCTGTATTCATTTTAAGGCTATAAGATATGTACAAATTTTAAATCAGTTTGTCATCTTGGTGAATTAAAATACTTTAGTATCTTTATGTACATACCCTCTCTATCCTTAGTAATGACTTTTTCTTAAAAAATATTTTTATCTGGACTGGGCACGGTGGCTCACGCCTGTAATCCCAGCACTTTGGGGGGCCGAGGCGGGCGGATCACAAGGTCAGGAGATCGAGACCATCCTGGCAAACACAGTGAAACCCCGTCTCTACTAAAAATACAAAAAATTAGCCGGGCGTGGCAGTGGGTACCTGTAGTCCCAGCTACTCGAGAGGCTGAGGCAGGAGAATGGCGTGAACCCAGGAGGTGAAGCTTGCAGTGAGCTAAGACTGCGCCACTGCACTCCAGCCTGGGCGACAGAGTAAGACTCTGTCTCAAAAAAAAAAAAAGAATATTTTTATCTGATGTTAATGTCATAAAACTTGCTTTCGTGGCACTTAAAAAAATCTTTTTATTTTCAAGCTTTCTACATTCTCTGACTTTTAATACATCTCTTAGGAAGTTGAATGGGCGAGTTTGGTTTTTTGTCCTAGGATAGTTTGCTGAGAATGATGGTTTCCAGCTTCATCCACGTCCCTACAAAAGACATGAGCTCATCCTTTTTTATGGCTGCATAGTATTCCATGGTGTATATGTGCCACATTTTCTTAATCCAGTCTACCATTGATGGACATTTGGGTTGGTTCCAAGTCTTTGCTATTGTGAATAGTACCACAGTAAACATATGTGTGCATGCATCTTTATAGCAGCATGATTCATAATCCTTTGGGTATATACCCAGTAATGGGATGGCTGGATCAAATGGTATTTCTAGTTCTAGATCACTGATAGGTGGGAATTGAACAATGAGAACACTTGGACACAGGAAGGGGAACATCACACACCAAGGCCTGTTGTGGGGTGGGGTGGCGGGAGGAGTAGCATTAGGAGATATACCTAATGTAAATGATGAGTTAATGGGTGCAGCACACCAACATGGCACATGTATACATATGTAACAAACCTGCACGTTGTGCACATGTACCCTAGAACTTAAAGTATAAAAAAAAAAAGAAAGAAAGAAAGTTGGATGGGGGAGAGGTAATCCATTTTGAAAATCTCTGTCCTCTAAGTGGTGGGTTTAGTCCTTATGCCTCTGTGATTATGGTTATTTTTTAACTCACCTCTATAATCTCACTCTTCTTTTGCATTTTTTCATGCTTCTTTGTTTTTCTTTCTTGGTTTTTTGGTTTTTGTTTTTACTGATTGGTCTTCTTTTATTTGTTTTCCCTATTCCTATTTGTATTTCCTATTTCCTATACTGTTTTGAATTTACATGCTCATTTTCTTTTCTTTTTAGGGATAACTTTTGAGGCTCTGCATTCATATATAACAAAGTTTAAATTAATATCTTATTCTACCCCTTCCTGAAAAATTCAAGACTTTAGAATACTTTACCACTGATCTACTCCTTCCGGAATTACATGCTGTTGTTTTTCAATATTGTATTTTGAGTCAGAAGTTTTATTACTCACTTTAAAGAAGCAACTTTTGGGCCGGGCGCGGTGGCTCAAGCCTGTAATCCCAGCACTTTGGGAGGCCGAGACGGGTGGATCACGAGGTCAGGAGATCGAGACCATCCTGGCTAACACAGTGAAACCCCGTCTCTACTAAAAATACAAAAACTAGCCGGGCGAGGTGGCGGGCGCCTGTAGTCCCAGCTACTCGGGAGGCTGAGGCAGGAGAATGGCGTGAACCCGGGAGGCGGAGCTTGCAGTGAGCTGAGATCCGGCCACTGCACTCCAGTCCGGGCGACAGAGCGAGACTCCGCCTCAAAAAAAAAAAAAAAAAAAAAAAAAAAAAAAAAAAAAAAAGAAGCAACTTTTGGCTTTGTAGGTCTTTTTCTGTTGCCTATCTGCTTTCTATTTATTTCATTTCCACTCTTATCTTTATTATTTCCTTCCTCCTGCGTATTTTAGGTTTAATTTGCTCTTCTTTTTCTGTATAATCAAAATGAAATCACAGATCACTGATTTCAAACCTCTTTCCTTTTCTAATAACAGCATGTAAAGCTATAAATTTTTCTCTAAGAATTGCTTTAGCTGCATTCCACAAATGCCGATAAAGCTAAAAGAAAAACAGAAAAAAACACACAATTAGAGTTGGAGATTTTAATACTCCATTTTCAGTAATTGATAGAACAAATGGATAAAAAGTCAATAAAGATGCGGTAGATTTGAGCAACACTATCGACCAGCTTAATCTAAATGACATTTGTAGGACAGTACATCAAAAAACTGTAAAATATACCTCTTTTTAAATGTACATGGAACATTACCAAGTTTAGACATACACTGGGGCATAAGATGTCTCAATAAATGTAAAAAGATTGAAATCACATAGAGTATATACTCTTATTAAAATGAAATTAAATTAGAACTCAATAACTAAAAAATACCTTAAAATATCCAAATTTGGAAATTAATATCTTTAATGTAACCACTCATCATATTAATTAACAAGTTGTTAATTTCATTAGTGAAAACTCATTTCTGACATTAAATTTACTTTTTAGCAAGCCTGAGGTATTGATAGCAAAAGTGGTCCCTGCCTCTGAAATCCGCCTCTACTATGACGTCAGCCAACCACTGGGACACACTGTCTATGACGAAGGGTTTTAAAGCGATCGCAGTCACTGTGATAAGCATGTTTTAGTTCTAAAATGAGAGCCTGTTGGTGTTAAACTCAGTTTTTGTCTGAGAGTGTCCTGAGGTGGAAAAGGAGGCGCTACTTGCTTCCCCCCGTCCAAATTCGGCTACATATATAGACACACCTCCTTATCGACCTCAAACTTTTAACAGTTAACCAACATCTACCAAAATGAAGCTAGAAGTTGGCTTGGCCAAATTGGCCTAGGTTGGTTCACATCATCGGACACAGCAAGTAACTATCAAGATCATTTTTGCAGGAGCTCAGCGTGGATGGTGGCAAGGCAGCGTGAGCTTGTCACTGTGTTGTTGCGCTTATAGGAACTAAAAAGAAGGAACAAGGATATGGGATGTGGGGAGGAGACTACTTGGAAACAAATCCATGGCGTTGGAATCAAGCTACTGTGAATAGTTGGGAAGCAGCAAGCAAGTTTCTGGAAGTTTTGATTTGAGATGATGTGAAGGAAATTAAAGATAAGTTGATTTAATAAAAAAAGATGATAAAGAAACAATGGGAGGAGAATGGGAAAGAGATAGGATTTTTTGAGGCAGAGTCTCACTCTGTCGCCCAGGCTGAGTGCAGCGGTGCAATCTTGGCTCACTGCAACCTCCGCCTCCCCAGTTCAAGTGACTGTCCCGCCTCAGCCTCCCAAGTAGCTGGGACTACAGGCACCTGCCACCACACCCGGCTAATTTTTGTATTTTTAGTAGAGAAGGGGTTTTGCCATGTTGGCCAGACTGGTGTCGACCTCCTGGCCTCAAGTGATCCACCCGCCTTGGCCTCCCAAAGTGCCAGGATAACAGGCATGAACCACCATGCCCGGCCTTGGCAATCGTTTCTTAATTGTGACACCAAAAGCACGAACAATCAGAGAAAAATAGATTAAAGGGGCTTCATCAAAATTCTGAACTTTTGTTAAGAAAGTGAAAAGACAACCCAGAGAATGACAGAAAATATTTACAAATCATGTACCTGAGAAGGGTCTAGTATCTAGAATATGTAGAGAACTCTCACAACTCAACAACAAAAAGACAACCTAATTTAAAAATGGGCAAAGGACTCAATAAGACATTTCTTCAAGTAAGATATACAAATGGTCAATAAGCACATGAAAAGGTGCTCAGCATTAGTCATTAGGGAAACGCAAATCAATATCATAATAAGATACCACTTACACCCATGGGAGTGGCCAAAATGATCAAAGACAGACGATAAAAAGCGTTAATGAGGCTGTGGAGACACTGGAACCCTCATACATTGCTAGTGCGAATGTAAAATTGTGCCATCTCTTGGAAAACATCTTGGCAGTTCCTCAAGAAGCAGAATTACCATATGACCCAGCAACTTCACTCCAAGGTATATACCCAAGAGAAAGGAAAATATGTCCATACAAAAATTTGTGCATGAATGTTCATAGCAGCATTATTCACAATAGCCAAAAAGTAGAAAAAAACCCCAAATCCATCAACTGAGGAATGGATAAACCAAATGTCATACATTCATACAAGAGAATATTATTCAGTCATAAAAAGGAATGAAGGCCGGGCACGGTGGCTCACACCTGTAATTCCAACACTTTGGGAGGCTGAGGTAGGAGGATTGTTTGAGCCCAGGAGTTCAAGACCAGCCTGAGCAACATAGTAAGACCTTGTTTCTACAATAAATAAATAAATAAATAAATAAATAAATAAGAACTGATACAAGGTTACGATCCTGGAAAACATGATCAGTGAAAGAAGACAGATATAAAAGGCCACATATTAGGCCAGGTGCGGTGGCTCACGCCTGTAATCCCAGCACTTTGGGAGGCCAAGGCAGGTGGATCACCTGAGGTCAGGTGTTCGAGACCAGCCTAGCCAACATGGTGAAACCCCATCTCTGCTAAAAATACAAAAAATTAGCTGGGTGTAGTGATGGCCATCTGTAATCCCAGCTACTTGGGAAGCTGAGGCAGGAAAATTGCTTGAACCTGGAGGCAGAGGTTGCAGTGAGCTGAGATTGTGCCACTGCACTCCAGGCAACAGAGTGAGACTCCATCTCAAAAAAAAAAAAAAAAAAAAAAAAAAAAGTCACATATTAAATATTAAATGATTCCATTTAATTAATGTCCAGAGTAGGCAAATCCATAGAGACATAAAGTAGATTAGTAGTTACCGAGGGCTGGGGGGACTAGGGAAGATAGGAAATGACTGCTCATGGGTACAGAGTTGGGATGTTTTGTTTTGTTTTGGGGTGTGTGTGTGTGTGTGTGTGTGTGTGTTAAAAATGTTCTAAAGGGGACCCCCTGAGCGGGAGGATTCTGCAGCTGGGTCTCTCTGCCTGGCTTATTTCAAAACTGGCCCCCGGAATTTCTAAGCAAACACATAATTAGATAAGCAAGCGCTGTGCATGGGAGCGCCTGGTGGGAAATGGAGGGAAACAAAGAATTTCAAAGTTCTATCAGTTTTATGATCTCTATTTTAATGGTAATGATGGTCAGTTGTGCCTGAATTCCAAAGCGGGGGAAAGTATAGCAAGGTGTGTCCGACTCCCTGCTTTCTGTCATGGACTGAAGAGTTTTTCAGGTTTCTTTGAGACCCCTTTTGGCCAAGATGGAGGAAAGTGAGGGGGAAACGGGGTCCATTCTGTCTCTTGGGAGGCTTAGGATTTTTTTTTCTGTTTCTATTCCCCTTTTTTTTGTTAAGGTATGCTAGATGTAGCATCAATGGCCAAGCTTTCATTTTGTCCAATATCAATGGTGGGGTAGTATGCTATCTGCCCCAAGTTCATCACGTCCCTCAGTGGGACCCCTTTGGCAAAGGAACTTAAAATCAAAAGACTTATAGCTAATTAAACATTCTAGGCCAGATGGGAAACCCCTTTAAGCAATGTAAGAGCCAAAAATCAAAAGCCAAAAGGCAAGGTTCTAAAATTGACTTCTTTATAAATTCAATGCATTGAGCTACTGTAATCTTGGTTTGTAGAAATCAGCTATACAAAACACAAGCATTTTGTTCAGCCATTTAGGCATCTGTGTGCTAGTTCTCAATTTGGAGGGTCTGAAATAATTTTATCTCTCAAAATCAGCCCTTAAAATCTCACGCAATAGTCCCTGGGCCTGCAGGGATTGAATAGTTTCAAATTTTCAAAGTAAAACAAAACATAAAGAATTAGCAATGTTGGCCGGGTGCGGTGGCTCATGCCTGTAATCCCAGCACTTTGGGAGGCCAAGACGGGCGGATCACGAGGTCAGGAGATCGAGACCATCCTGGCTAACGCGGTGAAACCCCGTCTCTACTAAAAAAAAAATACAAAAAACTAGCCGGGCGAGGTGGCAGGCGCCTGTAGTCCCAGCTACTCAGGAGGCTGAGGCAGGAGAATGGCGTGAACCCGGGAGGCGGAGGTTGCAGTGAGCTGAGATCTGGCCACTGCACTCCAGCCTGGGTGACAGAGCGAGACTCTGTCTCAAAAAAAAAAAAAAAAAAAAAAAAGAATTAGCAATGTTTTAAACAAAAGGATCATAAGCCCTGCCTAGTTCTGAGGAGGACAGGCAAGGAAGCTCATAGATCACTAAACATTTAAAGTATTTAGTACCAAGGCATAGAATAAATTATATTATTTCAGATAGAGGCAAAATTATTAAATGAATCTTAATGTTTTTCAACACAAACCTATCCCGATGTCTCATGAAAGCAGTTTGCTTTGATTGTTGCCTTTGCCCAGGTCTAAAGACAAGGCTTTGGCCAACTTGAGTTTGGTGTCAGTGACTGGCAGGAGTCAATGCCTTCTTTAGATGAGGTATGTGTACAGGAGTCAAAGCCCTATAACTTAACAGCACAAAGATTAGTTAATAGCACCTTTAAGGGTTTCTTGAGGCTGAAGGTGGTGATACTTGAGTTCATGACCTGATTAGAAGCTGTAAAAAGATTTTACAACCTTCCAGTGATTAATTTTTATAGCTTTGATAAACCTCAGCAATAGGTCAGTCTCTTAATTTAGGATTAGATTTGAGGATGTTTGTCAAAGATGTTAAAAAGCTCAAAACATCTTATCAAAACAGAATAATGGTCACTGTAAAATAGTAGTTACTCATTTAAACAAGGAGATAACTAAAAGATTTTAAAGGCAATACAGAAGGATAAATGGACATAAAAGTCTTAACCCTTTTTAATCTCAGTTTTTTTAAGCAATCAAAAACCTGGGTGTGGTGGCTCACACCTGTAATCCCAGGACTTTCAGAGTCTGAGGCAGGCGGATCACCTGAGGTCAGGAGTTTGAGACCAGCCTGGGCAACATGGTGAAATCCCATCTCTACTGAAAATACAAAATTAACTGGGTGTGGTGGTGCACGCCTGTAATCTCAGCTACTCAGGAGGCTGAGGCAGAACTGCTTGAACCTGGGAGGCAGAAGTTGCAGTGAGCCCAGATCGTGCCATTGCACTCCAGCCTGGACAGCAAGAGCAAAACTCTGTCTCAAAAACAAACAAAACCTAATAAAGACAGCATAGGAATTATCTCCATAAAATGTAAAATCTTGTTTCTTGAGCCAGTTGCCAAAAAAACAAGAAAAACTTTCTGCAGTGTGACTGCTTCTCCTTATGGCAAGCCCATTTAGATAACCTGGAAGTCAAGCTTGATGAAAAAAAGTACTTTAATTTAATTAGACACAGAAAGAGTGTGTTCAAGATCATGAGTATAACAGGGGAATATATGACTCTTAGTAACTGCATGAAAAGTTTCCTGATTGACTAAAAATTTAGACATATCAAGAAAAGCCAAGACTACAGAATCAAGTTACACTGGAGGAAACTACTGCTTTTATAGACTTCTAAGATAAAACGTTTCAGCATCTGGCCACAACAGTTAGAATCAGAGGGGAAAAAAACTTACAGGAGCTGATGGACAAAGTTGAAGGAGAGTTATCATCTCTGGCCTTTTCAAAGGGAGAAAAAGCTGAATGCAGTGAGATACAACAAAAGCTAAACTTTTGAGATATGAATCTGAGAAGTTTTCAAAAGAAACAGGTTATAGAATTAAAAAGCAAATTTTCTTGTAATTTCATTAAGAGCAAATCAATACCTTAAGAAAATCCCATTTCAACATAAGGGACTGTTCTTTAGAAAGACTATTATAAATAATTCCCTTTTAATCATAGCTAACTTAACCACAATAAAAAATTCCTCTTATAGGCCTGGCATGGTGGCTCATGCCTGTAATCCCAGAACTTTGAGAGGCTGAGACAGGCAGATCACCTGAGGTCAAGAGTTTGAGACCAGCCTGGCCAACATGGTGAAACCCCAACTCTACTGAAAATACAAAAATTAGCTGGGTGTGGTGGCACATGCCCTTAATCCCAACTACTTGGGAGGCTGAGGCAGGAAAATAATTTGAACCTGGGAGGCAGAGGTTGCAGTGAGCCAAGATTCCTCCAATGCACACCAGCCTGGGCGACAAAGCAGACTCCATCTCAAAAAAAAAAAAAAAAAAAAAAACCCACAAAATTCCTTTTATAAATTCCCCTTCATGAACATTTTGTGACTTACACAGACCATCTATGACATTCTTGGCATTTCTGACTTGTCCTATAATTCTCTCTTTCCTAAATAATCATTTTTCTTTCTTTTTTTTTTTTTGAGACGGAGTCTTGCTCTGTCGCCCAGGCTGGAGTGCAGTGGCCGGATCTCAGCTCACTGCAAGCTCCGCCTCCCGGGTTTATGCCATTCTCCTGCCTCAGCCTCCCGAGTAGCTGGGACTACGGGAGCCCGCCACCACGCCCAGCTAGTTTTTTTTTTTTATTTTTTTAGTAGAAACGGGGTTTCACCATGTTAGCCAGGATGGTCTCGATCTCCTGACCTCGTGATCTGCCCATCTCGGCCTCCCAAAGTGCCGGGATTACAGGCTTGAGCCACCATGCCCGGCCAATCATTTTTCTTTAGGACAAAAATTTATCATATGAGACTATATTTTTATACAAAACCATTTTCTTTTCTTTATAACCTTTCTTACCAAAAATACATCTTCATAACCACAACTTTCTTAACATCTCTCTCCTACTTACTGGTCCTTTCTACCTTCTTTTAGCAGTAACTTTTAAATAACCCCCAAATTACATAAAAGTATTGTGTTAGTTTTCAGTAACACAACTTACAGGATTATATATTAATTAGAATTTTTATTCTTGGTAATCTTAAATTTTAGTAAAAACCTATGAAGCAAGAAATTCTGAACTGTTTGTCAGATATTAGTATTTTATAGATGAAACAAACCATTCCATAATATTATAAACCATTCCATAATATTACGTTTTCCCATATTATAACATTATAACATGTTTTCACACACATTACTTTTTTCTTAATTGGAAATGACACAGACATCCAAAACAGCATCTATTATTTAACTGAAAATAATGTTAAGATTTTAAATTATACAAGAATTCCACTTACAAGAATTTATCTCATTTACATGTACTCAATTTTTTCCATTTTTAATAGTTTGTCTAGATTACTTCTGAAAACTGAGATGTTAAACAAATCTAGTCATTATTTAAATTTATTTCAGCCTCAGCAACATGGAGAAAGTCCATTTCTACAAAAAAATTAAAAAATTAGCTGGTACCACGTGGTGGTACACACCTGCAGTTCAGCTACTTGGGAGGCTGAGGTGGGAGGATCACTTGAGCCTGGGAGGAGGAGGTTGCGGTGAGGCAAGATTGCACCATTGTACTCCAGCCTGGACAACAGAGCAAGACCCTATATCAATCAATAAATAAATAAAGTTATTTATTTATTAACCATTTAAAAAGTCTGAAGAGCAGGTGAACACCCAAGAACCTTAAAGGTAAACACATTTTGCCAATAACTCAGAAGATTCAGCTGTTTTAATTAAACCAACAATCTAAATTAGTCTTTTTGTCGAAAAAAATTACACAAAGATAATTTTTGTTTTGTTTGGGTTTATAGTCCTATAACCTTTATGTTAAACTCCGACACCTTAATGTGTAGACAGAAATATAAAACCATTTGGTTAATAAACTCAGACAAAAACATATGCTGACAATTCTGAAGACATTTCTATCAAAAATTTTAGTTTTATTTACCAAAGATTCATGTGAATTTGAAAAGCATCTGGACTTATTTAATTTATGAGTACTCATTTACTTATAATCCAATTTGGCAGCATGCTAGACACGACATACAACATAATACATGTATGTACATACAAGCATATCTAAACATGTACACCTACATGCACAAAGATCCGATGGCTTTTACTTTGGTACTCCACCCATAAGATAGCAGTACAGACTCACCACTTTATAAAAGATAGCTGGATCCAAATTATTTTTCCCATGAAATTGGAACCTGTTCACATGGCTAAGGAAAGCTGTTCGCCCCAATTTAAGGAAAACTGTGAACCAAAATTTGTGTAAAGCAGTCTCCATGGCAGTTTGGTTTTGAAAACCTTTTTACCCTTCTTTTTTCTGCAGTTTCAAGTGAGTTTCTAGTGTTTCCATTTTAGCTAGAACTGGCTGAAATGTATAAGAAAAACAAAATCTCCAAGTAACGTGGCAACGGTAAGTTTTATCTCAACACCAGTAGCTTAATAATAGCAGATTCAAAGAAGGCAGAAAAGAAAAGAGAAATAGAGAGCCTTAGAAGACTCTGCTTAACTGTAAAGTTGCAGGTTAACTATTTGACCTCTGAATTTCCCTTACTGTAATTTGCCCATCAGCTTAAAATGTGCACAAAAGTTGGCCATAATATGTAACCAGGTGGAGTCTCAGATTGTCTAGAAAAGAGAGTTGACTTGCCTTTTCCCCCCACAAAGCTTGACATGGATTCAGGAAATACCCTGGAGGTCTCAGAGAGAATGACAACATTAGGGGCTAGGATATTGGAAACTTTCTCCCCTGGCGAGAAGAGAAGCAGCCTATCTTGATGCTTTCTAACCTAGTCTTGGCGGGTGAGATGGAGACTGGTCCAAAGCACCCTTGGAGAAAGGGGTAACTCTAAACAGAGACACAAACACAGACAGATCCCATGCAGACAGAGCACTCCAAACCAATCCCCAAAGAGAAGAAACTGGAGAAAAGTTCTGAGATCTTGCGTCAAACCCAGAAGGCACCACAGAGTGACCTGTGTTAGGTGCAGATTGCATGGAGGCTCAGATGGCACCAAGATGACCTATGCTAGGTCCAGGTGGCTGGACAGCCCAGATGGCAGAGACAGACGGCCCCAGGTGCACTCTGGTTGACTTACCCAGTCCTGAAGGCCATCAACTTACTGAATGCTGCTTTCCTTACACCATCAGAGCATGATAGCACCTGATGCCATGAAAGGGAGGCAGAGGAAAATACCCCAGACAAAGGCAGTCTCTGCATCTATTAGGAGTTCCCAAGGTCCCAGTAGCAGGGTCCACTGGCCACAAGTAGCTAGCATTTGCAAATGGCCCTGCCCTGCCTAGTACCATGAGTGGGTAAGCCCTGGTCCACTGCCTGGCCAATTGCTCCACTCACTGGAAACCAGGTATACAGGCTGCACAAAACACACAGCTCCTCACTCAGGCACCAAGTCTGTAATCAGCTCAAGTCCCGCTGCTCACTGCTCAGAAGTCAAAGCATGAGAAGCTTGGTATGTAATGAAAGGAAAGCGACTTCTATTGGTCAAATTCTAGCAAATGGGACCACGGCTGGGCTCAATCTTCAAAGGAACCATCGCTGCCTTCTGGGCTGAGCGAAGGGATTTAAGAAGGAAAAAGGTGTAGAAAACATGCAGGAGTGGTGTAGGAGAATGCAGGTCTGCATGTCTTGTTCTGATGGCTATCTCAAATAATCACCCATCTGAAGGTCTGGTTTGTGTCATCCTGTCCTCAGCCCAGTGGTGGTGGACTAACTTCGGCAGCTGGGTCTCTCTGCCTGGCTTGTTTCAAAATTGCCCCCTGAAATTTCTAAGCAAGCACATAATCGGATAAGCCAGCACCGTGCACGGGAGCACCTGGTGGGAAAAAGAGAAACAAAAAATTTCAAAGTATGTTTCAAGGCTGCAAGCAAGAAACAAACAAAAAAAAAAGTTTCAAAATGCATTTTGAGGTTGGGATACTCGATTACACTACTCCTTGGCTGATACTGTAGCTAGGATGATCAGTTTATCTCAGAGATATAGGAAAGGAGGAGAGAAGTTTGTGGTCTCAGATCACATGTCACTATTGTGGTCAGGCAATTAAAATAGTAGCAAAGGAAATTAAAGATGCTAAATGTATAAATGCAATGTAAAGATTAAAGTGGTTGTAAATGAAACCAAGCATGAATCAAATCTCTAGCAAGAGTTTGTTAAAATGTGCTCTTCTTAGAATAATACAAAGTGTAAAATGAACTTGAAATCCCAAAAATAACTAGGATTTTGAGTTTATATATTTAACAAAGAGAATATCACATTTAAAATAATAGAAGGTCAGAAACGACAGCATTTCACTTGTCTATTAAAAGTAGAACATCTGAAAAATCAGAAATTAATCAAAATGAATATTTTTCCTCGGGTTAAACTCAGAATATTGCAGCCAAAAATTGTTTCTATTTCCAATAAAGAATCCTACTGTACTAGAAGACACTAAATAGATACTGAAATTTAAGTGTGTTTGATTAGAAGCAACTCTGATTTCAGATTATTTTATGGATAGAAAATTTTTCCTCAAGGAAAGAGCTTGGTGTATTAAATTTAAAAGATCATCTCAAGAGCTCAGGAATGACTATCTGTAAAGCATACATAAATTTTGTTGTTTCTCTAAATTTTTTTCAAATTTGAGAGATGGTATGTGTTCTCAATTACAGTTATAGGAAATGTATAATGAAAGCCAATATTTTACATTTAATCTGAATTTTAAAGCTTAGTAATTTTGTTAGTTTCCATAAGATTAAGTGCAATTACTACAAAATACAACATTGGGAATTGGACGCATAGCACAGCCTTCTTCCATGCAAAAACCTGAATTTTTGCACGAAAACTAAATAGGCAAAACCTTTTGCAAATGTATTATCATAGGACCACAACTGAAGTGTACTACAATGGAAATGTGATACAATTATAACGCCTACTGTCTTTTATAAATTGGTTTTAGTGCAAATTATATAAATCTAGGCCAGGTACAGTGGCTCACACCTGTAATCCCAGCACTTTGGGAGGCTGAGGCAAGACTCTTGCTTGAGTCCCGTAGTTCAAGACCAGCCTAGGCAACACGGCAAACCTCTGTCTCTACAAAAAAAAAATTAGTCATGTGTGTTGGCATACACACCTGTAGTCCTAGCTACTCGGGAGGCTGAGATGGGAGGATGCTTAAACCTGAGAAGCAGAGATTGCAGTGAGCCAAGGTCAAGCCACCGCACTCCAGCCTGGGCGACAGAGAGAGACTCTGTCTCAATAAATAAATAAATAAGTTAATTAATTAATTAATTAATTTAAAAAATACTATGTAAATCTATTTTTTAAATTCCACTTGAACTTTTGGGGTAAAGAACCAAAGGCACAATAGCTTCTTTCAATAATTATTTATTTTTAGTTTTTTAAATATAATGTGGGCATATTTCATAATATGCTTTGAGAAATTTGAATTTTAAACATGAGTCAATAGATACTTGGTTTTATCAAAAGCTCCTTAATAAATTAGAAGTTTTACATTAGGATTACCTGCAATTAAAATATAAACACAAACACATATGGAGTGAAGCATGCATTTTCACCCATCAATTAGAAGGTTTCAGGGCAAACCTAAATATTTTCACATACTAACCACATGGCACTCCAAAATTTTAAGTATTCTTTTTAAAATTCCTCTAAGTGGGCCTAATATGGTGGCTCATGCCTGTAATCGCAGCACTTTAGGAGGCTGAGGTGGGAGGATCACTTGAGGTCAGGAGTTCGAGACCAGCCTAGCCAACATGGTGAAACACCATCTCTACTAAAAATACAAAATATAGCCGGGCGTGGTGGTGCACACCTGTAATCCCAGCTACTAGAGAAGCTAAGGCAGGAGAATCGCTTAAACCTGGGAGGCAGAGGTTGCCATGAGCCAAGATCACATCACTGTACTCCAGCCTGGGCGACAGAGTGAGACTCCATCTCAAAAAAGAAAATAATAATAATAATAATAATAATAATAATAATAATATCTTCCTAAAACCTAGCCTGCAACATGATGAAACGCTGTCTCTACTAAAATACAAAAATTAGCTGGGTGTGGTGGCACATGCCTGTAATCCCAGCTTCTTGGGAGGCTGAGGAAGGAGAATCTCTTGAACCCAGGAGGCGGAGGTGGCAGTGAGCCAAGATTGCGCCATTGCACTCCAGCCCAGGCAACAAGAGTGAAACTCCATCTCAAAAAATAAATGAAGAATTTTAAAATAAAATTCCTCTAAGTGGGCCATGAATTTGAGACCAGCCTGGCCAACATGTTGAAATCCTGTCTCCACTAAAAATAAAAAAAAATTTAGCCAGGTGTGGTGGTGCATGCTTGTAATCCCAGCTACTCAGTAGTCTGAGGCACGAGAGTCACTTGAACCTGGGAGTCGGAGGTTGCAGTGAGCCAAAATCATGCCACTGCACTCCAGCCTGGGCAACAGAGGGAGACTCTGTCAAAAAAAAAAAAAAAAAAAAAAAAAATTCTCTAAGTGTGTACGGAGGGGGTCGGGTAAAGATTCAAGATGATTTTGGATTTAGATAATACTACTTGGGAGAAAATTTGGATATGTAGCCTGAAACCCTGATGTTGTCATACAAAATCGGATATATCAAGTTGATAAAGAGGTGTTACATGTGATTTAAAAAAAAAATACGTGTCTCCAAAAAGGGAGCAATGCAAGGCGAGGACAAACCAAACCAAAAATCTATACAATGTGAAGAGGAAGGCAGTAAACAGGGTAAAGTAGGATGGAAAGGAGACTTCTGTGAAGACACCTTGTTTCATAGTTTTCATTTTAAAATAAAGCAAATTTTACATAAATACAAAATAAAATTAAATCAAAATAGAAAAAAAATCCCTAAAAATTGAAAACAAATTTAAACAAGCTAAACTAAAATATATCAAGTTAGTAGCATAAGAACATTAAAAAATTATTTCATGTTACTTTAAAACACAGTATTTTAAGTGTACATTCCTAGTGGGAAATATTCTAAAGACAAAAAGAACTGCATAGAAATGTCAAACTATATTCAGGGTCTTGTTGTTAGTAGTAATTTTGAAATTATTAATTTTGGAACACCTATAGGTATATTATAGGATAAGCCAAATAATACATACGTTTGCTCATTAAAAAAAACAAAATTTTCAGTCGAGTGCGTTGGTGCACACCTATAGACTGGGAGGCTGAGGCAGGAGGATCGCTTGAGCCCAGGAATTCAAGGCTGTAGTGTGCTACAATTGTGCCTGTAAACAGTCATTGCACCCTAGCCTGGGCAACATAGAGAGACCTCATCTCCCAAAATAAAACAAAACAAAACAAAAACAAAAATTTTCAGTGAAAGAAGAAAATATATACAAGTATTACATCAAATACTTTGAGTTAAACTCTTGTAATCATAAATTTGAATTGGAAATATCAGTATGAACTCGTAATTCTTTTCTTTTAGAATGTGGTCATTTCCTAATATGTGCACTGAAAATCCTGGGAGGCATGAAAACACACTAGTAATGATCACTTCTCAGTCCCCAGATTGTGGTCTCTAAATATCATTTTCCCCTAAAGAACTAGTGTTTCTTAACAAAACAGCTGATTTCAGGTCTGGGGCAGCAATTGTAAAAATTGCCTAGAATATGTTGTGTTGGACAAAAAGGAAGCTATCACAGACTGCTGGGATCACATCAAAGGACACAGAAGCCAACTTGAAGCGTTCTTTGTTGTTTGAGATTTTTCTTTTTACTAAGATGGGTGGATTTAACAATAACCAAATAGTGCATGAGGGAAATTTCTTCATAGAAGAATTTCAGCTACTAAATGCAGAAAAATTATAGGAAATCACTATTTTACAATCCCCAATGAAACGATGGATGTAGCCAGTGATCATCAATGAACGATAAATCTGTCAAGTGAAAGATGGATAGGGAACTTCATAAGGAAGAGATTAGGCTGATAGCACCTGAAACCATTTATGAAAATTATCATTTAGAAAATGGAGACTACCAGACCGTATATGCTTTATGATGTGATGAAACAGGAAGTAAGAGCATCACTTGTGAAGTGTTCTTTCCTAAGTAAATAAATCTGAACCTAATTTAGCTAGCTAGACATACATACTGGTTAATAGAAAATACAGGGGATAGAAGAACAAGATAAAAGGCACCACAAGGAAGCAATCAGCTAAATCCAGAATGTAGGACATGCCACTCCAAAATGACCAGATTTTAATAAATTAGTGGCAGGAAAATAAAACAAGGTGCCCTATAGAATAAAAGAGACAAGGAACAGCAATAAAATGCAATGTGTGGCCTTTGCTTGAATCCTGATCTGGACAAAAACCTGAAAAGATGCTTTTGAAACAGAAAAATTTGAATATGAACTGAATATTGAATGACAGTAAGAAACAATGTAATTATTAGACAGTGGTTATATAAAAACAAAATGTCCTTATGAGTTAAAGTTGCACAATGAAGTATTTATAGGTGAAATGACATGTCTGAGATCTACTTTAAAATAATATAGAAAACAAAAAAAGAAAAATAAGGAAATAGATGAAACAAGATTGGCAAAATATTGATAATTGTTGGAGACATAATTGGTGCATGGGTGTTCACTATATATACATATTTTATATATATGTACACATATTATATATATATACTTTTTTGAGATGAAGTCTCACTCTGTTGAACATGGGTGTTCACTATATATATATACACACACACACATACACATATTTTTTTTTGAGACGAAGTCTCACTCTATCACCAGGCTGGAGTGGAGTGCCATGGCATGATCTCGGCTCACTGCAACCTCCACCCCCTGGGTTCAAGCAATTCTCCTGCCTCAGCCTCCAGAGTAGCTGGGATTACAGGCACGTGCCACCATACCCAGCTAATTTTTTTTATTTTTAGTAGAGACAAGTTTTCACTGTGTTTGCCAGGATGGTCTCCATCTCTGGACCTTGTGATCCACCCACCTTGGCCTTCCAAAGTGCTGGGATTACATGTGTGAGCCACTACACCCATATCACTATATTGTTTTTTACTTGTGTATATATGTGAAATTTTCCATAATATGAAGTTTGCAAGGGAAGCAAAATAAACGTAAAATTTCTGTTGCAGGTAAGATAAAATAGAGAAAAGAGATTGGTTTACATTAGAATGTATATGATAGGCCAGATGCAGTGGCTCATGCCTTTAGTCCCAACACTTTGGGAGGCCAAGGTAGGAGGATCACTTGGGTCCAGGAGTTCAAGGCTGCAATGTTTATGATAAATTGCAGGGTAGTCACTGAGAGAATAAAAACAGAACATAAAACTTCCAAACCAACAAAGTGGAAAAACAGAAACGAGAGAAAAATCTTTATCTATTCAAGACAGTCCAAAAAAGAACAAGGTATAAACAACAGGAAAAAAATAAATAAACAAGAAAATAAGATGTAGTCATAAATTCATATATAGGTAATCATAATAAATTTGAATTAATTAAACTTTCCTGTTAAAAGGCAAGGATATAACGGCATGCTGTAAATGTGATACTCAAAGGGAAATTTATAACAGTAAATGCCTACATCAAAAAAGAGAGATTTCAAATCAATAACCTAACTTTATACCTTAAGGAATTAGAAAAAGAAGAGCAAATTAAACAGAAAGCTAGTAGAAAGAAGGAAATAATAAAAATGAAAGATTAGCATGGAGAAAAATGAGATAGCAAATAGAAAAACAATAGAGAAAATCAACAAAACCAAAAGTTGATCTTTGAAAAAAAAATATCAACAAAATTAACAAAGCTTTAGCTAGACTAAGGAAAAAAGAAAAAATGCCAAAAACTAAAACCACAAATGAAAGCGAGGACACTACTACCAACCTTATGGAAATAAAAATGATTGTAGGAGAACAGTACAGCAATATATTAGGTAACCCAGATGAAATGTACAAATTCCTAGAAACACACAAATTACCAAAACCGGTTTGAGAAGAAATAAAAAATCTGAACATAAATCTTACAAGTAAAGAGATTGCACTTGTACTAAAACATTTCCCAACAACAAAAGTCCAGGATCGGCCAGGCATGGTGGCTCATGCCTGTAATCCCAGCACTTTGGGAGGCTGAGGTGGGCAGATTGTCTGAGGTCAGGAGTTCGAGACCAACCTGGCCAATACAATGAAACCCCGTCTCAACTAAATACAAAAAATAGCCAGGTGTGGTGGTGCGTGCCTGTAGTCCCAGCTACTTGGGAGGCTGAGGCAGGAGAATCTCTTGAACCTGGGAGGCAGAGGTTGCAGTGAGCCAAGATCTTGCCACTGCACACCAGCCTGGGCGACAAGAGTGAAACTCTGTTTCCAAAAAATGAAAAAAAGAAGGAAAAAAGTACATAAACATCTTTCAGTATTCAGAGGGGGGAAAAAAACAGAAGGCTTTAAGGCAAAAATAAATAAATAAAATAACTCGAGACAAAGTAAGTCACAATGTAATGATCAACAAATATTTTTTGAGTGCCTACTGCATGCCAGGCACTGTTCTAGGCAGTCCCACTATGAGACAGAGTAATCATGTTATCTGGAAGTTATGGCAGTTTTGTGTCTTCTGTCCCAGTGTTATAGCCTTCATTCATTTTTCCTGGCCCTACTATACTTTAACGTTGAATAGAATGGTGAAAGTAAGTGTCCTTGGCTTGTTACTGACCTTAACATTTTAACATTTACTAAAGTCTTCACTGTGGGGAATTTTAAAAAATACATCTTTTATGGTTGAGCATGGTGGCCCATGCCAGTAATCTCAGCACTCTGGGAGGCCAAGGCAGGTGGATGACCTGAGGTCAGGAGTTCAAGACCAGCCTGGGCAACATGGTGAAATCCCATCTGCACTAAAAATACAAAAGTTAGCTGGGTGTAGGGGCACACACTTGTAATTCCCAGCTACTCGGGAGGCTGAGGCAGGAGAATCTCTTGAACCCAGGAGGCAGAGGTTGCAGTGAGCCAAGATTGTGCCACTCCACTCCAGCCCGGGTGACAGAGTGAGACTCCGTCTCATAAAATAAACAAACAAATAAATAACAAAAAGACATCCTTTATTAGGTTAAAAGAGTTTCTTTATATTCTTAATTTGTTTAGTTTTTTAATCATAAATAGAGGATGAATTTCATCAAACACCTGTTCTGTATTTATTGAGATGATCCTATGGTTTTTCTCCTTTTATCTGTTAATGTGAAAAATTACATTACTTAATTTTCTAATCTATTCTAGTGTACTCTAATCCAATTTGGCCATGATGTATTATCTTGGATTCAGTTTACTGATATTTTGTTTATGGAAAAGATTGTCCTATATTTTCCTTCTTCAAACAGTCTTTGGTTGGGATAACAAGCAGATTAAGCCAACTTCATAAAAATTATTAGGGAGTATTGGTAATTTTTCTACTTGCTGGAACAGTTTGTATTTGAAAGCATTCATTCTTTAAATGTTTCGTAAAACTTTTCTGTTTAAAAAAAAAAAAAGTCTAGTCCTGCTGTTTTTTTGATATGAAGATTTTTAATCACCAATTCAATTTTTTAAATGGTTAAAACATTATTTACATTTAAAATATCTTAAATGTAAAATTTGTGCAATTTGATTTACATTTTCAAAATTATTGGCAGAAGGTTGCATCATATTATCACATTTTTAAAATTGATTCTTCATCTGAAGTCATGTTTCCTTTCTTTCTTTTTTTTTTTTAGATGGAGTTTTGCTCTTGTTGCCTAGGCTGGAGTGCAATGGCACAATCTCGGCTCACTGCAACCTCCGCCTCCCGGGTTCAAGCAATTCTCCTTCCTCAGCCTCCCGAGTACCTGGGATTACAGGCATGCGTCACCATGCCCGGCTAATTTTGTATTTTTAGGAGAGATGGGGTTTCTCCATGTTAGTCAGGCTGGTCTTGAACTCCCGACCTCAGGTGATCTGCCCGCCTCGGCCTCCCAAAGTGCTGGGATTACAGGTGTGAGCCACCGCGCCCGGCCAATTTCCTTTCAGTTCTGCTATACTTTATGGGTCCCATCTCTGTTTCCTAATTAGTCTTGCCAAAAGTTTGCCTGTTTTATTAGTTTTTTCAAAAAAACAAAATTTGACTCTGTTCATCATGTCTATTTTACGATTGCTGTCTGTTTCATTTATTTCCGCTCTTACCTGTAAATTTTCTTTTCTCTACTGTTTAGGATTTACTCAGCTGTTCTCTTGCTAACTTCTCATGTTAAATGTTTGGCTTATTGATTTTCAGCCTCTTTCTCCTGTAGCATAAGCCTCTTGTATGTTCTGATACGTGGAATTTTCATTATTGTTCGCTTCTAAGCATATTCTAAAACCTGTTATGCTTTCTTTGTTTACTCATGAATTATTTAAAAGTTTTTTCTATTTCTATGGTTTTTGTTATTTATTTCTTATTGAAGTACACGGTGGTCTGAAAATATTGTTTGTTCAATCCATTCTTTTGGCATTAACAAAAGACCGCTTTTTGGCAAGATAAACGGTCAATTTTCATAAATGTTCCAGACGTGCTTGAAAATAATGTAATGTCTGCAGTTACTTGGTGAAATGTTCTGGAAATTCCCATTAAGTAGAATTTGTAATTCCGTAATTCTCATCTCATATCTTTTCTACACTCACTGACTTTTTTTTTCCTACTTTCTCCTTCTGAATTACTCAGTGAGGTATGTTAGACAAGACAGAACTATCCAGACTCACAGTAAGAAACCAATCAGTGAAATCCAGAAGGTAGAATATTCTATCGGACAGTAGCTTAATTCCTTCAATTCGTGATATGAAAATAGGGACTGTTCTAAATTAAAAGAGATTTGTGGATGTAAGCAGATTGGGTCCTGAACCCTAACACAGAAAAACCAGGTATAGAGGACATTTGGAGGATAATTGGTTTGGGCTCTCTAAAGCCTAGCGTGCACCTTGCCCAAGTCTGAGGACACCCAAATGTCCTCCCTTTGCAGATGGCCAGTGCTTTGGTCCTGCCAGAGGAGGGCTGACATCCTCATCTACCTGTTCCAAAGATAATAAAAGCACCATTTCCTGTGATAACAGATGTCAATCCCCAACACCCAGAAGATGTAAATGGTAGACACTTGAAAATATCATTTTGAGTGACTTACCAGGGGACTTTAAAGGCAGACTGTGTGGCTAGTCTTGCTGGAAAGACATTCTGAAGTCTGTGATGATGGAGTAGCCTCTGCCCCATCTCCAACACCCGCTCTGTGGCCCCATGGGTCTATCAACTCTACTACACAGCTAACTCCCATGAGCAGGGACTTTGTCTCATTTCTCTGGGTCTCCCCAGCAACTAGCATGGCTTGTTGGATAAACAAGAATTAGCTGGCCATCGAGCCGCCATCTCCATCTTGGCACAGCCTCCGTAGGTTCTGTTTGCAAAATTCTGAGCCCAGACCCTTTTATCTCCTTCATCTCCTTTCAGAAAAGGATGCTCGAGCCTGTCACGAATGAAAAACTTATTACCGGCATGTGCAGCCCAGACAGATGGGAGGGAGGCGGACGCAGAGATTGTTGTGGCCAAACTATTTACTGTGTCTGGACAGGACAATTTCAGAATCTGGAAATTCCCCGGCTGCGGAGAGGCAAAGGCTCTTTTCTCTCGCCAGTTTTCCGAGCAATGGCCAGTGAACTGAATTTAATTTAGGATGTGAGGCTATGCTACGCCCTCACAAGGACCACTGTTCAGGGGAGCTGGGCGGCCCCTCGGTTTGCAGAGAATCCATGGCTGGATTAATGAGTCAAACTCAGCAGTGTATAATGTCCCTAATGTGACTGAATTTTCTCTAAACTCCACTAAAGGTATCCCAAGAAGATAACTGGGCAAGTGCATGAAAACATGTGTTTAAGGATATTCATCGCAGCCTGTTTGTAATTTCAAAACACTGAAAACCATACATTTAGATCCATTAACTTTTGATTATATACATGAATAATGGCACAGCCACGCAGTGGATTACTCTACACAATTTTTTTCTTTTTTTTTTTTTTTTTTTTTTTTGAGACGGAGTCTCGCTCTGCCGCCCAGGCTGGAGTGCAGTGGCCGGATCTCAGCTCACTGCAAGCTCCGCCTCCCGGGTTCACGCCATTCTCCTGCCTCAGCCTCCCAAGTAGCTGGGACTACAGGCGCCCACCACATCGCCCAGCTAGTTTTTTGTATTTTTTAGTAGAGACAGGGGTTTCACCGTGTTTGCCAGCATGGTCTCGATCTCCTGACCTCGTGATCTGCCCGTCTCGGCCTCCCAAAGTGCTGGGATTACAGGCTTGAGCTACCGCGACCGGCCTACTCTACACTATTAAAGGGACAATGGAGATCTATATTTCTTTCTTTCTTCCTTCCTTCCTTCCTTCCTTCCTTTTTCTTTCTTTCTTTTTTCTTTTTTGAGATAGAGTCTTGCTCTGTCACCCAGGCTGGAGTACAGTGGCACGGTCTCAGCTCACTGAAACCTCCACCTCCCAGGTTCAAGCGATTATCCTGTCTCAGCCTCCCAAGTAGCTGGGACTACAGGTGTGCCCATGCCCAGCTAATTTTTGTATTTTTAACAGAGATGGGGTTTCATCATGTTGGCCAGGCTGGTCTCAAACTCTTGACCTCAGGTGATCCACCTGCCCCCTCGGCCACTCAAAGCACTGGGGTTACAGGCATGAGCCACTGTGCCAGGCAAGATCTATATTTCTTGACATGGAGATAGGTGGATACACCTATACCCACACCCACATGCCGATCTAATATACACATAGTCATCTGTGCACATATTTGCAAAAAAATAAAAAAGAGGTCTAGAAGGTCATTCACCACACTGCACCATAGTTTATCACTGGGTAGTGGGAATTAGAATGACGTTTATCTTCTTTGGACTTAATGGAGTATGGAGTGTTTAATTTTTTTTTTTTTTTTTTTTTTTTTGAGACGGAGTCTCGCTCTGTCGCCCAGGCTGGAGTGCAGTGGCCAGATCTCAGCCCACTGCAAGCTCTGCCTTCCGGGTTTACGCCATTCTCCTGCCTCAGCCTCTGAGTAGCTGGGACTACAGGCACCCACCACCATGCCCAGCTTGTGTGACAGAGTGAGATCCTGTCTCAAAAATAAATAAATAAATTTTTAGAAGACTAATTTGGGCTGATAGTGGTATAAACCTCATAGGGCTACTGTGAGATTGTATGAGGTGATACAGGTGCAGAAAGCACTTAGAACAATGCCTGGTGTAAAGCAAGCCCTCAATAAATGTTTCTACTTGACTCTTGCTTAAAATTTACAGTCAGCTGCACCATCGATTATTTGGATTTAACTATAGGATATATTTTACTAGCTTCTTTCTTACCATTGTTATTACACTTCGTTTTGTTTGTTCTCAGTTTCACTGAGAAAACTGATATCATAATTGACAAAAAAATGAATATATTGAAGGTATACAACATGATGATTTGATATATGACACAACGATATATGTATATATTGTGAAATGATTATCATAACCAAGCTAATTAACATATCCATTACCTCACATAGTTACGTGTGGGTGTGCTTTAGATTCCACATATAAGTGAGACATACAATATTTCTTTGCATGTCTGGCTTATTTCTCTTAGCATTGTGTTCTCTGGGTTCATCCATGTTGTCACAAATGGCAAGATGTCCTTTTTTATGGCTGAATAATATTCCAATGTGTATATATTTCCCGTTTTCTTTAGCCATCCGTCAGTGGACATTTATGTTGCTCCCATATCTTGGCTATTGTGAATAATGCTGCAATGAACATGACAGAGCAGATTTCTCTTTAAGATACTGACTTTATTTTATCTGGATATACATCCAGAAGTGGGATTCTTGGATGAAATGGTAGCACTGTTTTTAATTGTTTAAGGAACCTTCATACTGTTTCCTATAATGGCTGTACCAATTTATATTCCCACCAACAGTGTCCAGGGTTCCCTTGTCTTCCTCCACATCTTAGCCAACACTATCTCTATCTTTTTCAAAAGAACCATTCTAACAGATGTTAGTTGTTAGCTCACGTGGTGTTGATTTGCATTTGCCTGATGATTAGTGATGCTGAGCACATTTTCACATACTTGCTGTGTTCTTTGGAAAAAATGTCTATTATTATTTCTTTGCTCATTTTAAAATCAGGTTATTTATTTTTTGGCTATTGGCTTGTATGAGTTCCTCATATATTTTGGATGTTAGCCCTTTATCAGATATATGATTTGCAAATATTTTCTCCTATTTCATAAGTTATCTTTTCATTTTATTGATTGTTTGCTGTGCAGAAGTTTTCTAGCTTGATGTAATCCTACTTGTTTATTTTACTTTTGTTGCCTATGCTTTTGGTGTCATACATGAAAAATCATTGCCAACACCAATGTCAAGGAGCTTTTTCCCTTTGTTTTCTTCTAAGAGTTTTACAGTTTCAGTTCTTACATTTAAGTCTTTTATTGATTTTGAGTTAATTTTTGTGTGTGTGGTGTATGATACGCGTCCAATTTCATTGTTTTCCATGTGGATATCCAGTTTCCCCAACACATTTATTGAAGATACTACTCTTCCCCCATTGTGTATTCTTGGCATCTTTGTAGAAGATTAGTTGACAGTATAAGCATGGGTTGATTTCAGGGTTCTCTATTCTATTTCATTAGTTTATGTGTCTTTTTATACCAGTACCATGCTACTTTGATTACTGTAGCTTTGTGATATAGTTTGAAAGCAGGATTGTGATGCGTCCAGCTTTGTTATTCTTTCTCAAGATTGCTTGGGTATTCAAGACCTTTTTTGATTCCATGCAAATGTTAGGATTTTTCTTTTCTATTTCTGTGAAGAATTCCATTGGATTTTTTCTTTTACCTTTATTTATTTGTTTGTTTGTTTGTTTGTTTTTGCCAGAGGCCTCCACTTAAAGAGGAGCAATTGAAATTTTGATAGAGATTGTACTGAATCTATAGATTGCCTTGGGTAGTATGGACATCTTAACAATATTAATTCAGGTCAGGCACGGTAGCTCACGCCTATAATCCCAGCACTTTGGGAGGCCCAGGCTGGCAGATCACCTGAGGTCAGGAGTTCAAGACCAGCCTGGCCAACATGGTGAAACCCCATCTCTACTAAAAATACAAAAATTAGCCAGGCATGGTGGCGGGCACTTGTAATCCCAGCTCCTCAGGAGGCTGAGGCAGGAGAATCACTTGAACCTGGGAGGCGGAGGTTGCAGCAAGCTGAGATTGGCATGGGCAACAGAGCAAGACTCCATCAAAAAAAAAAAAAAATTGCTGAATAATGAACCAAAATGGCATCACCAGAATGTATTGCTCTCCTGTCCCCTGAATACTCCCCACCACCCTCATTCTCAGTCTTCTAATAGTTGGTTATCTTAAGTGCTTACCTTTTATGGCCACTGAATTGTCAACAAATAGCTGCCAATCTCAGGCCTTTCTGGATGCCTAAAATCCAGCATCATCTATAACATAGATTTGCTGAAAGAGGAACAGTGTTCACAAACTCCTAGGTGAATATAATCGTGCCACTGCACTCCAGCCTGGCGATAGAGTGAGACTCCATCTCGAAAAAAAAAAGGGGGATTGAGTAAATTAACAAATGAAGAACACAGAGAATGATACCCAGTACGTAATAGGCCTTCCATATGCATCAGCTGTTAATACTGTGACGTTCCAGGGCCTTTAGACGTTTTTATATCTTATGAGGCAAAGAAACAAAAAACCCAATAGTTCTGTAGAAATTACCTCGTTGACGTAGTTACCAGATTTCCATGAACAGAGGGAAGAATTCCGTAGTGATATGACTCAAACCCAAGGCTGTCGACAAAGGCAGTCCCAAGGGTTCTGAGATGACCCACACAGAAGGTCTTGAGATAAGCATCTATAAATAGACCTCGGGGCCGGGCACAGTGGCTCACGCCTGTAATCCCAGCACTTTGGGAGGCCGAGACGGGTGGATCACGAGGTCAGGAGATCGAGACCATCCTGGCTAACACGGTGAAACCCCATCTCTACTAAAAAAAAAAAAATACAAAAATTAGCCGGGCGTGGTGGTGGGCGCCTGCAGTTCCAGCTATACGGGAGGCTGAGGCAGGAAAATGGCATGAACCTGGGAGGCGGAGCTTGCAGTGAGTGGAGATCGCGCCACTGCACTCCAGCCTGGGCAACAGACAGAGACTCCGTCTCAATAAATAAATAAATAAATAAATAAATAAATAAATAAATAAACAAACCTCGGAATGGCCCATCAGGGTCACAGGCAAGAATCCTGAATCATTATGCAGCATCAAACGGCTGAGTAGAGACCCTCAAAAGTGGTTTGAAATGACTGAATTATTCCCTTAGTGAGTAAGTAGTTTTTACCCCCAGGAAGACTTGAATTATGTACAGAAATGTAAAAAGAACAAAATCCTAATTATTTATTTATTTATTTATTTATTTATTTGAGACGGAGTCTCGCTCTGTCACGGAGTCTGGAGTGCAGTAACTCGATCTTAGCTCACTGCAACCTCTGCCTCCCAGGTTCAAGTGATTCTCCTGCCTCAGCCTCCCAAGTAGCTGGGATTACAGGTGCCTGCCACCACACCCGGCTAATTTTTGTATTTTCAGTAGAGATGGGGTTTCACCACGTTGGCTAGGCTGGTCTCAAACTCCTGACCTCAGGTGATCTGCCCACCTCGGCCTCCCAAAGTGCTGGGATTACAGGCGTAAGCCATGGCACCCAGCCATCTTTTATATTAAGGTAGTTTTTCTATTTTATATTCTTATGATATTTAAGAGAACTCAGTCTATTAAAATAATAGATTACAATTTTAAATGTGTAACTGAGTAAATGAGTACAATTTTAAATGTGTAACTGAGTAAATGATCTGGACTTGGGATTTGGTCTTTTACACATAGTACTGGAACTAGCCAGTCAGACTTCAAGTTCATATTTATATGCTAAACGTATTCAATTTATAAGAATTGTTTCAGTGCTTAAGAAGGTTTGTCAACCAATTATACTTAGGAAGTTAAGCAAATATATTATATGTGATGAATAATGCAATATGAAAAGTTTAAAGGAGTTTAAGTTCATAAATGAGACCAAAATTAATCGGAGCCTTCTTAGAAGTGATTGCTAAATTTGCTAGATCTATAATTAAAAAATAAATTATTTTAGCTGAAATTAAAAGTGTAAGGACAAACTAGGTTTTTCCTTTTATTTATAACTTTAATAAAATTGAATATTAATTTTTTAAACTTAAGAAAACCCCTGGATAATCGTTTCTGCACACAAAATCTATCTTTCAGGGCATCCAAAAAATTCACATTAATGAATTTTTTGAATTAATGAATTCATTAATTAATTCATTAATGAATTAATTAAGAACAGGTTGAGACAGTCCTGTTACCTCTTATTTCTGTTCATGTGGGGTCAAGAATAGGACAAGTTCGGGCCGGGCATGGTGGCTCACGCCTGTAATCCCAGCACTTTGGGAGGTCCAGGTGGGTGGATCACGAGGTTAGGAGATTGAGACCATCCTGGCTAACAAGATGAAACGCCGTCTCTACTAAAATACAAAAAATTAGCCGGGCATGGTGGTGCGCGCCTGTAGTCCCAGTTACTCAGGAGGTTGAAGCAGGGGATTCTCTTGAAACCAGGAGGCAGAGATTGCGGTGAGCCAAGATCGCTCCACTGCAATCCAGCCTGGCAACAGAGCGAGACTCCATCAAAAAAAAAAAAAAAAAAAAGGAATAGGACAAGTTCTCAGTAGGCCCCTGGACTAACCACCCAGTACCCTTAAATTCACACAGGAACTGGCCTTTGGTCATAACTCTTCCAATTCTACACACCATTCAGTAGCTGCAGGTCACACAGGACCCGAGGGACAGAGAATCCCCAGCCCAAATGGGTTGAGGTTGTGGCACACAGTGTCCTCCAGAGGGATGTCTTATCTCCGTGTGAGAGTCACTGGGGCTCCAACCTGTCCCAGAGTCTGAGGCTGGAGTGTAGCAGGGTTCCCCCATGGCTCAGAACATGAATATCAGGATGCGGTTCCCTTAGGCGGCATCCTTATTGGCACCCCCGACAGGTGACGCCCACCCTGGACAGCCGGACTTCCCAGGTGAATGACAGACCTCCTTGCCTCTCCAGGCGGTGGGGGATACATCACAAATTGGAGTCATACACACAACACTAGAGAAACGGAAGAAAGATGATGCATTTTGGTGGTGACCAAGGTGGGGGCAGTCTCCCAGAGCCGGGGACTCCCGAAATTGGGTTTGGTTCTAAACTAACTACATAATCAGACTGATGCATTCTTCTGTTGACTGACTCTGCCTCACCAAGAACTCCACACCCCTGGAAAATCCCTTCCGGGATTGTCTGGGAGGCCCAGGTTTGTCCCTGGGCACAGGATCTGGGGTGCTTAGCTGGGCCCAGCACTTTCTCGGGGCTTCTTTGCTGGGTGTGTGCTTTGGAAGCAGAGCTCAATGAACCCACTAGAAGGCTCCTTTCTCATTTAACCTCTTGAAGTTTCTCTCCCAAAACAATTCCAGAACTGCTGTGTCACAACAGGAACAGGAACCTCATAGGCCATCTCCTATCAGCAAGCTTTTGATATTGTCACTCCCCCTCAGGGGCCCCCTTAAGACCCCAGGGAAGGGGATGAGGAGGAAAAGGCAAAGGTGAGGGGATGCACAGTGAGGGCCCTCCTCCTCCCACCAGGGCGGCAGGCTCCAGGTGACATCGGTCCCCGCTATGAACAGGGATGGGCACCGCACTGGGGCCAGAATGCTGGGGAGGGCAGGCGGTCAGCAGCACGGGTCAGTGGCCAGCCTTCTCCAGCCATATGCCAGCCCTCTGCTCCAGGGCAAGAGTCCACACAGTTCAGCAGAACTGGCAGAATGAGGCTGGGCGCGGTGGTTCACGCCTGTAATTCCAGCACTTTGGGAGGCTGAGGCGGGCAGATCACTTGAGGTCAGGAGTTCGAGACCAGTCTGGCCAACATGGCGAAACACTGTCTCTACCAAAAATACAAAAATTAGCCAGGCATGGTGGCAGTCACCTGTAATCCCAGCTACTCAGGAGGCTGAAGCAGGAGAACTGCTTCAACCCAGGAGGCGGAGTTGCAGTGAGTGCCATTGTACTCCAGCCAGGGCGACAAGAGCAAAACGCCATAAAAAAAAAAAAAAAAAAAAAAAAAAAAAAAAGAAACAAAAAAAAGAACTGGCTGAATGGAAGCCAAGAGAGACCAGCCTCCCAGCACCACTCTGTCAGGGTGCCCTAACCTTTCCTTAAAGCAAAAAAGAATCTGGAGAAACTAGCCATTCTCCCTAAACCACTGAAATGTAGTTGGAAGAAAAAAAAAATCCTGCTTCCCAGCAAAACAGGAAGAGCAGGAAGAGAACAAGTTGGCACAGAGCTGAGAGATGAAAGACATCACATCAGAGTTTTGCATCTCTTCTCATCTGCTTCGCATTCACTGGAAAGAGGTGTCCAGGCGAGGGGCCCACGGGAGCCAGAAGCGCCCCTGGATTTTATCTGCAATTGCCCAGGTGTCAGTTTTCCCACCGTGGTCTTGGCCACCCCTCGTCAGTCCCGCAGACCTTGCTGGGGGCCCCTGGCCTGACAAGCCAGACTGCTGTGGAAGACACAAACGCTCTTCTTTCAATCATTGTATTTCCAAGTGTCTTTGTAGAGAAGCCCTAAGTAACTAGCAGACTAGAGGGCAATGGCTCCCTCTGTCTTGTGCACCTGTCTGTGAGACGGTATCCAGGTGTGGAGTTTCCAGCTCTTTCCATTTTAATGTACAGCCTGTTGCCTCTCTGAATATACATCGAGGAGGCTGCATTGTAGCAGACTGGAAATGCATCTGCCTCTTGGCCCTCGGAATCTCACCCAGGGCTCAGCCTCTGCATCCAGCTTGTTGTGCCAGGCCCCTTCGCCTCTGCAGTGAGTTGTCACCGGGGGCCTCCTCCCTGTACTTGGATCAAGGCCCAGGCTCTCCTCCATGGCCTGCAGGGCCCTGCCTCCCTCGCTGACCTCACTCTCTGTGTCCACTCGGCTCCAGCCCCGCTGGCTTCCTTCTGTCCCTCAGATATGCCAGGTGTGTCCCTGCCTCAGGGCCTTTTGCTAGGAAAGCTCCTCTCCCAGATCTATGCAGCCGCCTCCTTTCCCTGGTGTGGGTCTCATCTCAGATGTGGCTGCTCTACAGGCCGGCCCTAGCCACCCTGCTGAGCACCGCACCCATGTGCCCTGTTCCTCTCCACTGTGCAACCCTATTCAGCCTCTTCACAACACGTATCTGACTTGAAATCATCTTTCCTTGTGTGTTTTTGTCTGTCTGCTGCCCCCATAAGAATCCAAGACTCTTGAGGGCGGGGACTCTGTCCGTCTTGTTCTCTGCCATGTCCCCAGCTCCTAGAATAGTACAAGCATATGACTGAAGCCCAGTAAATATTACTTGACTGGCTACCTAGTGTCAGGCCCTGTCCAGTAAACCGGAGGCACAGGGGGCCCTGCCCTCAGGAAGCTCATGCTTTGCAGGGAGGTGGCAAGTCACCAGGAAGAACTCTCCTGTGTTCTTGACACTCTATACATGCCCAAATGGGGCAAAGGAAGGCCGTTCTCCCAGTTCTACCTGAGAGGGCCAGATATGGCTTCATACAGGAGACCCCAGAACTGAGTTTTGAAAGATGTATAGGTGCATCCCGGGTGAAGGTACAAAGGTGTGGAAAAGTGGGGACCATCCGGGAAGAGCAGGTGGTTCAAAGACATCCAAGGAAGAAGGTGTGCAGGTTGAGGGTACAGGGCGTAGGGACATGGGGAAGAGCCGCTCTGCCACGAGAAAGAGAGCTCAGGCTTCTTCTAGAGACAGCAAGAGCCACTGAGAGGTTTTTTTCACTGTTGATATTTTGGCTCCTTCAATGTTGAAACATCTTAAACAGAGGAATGACTTGGTCAGAACTGCACTTCCAAATAATCCCTTTGCCAAAATTGGCGTTTCCCGTGTCCCTTGCCCAATCATGACCGTATTCGGGCATATTTCCAACGACTCTGCCGCCCTCTTTCTAAAAATAGCGAGCCTGTCTTCAGAGGCACAGAATTTCACAGCGCAACGTTTCAGAAGGAACTCTACATGTTTCTATTCTTTGGAGCTCACACTGTCCCCTGAACTCTCGTCTCTGGCTTCTTTGTCCACAGCTTCCTAGGTCAAATAGCATCACGTGGCTGGTCTCGTTGGACAGCAGGAAGAGATAAGGGAAGGGCATTAAATGGAAGAATGAAAGTTTCATTCATCTCTGAGTCTTCCACATTTGGTAGAAAGTCAGTATCCTCAATAATAAAATGGAATAATAACAGCATCCACCTCGTAGGATCCTTTTGAGATCAAATTATTAATACCTTTTCTCTGATCAGGTAGAGATAGAAAAGAAGAAAAAATAAATAAAATAAATTATTAATACTGAATGTAAAGCTCTCAGAAGAGTCCTTGAAACATAATGAGTTCTTTTTTTTTTTTTTTTTTTTTTTTTTTTGAGACAGAGTTTCACTCTTGCTGCCCAGGCTAGAGTGCAATGGCATGGTCTCGGCTCACTGCAACCTCCACCTCCCAGGTTCGAGAGAGTCTCCTGTGTCAGCCTCCCGAATAGCTGGGATTACAGGTGCCCACGACCATACCCAGCTAATTTTTCTATTTTGTTTTAGTAGAGATGGGGTTTCACCACGTTGGCCAGGCTTGGTCTCAAACTCCTGACCTCAAATGATCCTCCTGCCTCGGCCTCCCAAAGTGGTGGGATTACAGGAATGAGCCCTATACGGAGTTCTATACAAAGTGTTAGCTGTTGCTACTTTTGGCCAATATAGCTTCAATTTCTAGAAGTGGTCCAATATACTTTCAGTGGAAGAAAAACATGTAAGTGTATACGTTGTGTGTGTGTGTCGTGGGGATGGGGGTGTGATGGTCATCCCTCTTGAGGTATAACCTGGCTCAGGGCATAGATAAACATACACTTCCACCATTGCAGACTTGTTGTGTGCCCAACACAGTTGCAGATGCTGATATATATCATATGTTGTTATCCTTACGATAATCCTACAAGATAGGAATGATTATCTCCATTTTACAGATGAAGAACACTGAGGCTCAGAGAGGTTGATGATGAAAAGTTGCACCGCTGAAATTCATCCGTGTGCACATCCACCTGTCCGTGCATCTCAGTTCCTCCAGGGCAGGAATCCCATCTTTTCTACTTCGCATTCCCAGAGTCCATTGCAGGGAGGGGGAGAGACGCAGAGAGCGGTTGCTGGGCCTGAATCCCTATACATGCTATATGGTCAAAATTACTCTTAACAGTCCCTTCAACGGCACATCCAACAAATATTACTTGGAAATATATATATATGTGAATTAGATACATACTGTGTGCAGGGCTCTGTGCTAGCACTGGAGAGAAAATGGGAACCAGATGGGCAAAGTCCCTGCCGCTGTGGATCCTGGCGTCTAGTGAGGGAGTCAGGCACTAAATAAATGGTTCACATTAAACAAACCATTCCTATAATGCCAGATAGTGTTAAGGACCAGGGGATAAAAAATAGACATTGTAAACCAAAAAGTGTCTGAGATAGGCCTCGATCAATCGAGAAGTTTATTTTGCCAAGGTCAGGGACATGTCCGGAAGACAGTGAATTCAGGTGCCGAGTTTGCATTTTCCTTTCCCATCTACAGGAAGAGAGGGTGGTGGGTAGGAGTTGCGGCTCCTTTACATAAGGTTATCAGAGGAAATCTTTCTGAAGAGGTGACATCTGAGCAGAGATTAAAAGAACTGAAGAAGCCACCATGCCTCCCCTGGGAGAAGATGGGACTGTTCCAGGCAGAGGGAACAGCAAGGACCAAGGGCCTGGGGTGGGAGCAGCTTGGAGTTTACAGAGCCTATAAAGTACCATACTCACCTGCTGTGCCTCAACCCTCCACAGTAATATCTGTTCCCTGCTCAGATCCCCAGGGGTCCCTGTTCTATGTACCCCCAAGCCCACCCATGTGCCTTTCCTCTAGCAGCCAGCATCTATAGCTCTCCTTCCAAAGGCCATCCCCAGGGTACTGAAGCCACTTTACACAGAGAGGCAGAAAGCAGCATGCGTCTGGGGGATCAACATTCCCCCCACCCTTGCCCTGCAGCCTGTAACCAGGATCTGGTGGGTGGGGGCAAACATTGAGGAATAACTTACTTTCCAGATCCCCTGAGGGGTGAGGCTGGGGCCACCCACTGCGGGACTGTAGCTCGACGCCTTGCTCTCTGCTTGCTTCCTTCCCTTTCCTATCTTGCTTCACTCATTCCCTTAGCAATCTCCCCTGGGGGCAGTTCCTTAATAAGTCACTTACATGTGACTAAGACAATCACATAATGGGTTGAGTTGCAGCAATGTGCAGTGTATAGCGATAAGGACATCTGCAGAATATCATTTTACATTTTCTAAATGATGGAGACAAGTGCAGAGTTGACTTTCTGTTGAGTTAAACGTCCAGATGATGCTACACTCTCCACATTCTAACCCACACCCCAGCACTCCAGGACCTCAAATCAGGGACAGAATGAAGGCCTGTGGCCTGTGGTTCCAAGCTCAAGGCACTGACTCCTGGCATCAGGGAGAGGACAGTCCATTCTGGAAAGTGGACTTGGATAGATCTTCAATAAGACGGGAGCTAAAGCACTCTTTCCCAATTCTGACACTGTCCACAGCCTTAAGAGACTCTGTGCCTCAACCATGCCAGGCTGACAGTCGAAGCCTGGGACAAAGCTACCTCCTCCCATTCCTGAGACCCTCCTTGCCCCACGTGCAGACAAACCCTGTTTGGCAAAGGCCTCACTCTCCATCCCTGGAAAGCCCAGTTCAGCACCTTCATTCCTTGATTTGTCCCACAGATATTTATGAGGCACCCACATGTGTCTGATGCTAGGGACATGGAGGCATAGCCCATGAGTCCCAACCACACCCACTTGGCAGAAGTCACATAAGGTAAGATGCCCAGAATTCTGCAGGTGCCTTTGTGAAAGGAGTATCTGGCCCAGGGATCCCATCAGCTTTAAGCATGAGCTGTGTCCCAACTAGGGACCCTTTAGGTCAGTTATTACAATAATAGCTCTGCATCCCCTTTTCAGTGTGACCTTGCCACTCCTCCCATCCAGGCATGGAGTCTCTTTCCCTGTTCCTGAATCTGGGCTGGCCTGATACATTAGTTTGCTATGCTCTACCACTAATTGCTTAAAGCAATACCCCTTTATCGTTTCAGTTTCTGTGGGTCAGAAGTCCAGGCACAGCTTAATTGGAGTCTCTGCTCAGGGTCTCACAGGCTGAAATCCAGATGTCAGCTGGCGCCACATCCTCATCTGAAAACTCAGGGTTCTCCTCCAAGTTCAGTGGCTAGTCACAGAATTCAGATCCCTGTGGTTGTAGGACTGAGGTCCCCAGCTCCTGGAAACCACCCACCACCATTCCTGCCACATGGCCCCCTCCACAACATGGCATCTTCCCTCTTCAAAGTCAACAGGAGAGTGATTCTGCTACTTCCAACCTTTCCCCTTGGGAGAGGCCTGGACTGTCTTTCAAAGAGCTCACCTGATTAGGTTAGACCAAGATAAACTCCCTTTTGAATAAGTAAAAGTCAACTGAAAGGACCTTAATTATGTCTACAAAACCCTGTTTGTTTGTTTTTGTTTTTGAGACAGAGTCTTGCTCTGTCGCCCAGGCTAGAGTGCAGTGGCACAATCTTGGCTCACTGCAACCTCCATCTCCCATGTTCGAGTGATTCTCCTGCCTCAGCTTCCTGAGTAGCTGGGATTACAGGTGTCCACCACCACACCCAGCTAATTTTTGTATTTTTAGTAAAGATGGGGTTTCACCATATCAGCCAGGCTGGTCTCAAACTCCCGACCTCAGGTGATCCACCCACCTTGGCCTACCAAAGTGCTGGGATTACAGGCAGGAGCCACCACGCCCAGCCTTTTTTTTCAATATAACCTAATTATGGTAGCAAAATCCCAACACATTCCTTAAGTCCCTCTCATGCTCAAAGGGAGGGGATTACATAGGACATGTACACTGGGTTGGGGGAGGCAGGAACCTTGGTGGCCTTGAAATCTGCTCACCATACCTTGTGACATGCTTTGACCAATAGAATGCAGTGGGAGCAACATTGTGTAACTTCCAAGGCAAGACCTTAAGAGGCTTTGTGTGTCTCTTACCTTCTTATGTGACTCCTGGAACCACGTAAGGAAGCTTAAACAAGACTATGAATAATGAGAGACCAGGAGGAGAGAGAAGCCCAGCCAGCATCCAGTACTATCACTCCAGACGTATGCGTGAAGCCTTGGCCTTGTCTCTGACTGTGGCCACACCAGTTAGTTACCCTATACAAGAGCAGGAAAGAGGACCATCCAAGGTGCCCGTCAAACACAGAATCATGAGAGATAATAGATTACTGCGTTTTAAGCCACTAAATTTTTGTTTGTTGTACTACAGGCTTTTTTTGGTGAAAGGAAGGTAAGTCTCAGGACCCCCAAATCACAAAGCCGAAAAGAAAGTTGTTGGCTGGGTGCAGTGGCTCACGCCTGTAATCCCAGCACTTTGGGAGGCCGAGGCGGGCGGATCACAAGGTCAGGAGATTGGGACCATCCTGGCTAACACAGTGAAACCCCGTCTCTACTAAAAATACAAAAAATTAGCCGGGCGTGGCAGTGGGCGCCTGTAGTCCCAGCTACTCCAGAGGCTGAGGCAGGAGAATGGCGTGAATCTGGGAGGCAGAGCTTGCAGTAAGCTGAGATCGCACCACTGCACTCCAGCCTGGGCGACAGAGTGAGACTCCGTCTCAAAAAAAGAAAGAAGAAAGAAAGAAAATTGTTGCTTTTCTTGGGGTTGAAAGTTGAACCCCAAAAATCACTAAGTCAAGCTGGGGACTGCATCAGGCAAACTTGGCTCCCACTTTTTCCCTAAATAAGATAGCTACAAAGATTAAAAAACTACGCATCTCCTTCACAGTTTGCCCCCAAGGAATTTCCATGTGGGCCTCAAGATCTTCACCCTGAAACCGTTCTGTTGAATTTCACCTTGGCAATGTAAATTGATAGTTTATCTTCACAGATGGCAGGACAAGGACAGAACTCAAAGCCACCCCTCTTCTCACCTGAGACAAACGCATATTTGATTGCTTCCTCTGGCCTGTTGCTTATGTAAAAACGCAGATTCAGTGAGACAGGCTGAGGCATAAGTGACTCTTCCTCTACCCCTCCTCACATGTAAATTGTGTATTCAGTGTAAGGCTGATCAGACTCAAAATAATACAACCTTTTGTCTCTTATCTACCTATGACCTGGAAACCCTCACTTCGAGTTGTCCCGTCTTTCCAGACCGAACCCCACGTACATCTTAAATGTGCTGATTGGGCCGGGCGCGGTGGTTCACACCTGTAATCTCAGCACTTTGGGAGGCCGAGGCGGGCAGATCACGAGGTCAGGAGATGGAGACCATCCTGGCTAACACGGGAAACCCCATCTCTACTAAAAATACAAAAAAATTAGCCGGGCGTGGTGGCGGGCGCCTGTAGTCCCAGCTACTCGGGAGGCTGAGGCAGGAGAATGGCATGAACCCAGGAGGTGGAGCTTGCAGTGAGCCGAGATTGCGCCACTGCACTCCAGCCTGGGCGACAGAGTGAGACTCCGTCTCAAAAAAAAAAAAAAAGTGCTGATTGATGTCTCATATCTCCCTAAAATGTATAAAACCAAGCTAACACCCCTATCACCTTGGGTACATGTCATCAGGACCTCCTGAGGCTGTGTCCCAGGCACGTTCTTAACCTTGGCAAAATAAACTTTCTAAATTGATTGGCACTTGTCTCAGATAGTTTTGATTCACAATTTCATAGGAAACTGATTTGCCCTCTGTCTGGACAACTCCCACAGGCTAACAGATCAATTTTTTTCCTTCATGATGTTGTACCAAATCTCAGAACTATAGACTGTCAGAGGTAGAGGGGATTTTTTCTCATAGAATAGAGACTATCTTCAGGGGCTAATAAGCAAGGGAAGGGCATGTGAGAGGTTCATAAATCTCTCCGAAATTTTGGAATGACTTGGAAAGAACAGATTTTCAAAAGAGTCACCTGCAGCTGGTCGCAGTGGCTCATGTCTGTAATCCCAGCACTGTGAGAGGCCAAAGCGGGCAGATCATGAGGTCAGGAGTTTGAGACCAGTCTGGCCAACGTAGTGAAACCCTGTCTCTACTAAAAATACAAAAATTAGCCTGGCATGGTGGCATGCCTGTAGTCCCAGATACTCAGGAGGCCAAAGCAGGAGAAATCACTTGAACCTGGGAGGCAGAGGTTGTAGTGAGCCAAGATGCGCCACTGCACTCCAGCCTGGGCAACAAAGCGAGACTCCGTCTCCAAAAAAAAAAAAAAGTCACCTGCCAAAAAATGTCATAGAGCACTAAAAATGGCCAGTTCCTCCCCCATTTCTGAAGTTGAAAAACTAAGATCCAGAGAGGAGAAAAGGACTTGTACAACATCATACGCTTACCAAAAGAAAAGGGACCCAAGCCTGGCTGCCCGCATTCCCACTTCATCTGATCACGTCCCTCCTCTACTCAAAACTCCCTCACACTTCCCACTGCCCCAGACAAAGTCCAAACCTATCCAGCATTCAAGGCGCTTCCCAAGTTAGGCCCCACCCATCTTTCCACTGCCATCCTTTGCCGAACTGCACCAACCCATGCCATAGCAGACTTCTTTCCCATCCCCAAAACACACTCTCAGGCTCTGATGTGTTCTGTTGTTCAAGCTGACACATCCACCCAGGACACCCTTCCCATTCTTCACTCATAGGTCAATTCCCATTTGTCTTTCCAGCCCCAAATCAGAGGTCTCCACCTGAGAAGGCCTCCCAGTCTCACCTCCAGGCAGTAGGTTGCTCCCCCATGTCCACTCCCAAGACATCCTGTTCAGACTCTTATGGTAAGCTTACAATGCCTTCCCCAAAGATGTCCATGCCCTAGTCCCCAGAACCTGTGGATAGGATACCTTACTTACCATCCACATTACCCTATGGTAAGAGGGTCTTTGCAGATCTGATTAAGTTATGGAGGTTGAGATGGAGGAGATCATTCTCAATTATTTGGGCAGACCCAATGTAATCACAAGCATCCTTATAAGAAAAAGGCAGAAGCCGGACGTGGTAGCTCACGCCTATAATCCCAGTACTTTGGGAGGCCGAGGCGGGCAGATTACTTGAGGTCAGGAGTTCGAGACCAGCCTGGCTAACATGGTGAAATCCCCATCTCTATTAAACACAAAAATTAGCCGGGTGTAGTGGCGTATGCCTGTAATCCCAGCTACTCCAGAGGCTGAGACAGGGAGAACTGTTTGAACCCGGGAGGCAGAGGTTGCAGTGAGCCGAGATTGTGTCACTGCACTCCCACCTGGGCGACAGAACAAGACTCCATATCAAAAACAAAACAAAACAAAACAAAAAACAAAAAGAAAAAGAAAGAAAGAGGCAGGAAGTGAGCAAAGGGATCGTAGAAACAGAGATTTGAGTGATGAAGTCATGAGCCAAGAAATGCCAGCAACATTTAGAAGCTGGATGAGGCATGGAACAGACACTCCTCCAGCCTCCAAAAAGGGACCAGCCCTAAGAATACCTTCGCTTGGGCCCAGTAACACTGATTTGGGACTTCCCACCTCCAGAGTCATCAGATAACAAATCTGAGTCATTTTAAGCCACTGAGCTTGTGTTAATTTGTGACAGCAGCAACACGAAACTCCTACACTTTTATTCTAGCATTAGTCACACTGTGCCTTTCTCACTCCACTGAGAACTCCTCAGCCTGGGGTGCTTTTGTTTCCTGATGGTTTAACACAAAGCCTGGTGCTTCCCAAGGGCTCACAAACACCGCTGAATGAATCAACAAGTGGACTCACCTGCTTCATCCCCCGCCTGTCTCCCTCAGCCCAAACACACACACACTCTCACACCCACTCCACTCGCCTGCCCATCCACCACCACCCACATCTCCCAGGAGGACATTTCTATTTTTACCACAGCAGCTCACCTTGGGCTGGCCGGCAAATAGCTGTTTCCCTAGAACATACTAATTTTAAGTGAGGAGAGGGATTACTTTCAAGGTAGTAGTTGGACAAATCTGCGGGGAGGAAAACACTAACATTTTGAAATGGTGGATTTGAAACCCAAGAATTGATATCGTAGCACAGAAACGTAAACATCTGTCCTAATGAGCCATTGATGTTCACAAGACACAACCCTGACTCTTCACAGTCCCCATTCCTCCCAACCCCATCTCAACCCCAAGGTGGTCACTGGAAGGATGGTGAAATCTGTATTTAATGACACTGAAAGATGTCCACTTTATAGCATTAGGGAAGAAAAGCAGATTCCAGAACAGTGTGAATAGCGTGATCTCATTTTGTTAAAAAATCAAATCTACAGACAATGTGTATGTATATACATATACATACACATACGTACACAGGTGGACGTGAGTTCATGTAGGCATAGAGCAGAGGCTGGAAGATTGGTGAAGATGTTAACAATGGTTTTATGGGAGTTATGGACAGTTGCTTTTTTATCTGTATTTTTAAAAATTGTTTTACAAAGAACAAGACTACTAACATAATGGGAAATAAAGTTCAAGTAATTTCAACATTTAAAAAGTGGAGCATTTTGCACGGCAGGGCTATTTTTTGTGTCCATTCCCGGACAGCCCCAGCTCGATCCCCCGCCCCTCCCCAAGTAGGAAGCTGGGGTCTGGGCTCCCCAGAGCAATGGCGGAAGCTTCGCGCAGCTGCGGGCGGGGAGAGGGACGCGGCCGGGTCGGGGGGGTCGGGGGGGTCGGGAGGGGTGCTGGGAATCGGAAAACACAGATATGACCGCGAAGGCGGCTTCTGCCGAATAACCAGATGATGACCCGCTGTGGGCCCAAGGTGGGGTGCGGGGAGGCCCGTTCCTGCCCGCGGTCCCTCTCCCTCCCTCACTGCCACTGCCTCTCCCGGGCGAGGGCAGGTGTCGCCCGAGACCCCGGCCGCAGACAGATGCCCACGGTCACCCAGGCCTTCCTCGGCCCCATTCGCCGCACACCCCTTTCCTGCGGTGGCGTTTTTGTTTTAACTCTTCTGAACTGGTTACAAAACCACACTCCCACGAATACATAAATAATGGATGGGGGGCGATGTTTTAAAGAAATTCCCGCAAGGCCTGGCAAGGCAACAGCAATTGCATTTCTGCTGCATCATTTTTAACTGTTTGCAGGCTACCGCGGGAGACGCGCGTTGGCGGCGAGACTCCGGCTCCACAGCCCTTCTCCGCCCAAGGCCTGGCGAGACTCGCGTGGGGATTAAGAGGCGAGGAGAGGGTGTCCGTGATCAGGCGCCAACAAGATGGGGGAGGGGGTGATAAGCGTAAGGCCGCAGCGTGCCCACAAGCCGGGTACCCATCGGGTCCGCCGGCAGCTGCTCCCTTCGCCGGCGCGGCCCCTTTAAGAGCCAGCGCGCGCCCCCGCCCCGCTAACGCTGACTTTCCCTAGCAACCGCCCCGGGAGAGGGGGAGGTCCTGGCAACCGCGCGCAGGCCGCGAGGATCACGTGACGGCCCGCAGCTGGACCGCGAGCGCGCGCCCCGCCGCGCTCCCGCCCGCCGGGGCTTGGGCGCTGCGGCGCGTGCGCGAGCGGTGCCGCACCGGCCGCGGGCGCAGGGAGTATTATGGGCTGTGGGTGCCGCTGAGCAAGATGGAGCTGTCTGCAGTGGGCGAGCGAGTCTTCGCGGCCGAATCCATCATCAAACGGCGGATCCGAAAGGTGAGCCGCCGCCCGGGGCGGGCCGCCGCTGTCCGCAGCCGGAGCCGGGGCCGGGAGCCCTCGGGGCGCAGCGGTCCCGCTAGTCCGGCTCCCTTGCCCAGCCCCGCGCCGCCGCCTCCTCGCGTCCCCGCATCCTCCCCACCCCCACCCCCGTTTTTCTCCCCTCTATTTTTCAGGGACGCATCGAGTACCTGGTGAAATGGAAGGGGTGGGCGATCAAGTGAGTGTCGCGGGGTCCGGGGACGTCGCGGGAGGGGAGGCAGCGGGTACCGGGGCCTGGGGTGGGGGTGGGCGCGCTTGCTCTCGCCGCGTGCCTGTCCCTCTCTGGTCTTCATCCTGATTTTGAGCGTTTGTGACTCGGCAGGTACAGCACTTGGGAGCCCGAGGAGAACATCCTGGACTCGCGGCTCATTGCAGCCTTCGAGCAAAAGTGAGTTGTTGGGGAAGCTGGCAGGGGCGGCGAGGCCGAGGCTCGGCTGGGGCGCCGCGCGGGGAAGCGGGAGAGCCGGGGAGGGCATCGCGGCGTGGGGCCCGGGAAGGGGCTCTTTTTAACCTCTGGTGTTTTTCGGCCGCAGGGAGAGGGAGCGTGAGCTGTATGGGCCCAAGAAGAGAGGACCCAAACCCAAAACTTTCCTTCTGAAGGTAACCTGGCCCAGCCCCAGCAGCATCCCCTTCTCGGGCCCCCAGCCCCGGCACAGCACGGGGCCTGGAAGGGAGGGACAGATACGCGGCCGCCCAAGCGGGCGGGCCTTTCCAGAGGGGCCCCAGCTGGGCAGGGGGTGGTTGTGAGCCCCCCCTAGAAACCCCTGATGGCAAGCCTCAGCCAGCTTCAGCTTCAACAAGAGGGTCCTGGGACTGGGAATAATCTTCCCTGTTGAAACCGGGTCTGGGGGTGCCTTTAGGGCTCCAGGAAAGGGGGTGGCTGAGGCAGGTAGGGGATGCCCATGGGAAGGGGGCATTTGTTTGAGCTGTTATGACTGTGCTGGGAGTTGGAACCCAGGGGGAGAGTGAGTGGAGTCCCACCTCCTGGCAGGGCACAAGGAGAGGATTAGGGGACCACCTGCCTCTCTGCCCCTCCCTGTCTTTCGGGATTTGTTCTTCATGGCTCCCCTCCTTTATTTGGGATCCAACTTGAATTTGACCTCAAAATCACTTCCCTTTGAGTTTATCACCCAGGCGGGGCCACTAACTTTAGGGCTCTGAGCCTCAGTTTCCCCCCACTCCCGGCCATTTCTGGAGGATGAGGATGTGGGATTGAGAGCATAGCAGATTAGCCTCTGCTAGGGAGGGAAGAACTTCCAGAGGAAGCCATCTTGGAGGATTTGGGTTTTTATTTTATTCTGACAAGAAAAGACAGAGTCTGGGAAAGGAAGGGCAAGATGGCCCTAGGTGGCAGGCAAGGCTGCAGGTGGGACTCACTGGGCCACCTGTCTCCCTGTAGTGCTACACATGCCTCAGGGCCCCCTCCCACCCAATAGCCTGTGACTTTGTGGGAGGACTCGTTTTTGGAGAAGAGAAGCAGAAGTGTTAAGAAATGTGGGTTTCCAGAATTTCATATTTTTATAAACCCCACTCTCAAGCGACGCACATCCTAGGGGATCCAGGGAGTAACCTGAACCCTGATGCTTCTCCTGGGGAGGGATGGGCGGAGCAGCTGCAAGGCTAATGGGCTGTGTGACAGTCTCTCAGTGCAGCTGGGGCACCCTCTAGCGGTAAAGCGAGTATGACCATGAGCATTGATACACAAAACGCCTTTTTTCTTGATAGTTCTTTTGGTTCCTGAGCTGGCTATGGGCCTAATACAGGGCTGAGCCCTCAACAGTTCCAAGAAGTAGGGAGTATTATCCCCATTTCACAGATAAAAAAAAATCAAGGCCCAGGAAGGGAAAGTGACTTACCCGAGGTCCAGCGTCCCAGCTTCATCCTGTCTCCTTTTCTTCATCTTATGCCTTGAGGAGTCCATGTCAGGTTAAGGGGGAAAGGCAGATACACACAGGAAACTATGAAGGCTGTAGAGTTGGCGTGGCAGAGGATAGAGATGCAGATAGGAGAACTTTTTTGTCTGGACCCTAAGAAACAGGTAGCCTGAGAGTGATGTGGATATTTGTGAGGGGCTATGGAGATTAGCTTGGGCCGAACACATTGCTCTGGGACTCCGTGAGAGGCAGTATGGCAGTCAGCAAATTACACTCAGCGCTTTCTGCCAGGAACTACTGTAAAGCAAACAGCAGCTCACGAGATAGCTTCCATCCTCCCTGTTTTACGCATGGGGAAACCGGGTCAGAGGTGTCCAGTAACTTGCCCACAGACATGGGGAGAGGCCAAGGTACAGTTCATGCCATCTACACCATCTACAGTGCATGCCAAGCCCACAGAGCTATGCCTGTCACCTGGTCAGGGTGCAATAACCATGTTGGCTACAGTTATTTTTAATTCACCAGGCAGACCCAGGTCCCCACTTTCAAGGAGTTCTCCATGTGGGGAGGAAGAGGAGGGGTGAACCCTTTAAAAAATAATAATATATAGAAAGTATAAAGTAAGAAATGACAATGTATGCCAAGCATACATTGGAAAAAGATCACTGCTTATAAGTCCACCACGCATGGGTAGGTCTGTTCAGTTATTTGCTGCATGCCAGGCACTGTGCTGAGCAGGTGCCATGTACTCTCTGATCATCACAGGAGCGCCTGAAGTAGGCCCTGTGATGATCGAGCAGATAAGGAAAGGAGACTCACTGAGCCAGGGTTTCTTTCCGGGCCTGCTGTTTGCCCACACTCTTTGCCCCTCCCCCAGGGACAGTCCGTCACCACTGGACTCTTGGAAGCATAATTGCAGAAGTCAGGAAGCTCAGGCAGTTTGCAGAAGGAGTAAACACTTAACTGAGAGTCAGAAAGTGTGGGGATGCACCTGCAGAATGTCTGCCTACCATGCCAAAAAAGTCTGGGCTTTTCCCTGCCTTCGTGTGGGAAGGGGTGTGAGGGGCCCAATTCCTGGGAGCTGGGCTGGCAGCATTGGAATGGGCAGGCCAGGCTTCATGTGCTGCCACCTAGTGGCAGAAGGGACCGTTAACCAAGCAGCCCCAGGAGGCCCCAGCTTGGGCTGGGAGGACTATGTGGAGTCACAGTCCCTTCTCCCATGGGGGTGAAGGCCACATTCTAAATGAAGACATCTTTGCTTAGCCAACAAATAAGCCAGCAAACACCTCTCCTGGGAGTTGTGGTCCAATGTAATCTAGTCTTGTTTGAGGGGCATATGGGCTACCTCCAGGTACTAGTTAAGCATCCAGTGCTGTGGGGAGTGGGAGGTAGAGAGACCTCACAGATCCCACCCTCAAGGACCTCACAGACCAACCATGGGGACATGGCCTTCCTCTCGGTCCCAACCATCTCCCACCTAGATTGAGGGCAACCATCACCTAACAAGCCTCCCTTCCCCAGTAGGAACCAGAGAATCTGTAAAACCCACACCCCTTGTGGCACCCCCCACACACCCCAGCCTCTGTCCCCAGCCCTTGCTTTCAGTCCTGTGACTCCTTGCCATCTTCTCACACCCCTGAGACCTTGCCCACAGGACACTCTGCCTCTACCGTCTGTCTGTCTTAGCAGGCCACGGGGCCTCTGGAAGTGTCTGGGGCGCAGTCAGGGCTCAGTAAGGACCAGGACTTTCTCCTACTCAAGTGTCAGGGCCAGGCTTGTGATATTTCATTCTTCAAGCCCGGGGTCTGTACTTCTCTGGGCTCTGTGGTTCTTCCGCTGCACCAGATCCCTTCCTGCTCCTGCTGCCCGCCAGCCTCCCTGTAATAGGGCAGCTCTCCAGGGGAGTGTGTGTGTGTGCAGCTGTAACCCAAGCAGCTGGTGCCTGATATGTCAGTTCCTTCCTTAGTAGAGAAAGGACTGGCCATGCAGACAGCTTACATCACCTTACGAGTCCCTTAGCCTCTCTCCATTTAGTGGCATCTGACAACAGGTGGGTTGGACTGGAACCTGGGGTCTCTTGAGAGCCCTGCAGCTTTAGAGAGATTTCATGCCTGGAAGGACAGCTAGAAGGACAGGCCTAGGAGCTTGGGGCAGTATTCCTGGCTGCCCACGACCTCTGCACCACCATCCTGCCCCAGACCATGTTGGCACAGAGAATAGGGAGTGGTCAGGCCCACCTCTAGGCCTGTCCCCCTCAAACTCACGTCTGACCAGGTTGGGTTCCAGCCCAGGCTTTGGGGTGCAGGCTTGGATTGCATTGGCACCAGTTCACTCTGAGCCAGGCACTGGGCAGACAAGTAAATGAGACCCATCCAGGGAAGTGTGGTGGCTGAGGTGCTGCCAGCTGAGGAGGCAGGCTGGAACCGGAGGTCAGCCTGCTCAAAGGTGAGAGAGTACGGGGCACTGGGGACATGGTGGCTCAGCAGGACTGGGTGCAGCAGAGCAGGGAGGACCCACCTCCTCCTTTCTGTCACCAGGAATGAGTCCGTGGAGGAGTCCCCGCTTGGGCTGGATCTGCCACAGAGCAGGGGTTTGGCAGGGCTTCTGAGAAAAGGGCTGCCTCCCAACACTGTGTCCCAGTTGTCCATACTCCCCTGTGTCAGCAAGGGCAGCCATGGGGTGGCCCAGGGCCCTCTGTGGAGCTTGCAGAGGTGGTGGGTTATAGAAAAAACACAGTTTTGGAATTGGGCCTGGACAAGGGTGTCTTGACTCAGACCTTGGAGTCAGAGGCAAATTGATTCATCTCTGAACCTCTGTTTCCTTTTCTAAGTCGAGGTCATAAAGACCAGTGATTCTCTTGCGTGGTCTCGGGATCAGTGGCTGAGAGGCTCTACTTAGGGCTGGCTGGCGCAGGGACATTCAGGGGAGGTCAGCGGGCAGCTCTGAGCTCCCACCCACCCCTCCCTCTGCCCGCAGGCGCGGGCCCAGGCCGAGGCCCTCCGCATCAGTGATGTGCATTTCTCTGTCAAGCCGACTGCCAGTGCTTCCTCGCCCAAGCTGCACTCCAGCGCAGCAGTGCACCGGCTCAAGAAGGATATCCGCCGCTGCCACCGCATGTCCCGCCGTCCCCTGCCCCGCCCGGACCCGCAGGGGGGCAGCCCCGGCCTGCGCCCGCCCATCTCGCCCTTCTCGGAGACGGTGCGCATCATCAACCGCAAGGTGAAGCCGCGGGAGCCCAAGCGGAACCGCATCATCCTGAACCTGAAGGTGATCGACAAGGGCGCTGGCGGCGGGGGCACCGGGCAGGGGGCTGGGGCCCTGGCCCGCCCCAAAGTCCCCTCGCGGAACCGCGTTATCGGCAAGAGCAAGAAGTTCAGTGAGAGCGTCCTGCGCACCCAGATCCGCCACATGAAGTTCGGCGCCTTTGCGCTGTACAAGCCCCCGTCCGCCCCCCTGCCTACCCCGCCCACCCCCCTGGCTGCCCCGCCCGCTGGCAAGGCTGATGCCTCAGCCCCCGGCCCTGGGCTGCTCCTGGCCGCTCCCGCCACCCCCTACGACGCCCGCAGTTCCGGCTCCTCCGGCTGCCCCTCACCTGCACCACAGTCCTCTGACCCCGACGACACGCCCCCCAAGCTCCTCCCCGAGACCGTGAGCCCATCCGCTCCCAGCTGGCGCGAGCCGGAGGTGCTCGACCTGTCCCTCCCTCCCGAGTCGGCAGCCACCAGCAAGCGGGCACCGCCCGAGGTCACAGCTGCTGCCGGCCCGGCGCCTCCCACGGCCCCTGAGCCCGTCGGTGCCTCCTCCGAGCCCGAGGCTGGGGACTGGCGCCCCGAGATGTCACCCTGCTCCAATGTGGTCGTCACCGATGTCACCAGCAACCTCCTGACGGTCACAATCAAGGAATTCTGCAACCCTGAGGATTTCGAGAAGGTGGCTGCTGGGGTAGCAGGCGCCGCTGGGGGTGGTGGCAGCAGTGGGGCGAGCAAGTGAGGGGGTTCCACCAAGGAGGGGGGCTTGGGGGGGGGCCCTCCTGCCGGAAGTCATACTCTTGCTCCCGCCCCGCCCTTGCCCCCAGCCCTCTCTCCCTGTGCTTTGCTTGTTTCAAATGGCTCGGTGTTGACCCAGGGATGGGGCTGGGTAGTTGGGGTCCCAGAAAACTAGGGGGTAAGGGCCTTCCTGGAATGGGGCAGGGGAAGGGCACACCCCCTGCCCATGCATGGTAGGGCCCTCTGGGTGGTTTCTGGAAAGCCCCAGAACCTAGGGTTCCTCTGCCCCTTCCACATCCCACCCGTCTCTGTAGCTTGCTTCCTGCTCTCCTGTGTGGCGTCTGATTTCTCGGTGCTAACCTGGCAGCTGTGGGGCCCTTAGGAGACCCCCACCGAGGGTGGGCACAGTCCCTTTCCTTCCTGCAGATGCCTAGGCAGAAGGAGGGCTTCCTGCTTGTTTGGCAAAGCCCCAGGCAGAGGCCGAGGATGAGGCCAGACTCGACTCCTCCCTTCACATCAGCCAGGGCATCAGAAGTTGGGCCAGGGCGGGGTCTTCCCTGCTCGATTTTGGATGAGGCCTAAGTAGACCCCCTATGCCCTGCCCCAGCCCTGTCTCTTTCCTAACCCCCTCAACGGGGGGAGGAACTGGCAGAGGGTGCGCCTGGCCGCAGCCTCCCGGCATCTAAAGGCCTCTTCAGTTCTTGACCAAAGGTGCTATGAGAACCTGCCGTGGAAACTTCAGTTGTGCGTCCGCCCCACTTACTGTGTTTGTCCGTGGGTTCATACGTGCATTGGGTGCTAGGCCCCAGGCTGCCGGGTGGCATCCTTTACAGTTCCTTTGAACAGGGGCATTGAAGACCTGGACCGCTCCTCGCCTCAGTAGGGCTGGGGACCAGGCTTGGTTCTGGAGGTTTGCTGTGGAAGTCACCAGGCCTCCCCTCCTGGCCCGGGTGTGCTGGGGGCACCATGCCCCCTACCCCCCTGCCCTCGGGGTGGTCAGCCCAACCTGTCGGATCTTCACAGCATGGTGGGGACCGAGATAGAGAGGGAGACCCCCTGCCAAGCTCCCCCTTCCTCCCGGTGTTTGGGGAGGACGCCGAAGAATCCATTCCTGAGGGCCTCCTAGCTTCTCCCCGCCCCTCTTTTGCTTCTGACCACAGAGGCTTTCTCATAGCCCAGCCTGCCTGAAGCAAAGAGCCTCCAGTGTCCTGGGCAGCTTCTGTTTCCCTCTGCTGCCAGGGAGCTGAGGCACCCGTGCCAGTGGCAGAGGGCACAGCCCCAGCCTTAGGCCGGGCCCTGGGAGGGCAGGCAGGCAAAGGTGAGACCAGAGGGGCTGTGTTCTCCAGAAGAATGAGGGTGTTCGTCCCAGGATTAGGACCAGGTGCCCCACTGGCCAGCCCTGGGCCACTTCCCGGGTCTCCGTTGTGCGTGGGTGGCGTGTTCCCGGCGTGGCTGGAGCTGGCTTCCTGGCTGTGCTGCCTTGGGCCCCTCCCTCAGAAGCACGTTGGCAGGAGGCCAATCAGAACCCGAGCGCCTTTGGTCCTAAGAATGGGAGGTCGCCTTCCTTCCCAATCTCCCTGCCAGGGCCCGCAGTGTGGCCCTAGCCCTCCCCTCCCCGGGATATAGAACGGGGACCCTCACAGGGTCGGGGCGGAGGCTGATCCTCCTCGGCGCTCCCTGCCCTGCCCTGTGTGTTGGCTTTGTGGCCGTCCAAGTGCCAATTGGCTTTTCCCCCAAATAAGGGCTGGTATTTCTCCTCTGTCCTTGGAGGTGATTTCCCCCTGGCCCCCTCCCCTAGGTGAGTGATCACCTGGGTGCCAGTTACAGGTGTTTCCAGAGACCATAGAAATGTGTTTTCCTGAGAGTTCGTGTCATTCGTGACTTTTTTGTAAAGAAGTTGTGTTTTCAGAGGTGATTTTATGACAGGAAAGTGAAAGAATTAGTTTTGCAAAAAAACAAAAACAAAAAAAGAGGAAAAAAAAATAAATAGAAAAAATATTATGGGATTCCTATGGGGGGGTGGGGGGAGAAAGAGATATTTAAGAAAAAATAGTAACGCAGTGATTGCACAGGTGAGGTGGCAATGTCAGGATGGGGCAGAGGCCTGGACCCAGCTGGCAGGTTGCCTGGCATTGCAGGCACTGTGGAGAGGGCCTGGATCCAGAGCGCCACACCCATGCTTGCTCAAAGGGAAGGACAACAGCGGGTCCCCGGGGAGCCAACCCAAGCTGCAGGCCCCGGCAAGCTGAGGTTTGGGAGGGTAGGGGTTGTCACTGGTGATTTTCTCCAGGGGGCTGGTGAGTGGGCAGTTTGGTTTCTTGCTCGCTTCCGTTGCTTTGGCAGTCGTTGGGGCATCTGGTCCCTACCGCCGCCACCCTATGGGGGCGACTTCCCTCCCCATGGGTCACTCTAAAGCCCACGACCTCTCTGAGCCTCCCTAGCCTGAAAGGGGATGCAGGCTTCAGGAGGCAAGAAGCTGGGCTCTGGGGGTGGCTGGGGAGAGGGAATGCATTTCCCTTGCCACAGGTAGTCTGCTTCTGCTGGCCTGAGCTCCAAGCAGAGCAGCCCGGGCCGGCCTTGGTGCGTGAAGAGGCACCAGGCACACCGCCTTGAGGTGGGCAGTGCCCCTGGGGACCCAAGTGGTTGGAACCGAGGGTGAGCGGAGGCCTCCGTCCTGCCCTCTCTAGTACCCCCGCCCCCCACACACTTGCCTCCCTTGGGAGATCAGCCTCGATGGGCCCCTCCTCCACCCTTGCTGCTTTCCGTTTGCCTAATTACCAAGCAGAAGTTGCAATCTGGTTTGCTTTATTTTTGTATGTGAAATAACCCCCAAAGCCCAATCTCCCATGTTCAATATTGGTTGGGGCATTGGTCATCTCCCCTTAAGTCCACCCCCTCCCCACCCAAGTATCATAGGAAACAGGTGAGGTCTGGTGTCTCTGGTTTGAGATGGTAAGTTGGGACCCATCCCTGTCTCGGTCCCCACTCTGACCTTTAGTTTGCCCTTCTGCAAAATGGGTATATTGGGCAGCAAGGCCTCTTCAGAAAGCGCTGCTGGTGTCAGAGCAGCTGCCCAGTACCAGGTGGGGGTCAAGGTTGCTGGTACTGGGGCCCCCAGCTGCCCACAACCCCTCTTTGTTCTTACCCTGCAAAGGGGTCAAGGTCAAAATGAGCCTCATCCTTCCTATGATCTGGGAAGAGGTGATGATCAAGTCCCCAGCTTCAGTGTGAGGGACAGAGTTGGGGGGATGGCCCCTTTTCCAAGAGGTGGAAATGGTTTTGGAGAAGCGCAGCTGCTTCACTGGGGGAATGCGGCAGGGACTAGAGCCCAGGATGCTTTGGCCTGTGGGGAAAGCCCTTTAAAAGGCAGGGCCCAGGCCCTGGAGCCAGCACAAGCCTGGCAGCGAGCCCCTGAGCCAGGAGGTCCTGGAGGAGAGCCAGGCCGGTGGGCCTGCCCAAGGCTGGAGGGTCAGCCCCAACAGGGAGCCGGGTTGGCCAGGAGGCAGGGCTGCTACCAGCCTCTCTGGACTCTGGGGACCCAAGAGGACACATCCCCACTTTGCCCACTTTTCTGTGTCATTTTGTTATTTTGGTTTGTGGTGGTTTTTCTTTTTTTTTTTTTTTTTTTTCTTTTTTTTTTTTTTTTGCACTTCGCCCACATGGGACAGTGGAGCCCTACCTGGTCAGTTCCACTTCCGGGCTCCCATGCACTTGTCCAAGGCGGCCTTTTTGGGGCAGGGATGGTTTGAGGAATCACTTTTAAAGAAAAAAGGAAGACATTGAAAGGTTTTAGTTTCTTCCCTATCTGCATGTCCTGTCATATAGAAAGCCCAGAATTAGGGGCTAGAACTCCAGGAGAGGGTCTCCCCGACTCATCTCTTGCTGACAGTCACCAGGATGCAGAAATAGGGAGATGGTTAGTGGGGGCCAAAGATGCCCCCTCCCAGGCCTTCGTGGTTCCCTCCTCCGCCTCCTGCAATCTTTGGAGGAGTCAGTGCCTCACTCCAGCAGTGAGTGTCTACTGTATGCAGGTAGTCAGCCAGGCAAAGGGGGACTGACGGTCTCATGGGGGAACCCTCTTGCAGGAGGCCAGGTAGCGGGAGCGAAGCGTTCCGGCCGCCCTTCCTGCTGGGGGGAGTGGAGAGGGAGACTTATTTTCGTTGGTTTTAATTTAAAAACACAAAGGCCTAAAGAAGTACGTATCTTATAATTTTTTTAATTTTTGAGAAGTTCATTTAATGAATTGTGCACGAATGAATTCTATATATAGAAAATATACATATATAGCTCTATATTTGGGGAGGGGCACTGTCTCTTTTTTCTCTCTCATTTTTAAAATGAAGTGTTGTTGCCTTTGTATGTGGTTCAACCATCCAGCTCCCAGCTGGCTAAACTTTGCCTCCAGTGGTCAAAGATGGAAAAATAGTGGGGTTGGCAGGAGATGGGAAACGGAGGTGCCGCCCCGGCGTGGGGGGCAGGTCCCCCAGTCCACACTGCCCCTCCCCCGGTGGAGAAGACGCCTAGTTGGGGGTGTGGGTTTGGGCTCCATTCTGGATTCGGCGGTTCCGGGGGAGGGGTGGGTCTGTGCCGATTACTCTGTCTTGTACGTTTGTTCTGCTGCTCTTCAATATTGTATCAACGCCAGGAAAGGGGGGTGAAAAACCTCTTTTACCCCCCAAATAAATTGTCACATTCCGAAGCTGAGGCCTTGCCCCTAGGTTGGAGTGTGTCTGTGTCTTCTTCCAGCTGTGACTGGCTTTTCAAAAACAGCAGGCCCATGCCCCTCCAGTGATAGGGGAAGAGGGGGAAGCCCTGCCCCACCGCTGGCACTCACTTGCTTCCTGGTTCCTATCTCCCACACTCCCCCAGCTCACATGTGCCTCAGTGGGAGAAATAGATGCCTGCTGCTTCTTGGACCCTGGAGAATAACTGGTAGGTGAGAGTGGGAGGGTGGAGGTCTCACCACTGCCTGTCCCTCAGTGGGAATCACAGCACCCACAGAGAGGAAGGGGCCTGTGGGGTTGTGGTCCCCGAGCCCAGGAGAGAGCAGGCCAGAATGGGGCACCAGCCACTCCTGCCATTGGGTCCCACAGTTTGGTACCACGTGTTCCAATCATGAGAATGGTGGTCTTCGCGTTTGTTTTCTGGGCGCCATGTGCCTTCTCTCATGAGATGACGCACCCTCTCCCCACATAGGTGGGCTTAGAAGCAGCAGCCCCAGGCAAACTTCCATGCCTTCCCCGACTGCCTGGCATTCCACCTGCAAGCTCCCGATGCCTCCCGCGGCCACCTATTTGCCAGGCCTCGGACGGGTGGCGCTCTGGTCTCCCCTTCCTCACCACCTCACCTCTTGTCTAGCTTCTCTAGTGTGTCCCTGCCCTGCATCCTGGGGTCCTGAGTGCTTCTGCTTTGGCAGTGGCTCCTGCCTGGTCCACTGGTCTCCATCCTGGCCTGCACCTGCCCCCTGTGTCTTCCACACCAGTGCCATATGGGTCAGGCAGCCCACCGCCTTCAGGATCATGCCCCGGCACCACGGCCTCTAGGCAAGCAGGAATGCGATCTATTTCCTTGTCACGCCTGGTTCCAGCGCTGGGGATATTCAGTGCAGACAGACGCTGCTGTTAATTTCCAGGCTGCAATGCCTAGAGCTCCCACAGCTCAACACAGCCTGTGTGCCATCTGCAAATGGCTGAGGTGCAAAGTCTCTCCCAGCCTCTACCTCCCCACCCCCCCTCCTCCTTGCCTCCCTCTGCCTGAAGCCCCTCCCCTGCCACCTGCCCTCCCGGGCCCTGCCCTGGCTCCTCCCTCGGTATTGACCTAAGGTTTTGTCCATCCCTCTTCCTAAGGACAGGGCTGGGTCTTCATCCCCTCTCTGCCCACACCTCAGTGCCTGGAACATGGTAGGCCCAGATCATCTCCGTCACCAAGCTCAGTCCTCTTCCTGTACTGGTGGGGACAGTGAGGCTTGGGAGTGGCTGAGAGGTAGACCTGGAGCTCAGTGCAATCAACCAACTGCCTCTGAGCATTACCAGTGGGCCTGGCCCGGGCCAGGCAGGAGCCAGCAGTACAAATGGGAGTGTGTACGTGTCCCAGATACAGGGATGCCACTGGGCAGGTGGGTGGGAAGGGACCCACAGTGAAGCACTGACAGGGCAGCCAGTAAGCCAGGGTTGGTCCTGCTCAGTGCTACTGCTGCACCTCATGGCCACCTCCTTGTCATCTTGAACACCTGTCTTGGTGTTCTGCTCCCAGAAAGCCCTCATTTGTACTTTTTTTTTAAACCCCGAATTATCAGTGCACCTACTATCGGCCAAGCCCTGGTGAGCACATCACTGGCCCTAGCCCATGTCCCTCACCCATGCCCAGCGAGCCCATGAGTTATGAGCAGATGTCACGGGAAGGAGGAGGCCAAAGAGGCGAAGTCATCAACTTGTTCATTTGCCCAAGGGGACACACTTGAAGAAGGGGAGTCAGCATTCACCCCAGCCCCATCTGTTTGCCCCTGAACCCCAGGCTCTTGGGAATGAGGACATGGGGCAGCCCGTGTGAGGCACGTGCATGCCGAAATTAGTCACCATGTTCCGGATCACAAGTCCTGCCATTGCTATGCAGGTAAGTCTCCTTATTAGTTGAAGGTTAATGAGTGAGGAGGCCGTGGCAACTTCTCGAGGAACTGAACAGTTTGTGATGAGGACTGGGCAAGACCAAGCAATTGCCCAAGAGTGAGCCGACTGGGCTTAGAGAGGCGGGGGTGCCTGCCTGGCCCCACCCCTTCCTTGTCCTATTCTTGGACCTCCTCCCAGGGCTAAGGGTCAGCGGTGGGGTGAAGCTCAGGGCTAGGGCAAGCTAAGGAGTGGGGGATAAAATGGGATCGGATGAGGATGACTGTTTTTGCAAAATTACTTGGTTACGTTTGTTTGTTTGTTTGTTTTGAAACAGAGTCTTGCTCTGTGGCCCAGGCTGGAGTGCAGTGGCACAATCTCGGCTCACTGCAACCTCTGCCTCCCGGGTCCGGATTCAAGCAATTCTCTGCCTCAGTCTCCCGAGTAGCTGGAATTACAAGCACACACCGCCATGCCCAGCTAATTTTTCTATTTTTAGTAGAGACGGGATTTCACCATGTTGGCCAGGCTGGTCTTGAACTCCTGACCTCATGATCCGCCCGCCTCAGCCTCCCAAAGTGCTGGGATTACAGGCATGAACCACCGTGCCTGACTCTTGGTAGCTTTTTAAAAGCTAAAAGTTGAAATTTTTTGGTCCATGTCAAGCCATGCCTGGAGTGAATAGGTAGGTGACAGAGGCCACGTCAAATTGCCCAGCCCCCTCCCAAGCCAGCTAACAAGCCTGTGAGCTGATTCTACGTGCTCTTTGTTCAGGCTGCTGGCTTCTGAGAGGACAGACTTCAAAAAAGCCTGGCGGCCTGCAGAGGCTGAGCACAAGGACACCTGATCCACAGCGGTGGGGTCACAAAGGAAGTGGCAGGGGAGAGGCCCCGTCCTGGCCTCCAGACATCCACATGCTCTGAGCATCAGCCAGGTAAGCTGTGAGCTCAGGAGGGAGTCCCAGGAGGAACAGAGGCCACTCTAGGGCGAGACTTGAAATGACCCTGGTGAGGATAATGAGGCTTGAGGCAGTGGGGACAACAGGAAGTGGCCAGAGTGGAGGGCTGTTTGGAATATTTAGGATTTGGTGAGGGACTGCCTTTGAGAGCTTGTAAGAAAGCCTCTTTGGCTGGGCGCGGTGGCTCAAGCCTGTAATCCCAGCACTTTGGGAGGCCGAGACGGGCGGATCACGAGGTCAGGAGATCGAGACCATCCTGGCTAACACGGTGAAACCCCATCTCTACTGAAAAATACAAAAAAACTAGCCGGGCGAGGTGGCGGGCGCCTGTAGTCCCAGCTACTCGGGAGGCTGAGGCAGGAGAATGGCATAAACCCGGGAGACGGAGCTTGCAGTAAGCTGACATCCGGCCACTGCACTCCAGCCTGGGCGACAGAGCAAGACTCCGTCTCAAAAAAAAAAAAAAAAAAGAAAGAAAGAAAGCCGCTTTGAAGAAGCACCTCGGTATGTGGTATAGGCAGAGGAGTGAGTGGGTACACTCTTCTCAGGTGGAGAAGCTGCTGGAGGACACAGCTTGCAGGGAAGATGAGTTCGGTTTAGGACAAGGGAGTAAATCAGCCATAGGGTCCTGGAGGGGTTTTCATCTATGGATTCAAGGCTCAGAGCGAGCTCCTGCCCATACAGGCACTGCTGGAGAAGTCTGTTGAAGGGTCTTTGTCCCTTAGTGCACCTCAGCTCTGAGATGACTGGTCACCAGCCATCCTGGAAGCACCACCAGGGACATAGGTGCCTAGCTCTGGATGCCACTGGAAATTCCAGGGGACAATGTCCAGCCCCTTGCCGCCCGCCTCTACCCCCTCAATCTCATGCCTTTTATCTCCATGAGCATCCCCATGAGGTGAGGCTGGGGAATGATTAGCCCCATTGGATAGGTGCAAGGCGAGGCCTGAGAGTTGTGGGGTGGCGATGCTCTGCAAAATCACTCAGAGGCAGAGAGAATGGAACCCAGGTCTGAGGCATGAAACCTGCTAACCTTCTGTCTATACTTAAAGAGTGGATAAAACATAAACATTCTTTCGAACACCCAACTGAGTTTCTGAGATTAAAAAAAAAAAAAAAAAAAAAAAAAAAAAAAATCCCCAGGTACCAAAAACAGACAAAAGCCAAAAATCAGAGTGACAGACAGATGTTTGTTCTTTGGCTGTCCTGCAGGGTGGGCCTATGGGTGGCAAAGGGAGGCAGGAGATGGGCGTGGGAGGTGGTGGCTTTTGCTAATGTTGGTAACCAAAGGAGCTTGGATTTTATACCTGTGGAGGGAGGGATAGGAGACAAGGCCTGGGACTCTTGCCAACAGAAATTTGGAACCAGAATAAAACTGGACCCGTATCCTCAATGAAAAAGCATATGGTGGGGAAAGATCACCCTGTCACAAACGGACAAGACGAAAAAGTTGTAGTCTCATTTCTGGCTCTGCTGGAAAAAATTTAAAAAGAATGATCTCTTGAGAAATTTTAACTCTAGACCTTCACTAACATGAATTTAAGGTTTGAATTTGTATTACCCACATGGTCCCAGGACTCCCAAGTATAGAAATTAATATAAGAAAAAACCCTGGGGCGAGTTACATCATAGACATGTGACTACTAGTAGCAAATGCAAGCCTCTGTGGATGGCACTACCCACAGTAAAGCCACACAGGATTCTCACAGATAAAACCGTTGTAAATGTGAGCTCACTATCCAAAATTACAAAACACACAAGCCATAAAGACAAATACCAAAACAGCCAACAGTACATACAGAATCCTGCACCGAACACATTATTTTCAAACATGCATTGAAGATTTCCTAAAACTGCCAGGCACAGTGGCTCATGCCTGTAATCCCAGCACTTCGGGAGGCCGAGGTGGGCAGATCACCTGAAGTCAGGAGTTCGAGACCAGCCTGGCCAACATGGCAAAACCCCATCTCCACTAAAAATACAAAAATTAGCTGGGCATGGAGGCACATGCCTGTAATGCCAGCTACTCAGGAGACTGAAGCAGGAGAATCACTTGAACTCGGGAGGCAGAGGTTGCAGTGAGCCGAGATTGCGCCACTGTACTCCAGCCTGGGAAGACAGAGTGAGACTTTGTCTCAGGGAAAAACAAAACAAATAAACAAAAAATTTCTAAAATTATCGTGTATATCATGTGGCAGGAGATAAAGCAAGTCTCAATAATTTTCAAGAAATTGGCATCTCAGATCGTGTATAATGAGTTAAAAATCAATAGCAAACAGGACTCTAAACAGTGTTGTACTGGCATAAAGATGGGCTTATAGACCGAAGGAATAGAAAAGAGACCCCACCATAAACCTTCACAGGTGTGGTCAGATGATTTTTGACAAGGGTGCCAAAACCATTCAGTGGGGAAAGGACAGTCTTTTCAGTGCTAGGAAAACTGGATATCCACATACAAAAGGAGGAAGTCGTATCCTTACCTAATGCCATATACAAAACTTAAAATGAATCAAAGACTGAAATGTAAGACCTTAAAAAACTTTGAGAAGAAAATATAGGGCAAAAGCTTCATGACACTGGGTTTGGCAAAGATTTCTTGGATGTGACTCCAAAGGTGCAGGAAACTAAAGAAAAAAGTTGGACTTCATGAAAATTTTAAAATTTTTATGCATTAAGAGACTATTAACAGGGTAAAAAGTCAACCCACAGTATGGGAGAAAATATTTGCCAATCATGTATCTGATAAGGGATTGATACCGGAATATGTAGAGAACTAAAACGCTGCAACAACAACAACAAAAACCAAAGCCTGATTCAAAATAGGCAAAGAACTTGAATAGACAGTTATCCAAATAGGATATACAAATAGTCAAAGGTCACATGACAAGATGCTCAACATCACTAACCATTAGGGAAATGTACATCAAAACTACAATGAGATGTCAACTCATACCTTTTTTTTTTTTTTTTTTTGAGACAGAGCCTTACTCTGTTGCCCAGGCTGGAGTGCAGTGGTGTGATCTTGGCTCACTGCAACCTCCGCCTCCCAGGTTCAAGTGATTCTCCTGCCTCAGCCTCCCAAGTAGCTGGGATTACGGGCGCACACCACCATGACCAACTAATTTTTGTATTTTTAGTAGAGATGCGGTTTCACCAGGTTGGCCAGGCTGGTCTCAAACTCCTGACCTTAAGTGATCTGCCCGCCTCAGCCTCCCAAAGTGCTGGGATTACAGGCATGAGCCACCGCGCCCAGCTAACTCATACCTATTAAGATGGCTACTATTTTAACAAAAAAATGTTGGCAAGAATGTGGATAACTTGGAACCCTTGTGCACTGTTGGTAGGAATATAAAATAGAATAGCTGCTGTGGTATGGCAGTTCCTCAAAACATTAAAAATGCCATGTGATCCAGCAATTCCACTCCTGGATATATACCCAAAAGCATTGAATGCAGAGTCTGGAGAAGATATTTGTATACCCATGTTCATAGAAGCATTACTCACAATAGCTAAATGTGGAAGCAACTCAAGTGTCCGTCAGTGGAAGAATGGAGAAGCAAAAGGTGACATACACATACAAGAAAGGCAATACACATACACAAAAAGAAAGGCAATTCTGACATGCTACAACGTGAATAAACCTTGAGGCTGTGATGCTAAGTCAAGTAAGCCAGTCAGAAGAAAGACATATACTGTATGATTCCACTTACATGAGATATTTAGAGTAGCCAAAATCATACAGAGATAGTAGAATGGTGGTTGTCAGGAGCTTAGGAGGAGGGAGGATGTGGAGTTAGTGTTTAATGGGTATGAAGTTTCAGTTTTATTTATTTATTTATTTTTACATTTATTATTTGTTTTTATTTATTTATTATTTATTTATTGTTTTGAGACGGAGTCTCGCTCTGTCACCCAGGCTGGAGTGCAATGGCGTGATCTCGGCTCACTGCAAGCTCCGCCTCCCAGGTTCACGCTGTTCTCCTGCGTCAGCCTCCTGACTAGCTGGGACTACAGGCACGTGCCACCACGACTGGCTAATTTTTGTATTTTTAGTAGAGCTAGGGCTTCACCATGTTGGCTAGGATGGTCTCGAACTCCTGACCTCGTGATCCACCTGCCTCAGCCTCCCAAAGTGCTAGGATTACAGGCGTGAGCCACTGTGCCTGGCCTGAAATTTCAGTTTTACAAGACAAAAAGATTTCTGGGATGGATGGTGGTGATGGTTGCACAACAATGTGAATGTGTGTAACGCCACTCCACTGTACCCTTAAGAATGGTTAACGCAGTGATAAAAAGAAATGAGATCATGGCCTTTGCAGGGACATGGATGAAGCTGGAAACCGGCATCCTCAGCAAACTAACACGGGAGCATAAAACCAAACACTGTATGTTCTTACTTATAAGTGGGAGTTGAACAATGAGAACACATGGACACAGGGAGGGGAACCACACACACCGGGCCCGTCAAGGGGTGGAGGTGGGGAGGGGAGGGAGAGCATCAGGACAAATAGCTAATGCATGCGGGGCTTAAAATCTAGATGAGGGGTCGATAGATGCAGCAAACCACCATGGCACATGTATACCTATGTAACAAGCCTGCACATTCTGTACATATATCCCAGAACTTAAAATAAAATTAGGCCGGGCGCGGTGGCTCAAGCCTGTAATCCCAGCACTTTGGGAGGATGAGACGGGCGGATCATGAGGTCAGGAGATGGAGACCATCCTGGCTAACGCGGTAAAACCCCGTCTCTACTAAAAAAAAAATACAAAAAACTAGCCGGGCGAGGTGGCGGGCGCCTGTAGTCCCAGTTACTCAGGAGGCTGAGGCAGGAGAATGGCGTAAACCCGGGAGGCGGAGCTTGCAGTGAGCTGAGATCCGGCCACTGCACTCCAACCTGGGCGACAGAGCGAGACTCCGTCTCAAAATAAAATAAAATAAAATAAAATAAAATAAAATAAATAAAATAAAATAAAATAAAATAAAATAAAATAAAATAAAATAAAATAAATAAAATGGAGCTGAGTGCAGTGGCTCATGCCTGTAATCCCAGCACTTTGAGAGGTTGAGATGTGGATCCCTTGAGGACTGGAGTCTGAGACCACTCTGGGCGACATGGCAAAACCCCATCTCTACAAAAAATAGAAAAATTAGCCGGGCATAGTGGTGCGTGCCTGTAGTCCCAGCTACTCAGGAGGCTGAAGTGGGAGGATCAGTTGACCCTAGGACGTCAAGGCTGTGATGAGTCATGATCGTAACACTGCACCCCAGCCTGGGTGACAGAGCAAGACCCTGCCTCTAAAAAATAAAAAGAGTGGTTAAGATGGTAAATTTTGTTATTGTAACATATTTTACTATGATTAAAAAATTGAAAAACAAAATCAATAGCAAAAAGGTAACTAAAACCCAAAACTTCCTCTATCTGGACAGTAACCCAGAGCTGTCTCCCCTGCATCTTGCTCCCTCCCCAACCTTCTGAAATCTTTAGGACAGTGAGATTCAAGGAGGAATGTGAACATTCCTAATAGCGGGCAGACACGCAGGGGCGCACAGCCAATCTGACTTAAAATTTTTTTGCATTAAGAGACTATTTTATAGGATGGGAACAGGTCCCCCTCTGATCCCTCTAGAAAGGATGTGGCCTTCATTAGAACAAATTGGCACCAAAGTCTTTTCTGTCTTTTCCAAAGGATGAGTGAGCTCAGAGCTTGACAAAGACACGAGCCTCCATTTAAATGACAGCCGCCAGCAGTCAGCCTTTATGAACACAAGGGCCTGAGAAACATCGGTGCAGAGCCAGGGTGGGCTGATGGAAACAGAACAAAGCCGGGTGCAGGGGTCCTCAGTCCTGTGAAATAAGGACAAGCCCCCCCACCAGCTTCTCCTGCCTATCACGCCTCAGGGTTTGAAACTGCAGCGCCAGCAACAGGCCCTTTCAGAGGAGATCTGGATATCCCTAGGAGTTCTCAGTAAAGGCTCAGATACTCCCAGCCGTGAGCAAGGAAACAGGACACACTTTGGAAAAGGCAAATGTGGACCCTGTCCCCCAAGGGGACTCATTAAAATGATCGTCACTCGCTAGCTCCCTTGGCAGTCCCTGCCAGCACACACGGTTTGGTCTCTGTGCACTGGTGCCCTTGTGGAAGGCTTCTGCTCCTATCATCTCTGGTTCCCTCCGGGGAGCTCATCTGCCTGCCTGCCTTTCAAACTCAGGCACATTAAGAGACCCTTGTCCATGAGACAGGCGGCCTAGTTTGAAGCCTCTCGGTCACTTCTCCTCTCCAGGCCTCAGTGCTCCTCAGCTGGAAAGGAGACTAGGACCCCCTACTTGGCAGGCTTATTTGGATTAAAGGAGGTGGTGAGTAAGAAGACACACCTTCTAGATCTCTGTGTCCAGACATGACCACAACTCTGACTTCCAGTCTGGCATCCCAGCTATCTGCTCACCAATTCTCGATGTCCTCCTCCCATGTAACAGCTTGAGGCGAGTAGGAAAACAGTGGCTTGAGTCCTAGCTCTTCCAGCTGTGTGACCTCAGTCTGGTCAGTCACCCTCTCTGGTCTCTGTATCATCTCCTGTAAAACGGGGGAGGGGTTTCCCTCTAATTATCCTTTTGAACTCAGAATTACTCTAAGGATAGCTAATACGTACTGAGTGGACTTTACACTAATCGATTCATTAAATCCCCACAAGCCAGATGTCTTTGTTTTGTTTTCTGTTGCTTATAACAGCATTTCTGATACTGGGTAATTTGTAAAGGAAAGGAACTTATTTCTTACAGTTATGGAAGCTAAGAAGCTCAAGGTCAATGGGGCTGTCTCTGGTGAGGGCCTTCTTGCTGGTGGGGACTCTACAGAGTCCTGAGATGGCACAGGGCATCACAGGGTGAGGGGGCTGAGAGGACTACCTCATGTCTCCCTCCTGCCAGCTTCTCCACAGCCCCATTCCCGTGATAACCCCTTAATCCACTAATCTATGAATGGATTAACCCATTCATGAAAGCAGAGCCCTCATGACCCAATCGTCTCTTAAGAGCCCTGTTTCTCAATACCCCCACATTAGGGATTAAACTTCAACATGAGTGTTGGATAGAACAAATATTCTAACCGTAGCACCAGAGAGCACAGTACACACAATATACAGATAAGGGAACTGAGGCTCCAAAATGTGATTACTTGCTTAGAAATTCTGGAGTGGCAGAGCCAGGATTTGACCCCATGCCATCATCCTTAACCACCACACCAACACCGTTCTGTGCATAGCACCGTGGTTAAGGGCACAGTCATTGGAGCTGGACAGCCTGGCTGTACGGGGCCCTGGGAATATGTGCATATCTGTTCCATGCCTTAGTTTCCCCATATACGAAATGAGAAAGGATCGTAATATCCCCTTCCTTTTGGAATTGCAGGGAGCTCTGCCGAGCGCTCCACGAGCCAGGCTCTGAGCTGCACACTCGCATTTCACTCTTACATAAATCCCCCCATGGTGCAGCCAAGGAAACCGGAGAGAGTGGCTGAGTCACTTGCTCCAGGTGACTCTATTAGTAAGTTGTGCAGCTGGGATTAAAATCCAACTCCTTGACTTCAAAGTCCATATTTCAATTACTCCACTCCACGTTGATGCAGTGCCCTCAAACTCCACATTTAAAACCCGACTGCAAAGTGCACCCCCCAACAGGCTGCCTTACTCATCTGCTTCCCCAATGGGGCCTGAACCCCAGGCCTTGTGTTTGACTCATTCCTTTCCAGCCAGCCACCAGCGTTTGTGACTAACTGACCCCTTAATGGAAATGTCACTCAGATCCATTCCTTCCTCTCCAACCCTGCTGTCCCCCTCCAGCCTAGACCCCCAAAGCTGAGGACAATGGAGACCAAGTACCCATTCCAAAGTGTAGCGTTGCAAAGGTGCTGAGAAAAAAAATGCTCCTGGTCCCTCACCCCTTCAAGGCCGAGTGGCTAGGGAGCCACGTGTGTGGTGGGAGGCTAGAGAGGGAGGTGTCTTTGTAAGTGGCTGTGGCTAGTGCTGGTGGCAGGCAAATTTCAGAGAAGAGAAAGAGCCAAGCCTGGACCCAGCCCAAGGTGGGCCTGTGGGCTGGCAAGCTCGAGGGGCAGGAGCAGGGAGGGGCCCGGCTGGCAGCACTGCCCACCCCACCCTGGCTTCATGTGTAGTCCCTTCTTCCAGCCTGCAGAATCTCTCAACCTGCCCCCCACTTCTAGGGCTCGCCTTGGATACTTGAGCTAGATCGGGAGACAGATGGTATTTGAGGAGGAGCTGCCAGGTACCCTTGGTTCCTTGCTGGACACACACAAATGGCCACCCAGGTGAGATCTCAGGTGCCTCCACCTCACCATAGGCAGGTTAGGTTTATGCGTACCCATTTTACGTATGAGGAAAGGAAGTTTCCCCCAGCCCAAGGACTCAGCTTCCCTGCCTCCGAGTGCAGTGGCTGCAGAACCCTGGGGGCCACCTGAAAATGCCTTTCCTAGTGGAGCTGCAGAGGTGGCCACCACTCCTTAGGATCCATTGGGCAGGAATCAAATGTACCCTGGACATGCCCTGGGTGCCAGTGACCCACATATGGAGAACATAAGGTTTGAGGCCTTGAGGAGTCCACAGCCTCGTCGGGGAAACACAGGTTACAGATAGTGCAACAGAAACTGGTGCTGGGACCACTGGTGAGCCAAGGAGGGGGCCATGGTGGCTGTTTTGAGACACGCTTCAGAGGGGAAGGGGGAGAGCAAAGGGAGGAGGGGGCTTCCCAGGATGGACTTGGCTGCCTCCTCACCCAGCAGAGACCAGTCCACAGACACTTTGAAGGGCAGTGTCAGAACGTGAGCTGGGGAACCTGAGTCTGACAACTTCTGGGTTCAAATACCAGCGGTACCCCCCACAGACCAGGGGCCTCAGGGCAAATGACCGAATGTCTCTGAGCTTTGATTTTCTCATCTGTGACCTGGAAAGATTACACTGTAGAGTTCCAGGGCTGCCACAGGTGAGAGCCCAGTACAGTACAAAGTGGCAGGAGGAACAGACCAGCAAACAGGGGCTGCAGGTGGCCCTTGAGACAGTGAGGGGCACCCCCACCCCACCCCTACAGCATCCTTGGCTGGCCACTCCTTCTGGTCTTTCTTTCTTGGGCCTGGACTCAGGCACACACTTTCCAGCCAACACCGAGGGCCCCCCACAAGGTGGACACACGTTTCCTCCTTGGTTCTCGGCCCCTCCTGAGCCTGTGCGGGAACAGATGTCCTTGTTTCCTGCCCAAATCTGCTAGCTGGATTGGCTCCTTTGGCTGCTTCCAGGGAGGCAGAAACTCTGGATGGAAATCTCTGGGCTTCCCCGGAGAGGAAAGCTCTCTTTTTCCTGGCTTCTGCCCTCCTCTCTGGTCTGGGTTCTCAATATCAGCATTCACTACTGATGTGTGAACACTTCTGGGCCTCAGCTGAACCCTGCACCCCACTTGGAAGCCCTCAGACTGGCGTGTGTTGATTGAATATACATATGATCCTTCATCTGAATGATTCCCCACCTCTGCTCAGAACGGGGGCGGGAGGGGAACCAAGAAAGGGCAGAGCGACTAGGGACTAAGCCTGGGGAATCAAAGGCAAAGACGTCAAGAAGGGAATGAACATTTATTGAGTACCTAATATATGCTAGGAATAAATAAGGAAGGTATAGCAAGTACTGAGCCTTGCACCAGTAATACACAGCAGCATGGTAGGAAATGGTCACTGCCTTGAGTCCCTGGGAGAGATTATAGACACGTCTCACCTGGCCTCATTTCCTTCCCATTATAATCCTATACATAGGTACCACTGGCTCTACCTTACAGATGAGGAGACTGAGGCAGCTCAGGTCTTGAGACCAGACCTAGTTGGAGACTTCAGGATGGACAGACACTCTCTTTGTCCTCAACCTCTTTACCACCCCCCGGGGAAAAGAACCCTTTGTTCACAGGCACACCCCAAGAGGTACAACATGTTTTCTCAATAAATGTTTTATGAGGCTAGGCATGGTGGTTCACATCTGTAATCCCACCCATCTCCCCAAACTCCTTCACTGGGAGTTTGAGCACCCACGAGTGCCAGCCCTGGAGTCACAGAGAGGAGGGTGCTGCAGCTGGTCCCAGCCCTCAAGGAGCTCACAGTCTGCAGGCAGCAGGGAAAGAGTGAGATGCTAGAGGAGAGGGAAGGATGGGGGTCGAGGGAAGAGAAAGATGTGTGTGTTTCATTGCTAGGTGATATATAGCAGCACTGAGAGAGTGTGGTGGGAGAATGGGTTTGAAGATAGCCAGGGTGACCAACTGTCCGTGTTTGCCCAGGACTGAGAGGTTTCCCAGGATGCAAGCATTTCAGTGCTGACACTGGGAAAATTCCAGGCCAGCTGGGATGAGTTCATCACCCTAAGCCTGTGTTCAAATCCTGGCTCTGCCATGTGCCTGGTGAAACCACCAGTTACCTAATTAGCATCCAATCACCCATCTTTTAGAAATGACTTGATTACAGTCTAAAGGCCTTTCCTGTGCAATTTCTCTTTCTCCCTCCTCCCCCCTTTTAAAAGTGTATCTCAGTTCAAAAAACTTTTATTTTTATTTTTGTATTGAGACAGTGTCTCGCTGTGTCACCCAGGCTGGAGTGCAGTGGCACAAGCACAGCTTACTGCAGCCCCGACGTCTTGGACTAAAGAGATCCTCTTGCCTCAGCCCCTCAAGTAGCTGGGATGACAGGTGCGTGCCACCATGCGCGGGGAATTTTTGTATTTTTTGCAGAGACAGGGTTTCACCGTGTTGCCCAGGTTAGTCTTGAACTGGGCTCAAGACGTTCTCCTGCCTTCACCTCCCAAAGTGCTGGGATTACAGGCACGAGCCACCATGCCTGGCCTCAAAAAACATTTATTGAGAAAGTATGTTGTACCATGGACTTTCCTAGGCTCCAGGGAATGAAAGAATGTTCTTCCCCCTTTTATCAGCAGAGTCAATGACTGGGAGAATGATGAGATGGACAGGGGAGGAATCCATGATGCCTCTTGCAGCCTGAAACCAACTGCAGCAGCGGAGGCTGGTGTTCTTCCCACTAACCTCCCCCTTCCAGATGTCCCTCAGGAAGAGAGGCCACGGGGACCTTGGAGGGACTGCTCCTGACCGTGTATGGAGAACGGGACCTTGGTGTAAGGAATGGACCCTGGCAGCCAGGGAGCGGCCCCCTCAGCTATCCATTTAACCACAGATTTGCCACTCAGCAGCAGATGGGGCAGTTAGCAGATGCTCTCCAACTTTGTGATCCACCTCAGCTTCTGAGCTGAAGCCCTGCTCTTCTGGGGGGCTTCCAGCCAATGACTCAGGGTGAAAAGGGCACCGTAGAGACAGGCCACGTGTCCCTGATGCAAAAACTCCCTCCTGGGCAATCTCAGCCCCAGAGCTCCCTATTGGGGTGGCCAACACTTTGTTAGATCAGCACTGAAGTCGGAGACTCTCCCTGCCCAATTCTGTTTCTGGCCCTCTTATCTTTCACAGGACTTCACCCCCAATAAAGCACTTGCACTTCCAACCCCATGTCAGTGTTTGCTTCCTGGAGGGTCCAACTGATAAACGCTACCTGTAAAACAAATCTGCAGTCCATCCACATCTTTCTACCACCGACAACTCCAAGTCACCATTACTCGGAGAAGCATCTGGATGGAGGCATAGCCCTCCAATTGTCCACCCTCCTCCCACATTTCCTCTTGTTTTTTTGTTTTCATTTTTGAGACAGGGTCTCTGTCGCCCAGACTGGAGTGCAGTGGCATGATCTCGGCTCACTGCAACCTCTGCCTCCCAGGCTCTAATGATTCTCTTGCCCCAGCCTCCTGAGTAGCTGGGATTACAGGCACGCACCACTACCAGCTGGCTAATTTTTGTATTTTTAGTAGAGATGGGGTTTCACCATGTTGGCCAGGCTGGTCTAGAACTCCTGACCTCAAATGATCCACCTGCCTTGGCCTCCCAAAGTGCTGGGATTACAGGTGTGAGCCAACGCTCCCGACCCTCTCATCTCTTTGTAACCCAGTTGGAGGGCTGAAGCAGAGAAGTGATATCACCTGCTTTGTGTTTTTAAAAGACCACTCTGGCAGTTCAAGACCAGCCTGGCCAACATGTTGAAACTCCATCTCTACTAAAAATACAAAAATTGGCCGGGCGCGGTGGCTCAAGCCTGTAATCCCAGCACTTTGGGAGGCCGAGACGGGCGGATCACAAGGTCAGGAGATCGAGACCATCCTGGCTAATATGGTGAAACCCCGTCTCTACTAAAAAAAAAATACAAAAAACTAGCCGGGCGAGGTGGCGGGCGCCTGTAGTCCTAGCTACTCGGGAGGCTGAGGCAGGAGAATGGCGTGAACCCGGGAGGCGGAGCTTGCAGTGAGCTGAGATCTGGCCACTGCACTCCAGCCTGGGTGACAGAGCGAGACTCTGTCTCAAAAAAAAAAAAAAAAAAAAAAAAAATTAGCTGGGCATGGTGGTGTGCACCTATAGTCCCAGCTACTTGGGAGGCTGAGGCAAGAGAATCGCTTGAACCTGCGAGGCAGAGGTTCCAGTGAGCTGAGATCACGCCACTGCACTGCAGCCTGGGTTGCAGAGCGAGATCCTGTCTCAAAAATAAAAAATAAAAAATAAAATCATTCTAGGGGATCAACAGACCAGTTTAAACAAGATTTGACTCCAGCCTCTGGACCCATTTATCCAAACTGTCCCCAAAGTCTCAGGGGGCAGCTCAGGTTAAGGAATCAGACCCACTCCCTTCCCGGAGCCTGTAAATCTCTACATGGCCCCCACCTTCCTGTCCAGCTTCCTCCCTCCCCTACATCTCACTCTGCTCTAGCCCGACTCTGTTCCTTCTGTTCCTGAAACATACCACTCTCCTTTCTGCCCCAGGGCCTTTGCACTAGCTGTTCCCTCTGCCTAGAATACACCATCTTTCCCCAGACTTCTGCATGGCTGTTTTCCCGGGTCATTTAGGTCTGACCACCTTATAAATACTGCCCAGCTCCCAATTCCCCGCTTCCCACTTCCTGTAACTTTCTATAACATCACTTTAAGACTCTTCTTTGTCATTCTCATCATTATTGGAAATTAACTTGTTTACTTAGCTATTCATTTGTTTACTGCCTGCCTCCCCACTGGAATACAAACTGTGTGAGCGTGTCTTGTTCCCAGCTTTCCCCAGGCTTGGCACTATGCCTGGCACAATGTAGGTCTCAAAACATATTTTCTAAAACGAATTCCTATATTTGTTATATATGGCAGAATTCCCTTAGCCTAAGAATGGAATGAAAGTGAAGAAATTAAAAAAAAAAAAAAAAAAAAAAAAAAAAAAAAAAAAAAAAACTAGGAGTCATGACAATTCAGAGGGAAAATATAGGAACTATTCCAGTTTTAGGGAAGTTCCCCCAAGAATACTTCTCTGACCATCCCTTGAGGAATCCTGTGTTAGGATTAAGGGGGGTTCTCTCCCAAGACCTAGGAGAAATGGGCTTTGGGACCTCTCTGTCCTCTCCTCCTTCCTCTGCCTGCAGCAGCGGCATTACGAAACTAGTTCAGCAAACATTCACCGAGAAGCTTCCCTGAGCAGGCTTCATGCTGAATGCTGGGGATAGAGATGGGTCAAGGAAGAAGGGAGAGGTCGGGCGCCATGGCTCATGCCTGTGATCCCAACACTTTGGGAGGCCAAGGCAGGTGGATCACCTGAGGTCAGGAGTTCGAGACCAGCCTGGCCAACATGTTGAAACTCCATCTCTACTAAAAATACAAAAATTAGCTGGGCGTGGTGGTGAGCACCTGTAGTCCCAGCTACTTGGGAGGCTGAGGCAGGAGAATTGCTTGAATCTGTGAGGCAGAGGTTCCAGTGAACCGAGATCACGCCACTGCACTGCAGCCTGGATGACAGAGTGAGACTCAGTCTCAAAAAAATAAAAATAAATAAAGTCATTTTAGGGGATCAACAGACCAGTTTGAACAAGATTTGACTCCAGCCTCTGGACCCATTTATCCAATCTGTCCCCAAAGTCTCAGGGGGCCGCTCAGGTAAAGGTGGCACCATTTGGTGCCCAAGTCACAGTGGCTCTGCTGCTCTTGGCATCTCCTGTCCTTCCCTGGACTTCCTATGACAGTTTCTCTGGAGATGCTATCTCTGTGCTTCTGTCTTCACAGCACACGTGTAGATATACCAGGAGTCCCGATGCCTCATGCATCCCCAGGACTTTAGCAGGGCCTACCGCTGGCCTTTGCCTTCCAAGAGCCCAGCCCATTTCTCTGTCCATGAGACGTTTCCTCCAAGCCCAGCTGCCTGCACTGGGTTTTGAGGTCACAGCTTCAGTGAGTGCCAGCACACATCCACGCACACATAGCACTCGGGTTCCTGGCATGCAGCGCTTGTGTTTGCTTCTCTCCTCTTTCACAACTCAGGTATGGATGAAAATCCCTGGCTCCCAGAGATGGGTGAGCAGAGTGGACATCATCCTAACGTGTGTGGAGGGAGGTGGAGCACGTGTGCCTGGGAACACTGGACAAAATCTCAGTGGCTGGAGAGTGTCTCCCAGGGCTGTGGCCTCCTGGGAAACATTCTGGTCTCTCCGCACCACCAGTGCTATGTGAAGTCCACTTGAAACCACAGTGGTAGCTGTGGTGGTCCAGAGATCCTGGTTTGCTCCTTCACTTCAAGTCAAAAATGCAGGCTTGGAAGAGAGACAGGGCTGGGAATAATCACAGCCCTCCCAGCGCCCTTCCAGCCCTGGGAATCCATATTGGTCAGGAAAGGCCTCATGGAAAATTGGAGCTGGAGATAAATTGTGGAGGATAGTAGGATTGTTTTTTTAAGTTTTTAATTGCAAAGTTAATTTTCTACAAAATATATATAGACATTTTTGACAGGAGAAAGTAAAACGCTCCTCCGCCACCCCCACAGCACAGCCCACTCCCATTCCTGCTGTTCCTTCTGGGCCTGGTCCACATGCCCACCAGGCACGTGGCATCGCTTGCCAACGAAGGCAGACTGCAGTGGGGGGCGGGGGAGCGTTCTCTGGACCTGTGATGCTCTAAGCCCCCAAGGATTCAGAGAGAATTTCCATCACCCTCTGAGATCACAGGAAGATTTTGTAATGAGGGTGGTGGGGAGTGAACTCTGCTCCTTCAGAACGTTGCAGGTCGGGGTGATGGGCAGATGGCCACAGTATAAACAGAAGTTAGGTCAAAATCCGTGCCTCCCCCCAACCCCCAACACTGGCCTCTTCTCCTCTAACCGCTCCCACTCTAGCCCCATCCACAGTCTGGTCCAGTGAAACGTGCCTGAGCTCGCAGGCGGCTCCAACGCAGCCACCTGGTGACCTTGGACAGCGGCCTGACCTCCGGTGCCTCAGTTTCCTCATTTCTATTGTGAGCCTGTCCAGGGCGAGGCTCAATTGCGACCGAGCTTGTGGCGCCCCAGTGCAGAGCCCATCCCGGAAGAGAGCTCCCTCCTGGGTGGCTGTGAGCATAACCGGCTTGGGGAGGGGGCCAGAGCACCGGAGGGCTGGGATGGGGATTACCCAGGAGCCCCGCCGCGCGGCCCTCGGGTCACCGCCCCCTGCGCTGTGACCGCGACAAGATAAGGTCCCAGGCGCTGCCCTCGCTCCTCGCCGCATCCCCGGCGGCGCCCCCAGCCCGGCGCCCGGCACGGAACGGGTGCGGGGCTGGGCCAGGGCCGGCCTGGGGGAGCGAGTGGGGCGGGGCCGCCGCGCCCGCTCCCCCTCCCCGCCGCCTGCAGCCTTCTCCTCCTCCCGCCGCCCGGGCTCAGAGCGGCGGCAGCAGCGGCCGCGGCGACAGCTCCGGCTCCGGCTCCGGCTCCAGCGCCTGCCCCACTCGGCCCAGCGCGCCAGGGCTCCGCGCCCCGACCCCGCCGCCGCGCCTGCCGGGGGCCTCGGGCGCCCCCGCCGCCCGCCTCACGCTGAAGTTCCTGGCCGTGCTGCTGGCCGCGGGCATGCTGGCGTTCCTCGGTGCCGTCATCTGCATCATCGCCAGCGTGCCCCTGGCGGCCAGCCCAGCGCGGGCGCTGCCCGGCGGCGCCGACAACGCCTCGGTCGCCTCGGGCGCCGCCGCGTCCCCGGGCCCGCAGCGGAGCCTGAGCGCGCTGCACGGCGCGGGTGGCTCAGCCGGGCCCCCCGCGCTGCCCGGGGCACCCGCGGCCAGCGCGCATCCGCTGCCGCCCGGGCCCCTGTTCAGCCGCTTCTTGTGCACGCCGCTGGCGGCCGCCTGCCCGTCGGGGGCCCAGCAGGGGGACGCGGCGGGCGCTGCGCCGGGTGAGCGCGAAGAGCTGCTGCTGCTGCAGAACACGGCCGAGCAGCTGCGCCAGACGGCGCTGCAGCAGGAGGCGCGCATCCGCGCCGACCAGGACACCATCCGTGAGCTCACTGGCAAGCTGGGCCGCTGCGAGAGCGGCCTGCCGCGCGGCCTCCAGGGTGCGGGGCCCCGCCGCGACACCATGGCCGACGGGCCCTGGGACTCGCCTGCGCTCATCCTGGAGCTGGAGGACGCCGTGCGCGCCCTGCGGGACCGCATCGACCGCCTGGAGGTGAGCGCCGCGCGCCGTCGGGGGAGCCGCCCGGGTGGTGTGAGGGGCCGCCCGGCCGCGATCACCCCGCGGTCCCCGAGTCTCTGGTCTCCCGTCTGTATTCCGGGGACGATCGCGCCTTCCTCGCTGGCAAGGCGGGGGGATTCCGATAGGGAACGCGGGCAGGCGTCTGGCACGGTGACTGAGGCACAGGGGACGCGCCAGAAAGATTCGCTCCCCACCCTTTTCCCTCTCCAGGCACCTCTCTTAGCCTCAGTTTCTGTGTCTGTAAAATAGGTATAACAGTGTCCACCTGTAGTGGAAATGGAATCAAATGTAGGTGTGTGAAAATGCTTGGCACGTACTAGGACCTCATTAAATGTCCCTTTCATTTCCTTCTTTCGGACACCCCCGAATCAGCACAAGCTCCACCCTCACACTCTGACCAGGAGATGGATGCGCTGTCCAAGGGACTCGGGGTCCTCCCCTCATTACACAGAGCCGGGAACAGAGTGCCCCATAAGACAAACCTGGGTGCCCCTCATCACTTCCCTACCCTGAATCTCCCACTCTGGCTCAGACTACGACCCAAACCGCAGGAGCTCTGGTGCCAGGCACCCAGCCTCACACACCTGGAAGCCCACAGCTCTTGGGTGGAAGCTGAATGGAGAACAAGGCCCCACTGAGCTCCTCCTCCTCCACTCACCTTTTCCAGGCTTTCCTGACTCAGGCTTGGGGCTCAGACACAAGGAGTCCAGCATGGAGGAACCCACTCTTGGCTGTCATGTGACCCTGGGCCAGTCATTTCCCCCCTGGAGTCCCATGGCCACCTTCCTCCCTGTAAGAATGAATTTGGGATTCCCAGAAGTGCAAGGGAGACAGACTGGGCAAGACAAACATCCGGGACACATTCACCACCCCAGCCATGGACTGACTTCCAGACCACAAGGAAGGGGGTTAAGCAAAAAAATCAGAACTGCGGAAGGAAGAGGGAGAAAGAGGCCAAAGCCCGCGCTGCCCCCTCTGCTACCTCCACCCAGGTGGAGTGCATCAGGCAAGTTGGAGGGAGGAGAGAGGCAGAGAGTAAGTGCAGGGACCCCTTACCTCTGGGGCTGTTTAAGTTAAATCCTGGGCAAACAGCGCAGGTGATGCCCACTCGCAAGACTGAGGATGTTGTGGTCCGACAGCCCTCCAGGATGCCTGTACTGGTGTCAGCACCCTCCCTACAGGGTGTCAGAGTGCAGCCAGGCAGCCATTGCAGCCAACCCCTCACCTTACAGATGAGAAAACTCAGCTCAGAAACGTCCTAAGAGGTTTGGCAGAGGCAGGAGAAAATCCAGGCCCATACCCACCTCTTCCCCCACTCCAGCTCTGGGGGATTTCTAGGATAAGAGAACCAAGAGCCGGAAAATAATCAGGAAAAAACTGAAAGTATGCAATGAAGGGAAGTCTTAGTTTTCTCACCTGTAAAATGGGGATAGTAATAGCACCTACCTCACTGGGATATTAGGAGGATTAAGTACTTTATATGAAAGGCCAAGAATAGTGTCTGGAACACAGGTATGTTCAGTCAATTTGAGTGATTGCTATTTTTATCATTAAGCTATAATATTACTCATTTTAAAAATACAGTCAAAACTCAAAATAGGAGCAAACAGGTTTTAGGCAACAGGTTTTAGTCATGTAAAAAACAATTTTTGACTTTCATTAACTAAACTTCCTCGTGCCTGCCATAGCCCCCCTCCCCACGCCCAGATGGCACAGGTGGCTCCTCCCACGTCTGGGGCTGGCAGGCTTGGACCTGCCTTGGACCTGTGCCCCCAGCACCTGCAGCACTTGGCAGGATGGCCTCCCTTCCGGTTAGCCCGCTGAGGTTGGGGGGATCCTGGCAGCTGGGATTTGGCAAGAGGTCAGCCTTCCAGGCTGGGGGAGCCCTGGCTTCCCCATGTATACTTTCTCCTCTTTTCTGAGTGCAGCAGCCACAGACAGAGAAGGGCAGGGGCCTGCTTGGCCACCAGGTCTCCCTTCTGAGTGTGGCAACAGCCACAGCTAGTCTTTTGGGGGCCTCTAGGAGGGGCTGGGGCTGGAGCTGGAGCCCAGCAGACACAGGGTGAGACCAATTGGCTCAGCGGAGTCCCATGCGCCCGTTAGCCACTGTCCAATCTCTCCCCTCTCTTCTCATTCAGTATCCTCAAAGTTCCCAGATTTTCAGGGTCTCCTTTCCCTCCCAGGATACACTGAAAGTGCTCTTGCTAATGTCCCCAAGATGATAAATGAGGACTTCTCAGTCCTTATCTTGGTGGAACCCTCTCTGACACCTGACCCTGCCTCTCATCCCCTCTTGCAGGTCTCCATGCCCTGGGCTTCCAGCCACCTCTCTCAGCACCCCTCCTCCTCCCTCTGTCTGCTGCCTCTGTCTCCCTGCAGGGTCCTCCTCCTTTAAGGGGTGCGCCCCTCTTGGCCCTCACTTTCCCTGGGTGCACTCAGCCACGCCCTGAGGCTTCCCACACCCATTCCACGGAGGGGCCCCAAACCAAAGCTCAGTGTCCAGCCCAGGTTTCCTTCCCAAGCTCCAGATTTGGCATCGACACATCGGCCTCCTGAGCATCTCCCTTTGGTTGTCCCATCAGCCCCTAACCGCACTGTGTTTCAGCTTGAACCGGGTACCTCCACGTGCCCTGAGAAACCATCCTTGGCCCCTCCCTCTCCTCCCAGTTCTTACTGGCCTCATCTCTGCACGCTTGCAGCAGCCTCATCTCTGGTCTCATGAGCACACGTTTCCCTCCATCCTTCTCCAGGCAGCCCCAAGGGTCTTCCTTAAGCCCACCATGGGACTCTCCTAGGGTGCAAACTCCTCAGTCCACTCCTAAGCTAGCACTTCGGATATGGTCCCCCCCTCCGGACCCCTCTCTCAGTTCATTCCTGCCTCTGCCTGGATCACCCCCAGCACATTCCTGCTCCTCATTTTAGAGTCTGCTCCAAGGACACCTCCTCTCAGGAGCCATCCCTGTTCACACTCTGTCCCCTTCCTATCCCCACCTGGGCTTCCATAATCGTCACACTTCCCTGCTGGTCCCCACCAGGCACATCCGTGCATCACCCCCCTCCTACAAAAGGGAAGGGAAGGTCTGATTGGCTTGTCCTCTCCCCAAAGCCTCAAGTGGGAGCCACATTTAAGGGCTTGGGGAAATGTCTTCTTTCCCATTTTTACTTGTGTTGTTGTTGTTGTTCATTGAAATAAGTCAAAAGGTTTTGGGGAGAATACTGCATTCGATTGCGTCATTTTCTCCCTTTTTGCAGCCCCCTTTCGGTCCTTATCCATTTGCAGCCATTGTTTGAGAGCTGCTGTGTAATTACCATTTTAATGACGCCATAATATCCTGGGATTCATCTGCAGCTCCGCATCCATCAGTCACTTGACCGGCTCCTGTTACTGGAGATGTAGGTTGTTTCTAAATTATTTTTCTTCCAGATGTTCATTGCAGGATCCATTTCATGCAGAGAGCTGTTTGTTTGTTTGTTTTTAAGTCTGTTGATTTCTTTAGGCTGAATTCCCAGGAGTGGTATTACTGGGTACTGGGTACTGGGTCAGAGGATATCGACTTTTTTTTTTTTTTTTTTTTTTTTTTTAAAGACAGAGTCTAGTTCTGTCGCCCAGGCTGGAGTGCAGTGGTGCAATCTTGGCTCACTGCAACCTCCGCCTCCCATGTTCAAGCAATTCTCCTGCCTCAGCCTCCTGAGTAGCTGGGACTACAGGCATGTGCCACCACCACGCCCAGCTAATTCTTGTTTTTTTAGTAGAGACAGGGTTTTACCATGTTGGCCAGGCCGGTCTCAAACTCCTGATCTCAGGTAATCCGCCCGCCTCAGCCCCCCAACGTGCTGGAATTACAGGCGTGAGCCACTGCGCCTGGCCAATATTGACTTTTTATGGCTGAGGCCAGGAGCCACTTTCCAAGAGTTGGCCCACTGATGCGGCTACAGGCCATGCATGCATGTTCCCTGTTCCATTTTTGTGTCCAATTTAATGCATATATACAACGGAACTTCAAGATTAATTTCAACAGCATTTCTTTGGCATAAACCACATCCTTAACCCAGCCTGGCAAGCTGATTGCCTCCTCCCATCCTGGAGTGGGAGCCAAATAACCATTATAGCGAACGCTTACTGAGCACTTACTATGCGGCAGGCCCTGCTCATTATCTCATTTAATCCTCGTAAAATCTCTGTGAGGGAGGTACAAAGAAACCAAGGTTCAGAGAGGTTAAGGAACTGGCCCCAAGTCAGCAGTGGAGCCCAGTGTCTGGCTCTAGAGCCCTCGTTCTTCATCATCAACTCTAGACCCATCTGGAGGGGTCAGATGTCACCCACCTTCGGGAGCGTGAGAAAGACAGGTGAGCTGGGCTCAGTGGCTCACACCTGTAATCCCAGCACTTTGGGAGGCCAAGGCAGGCGGATCACGAGGTCAGGAGATTGAGACCATCCTGGCTAACACAGTGAAACCCCGTCTCTACTAAAAATACAAAAAATTAGCCGAGCGTGGTGGTGGGCACCTGTAGTCCCAGCTACTCAGGAGGCTGAGGCAGGAGAATGGTGTGAACCAGGGAGGCGGAGCTTGCAGTGAGCCGAGATTGTGCCACTGCACTCCAGCCTGGGCAACAGAGCGAGACTCTGTCTCAAAAAAAAAAAAAAAAAAAATAGACAGGTGAGGGCGGTACCTGTGCTAGTCACTGTCCTGGACCATTTCTGCCTCGGAACCCCAGAGTGAGAGGGGTGGAGGCCAGTCCTTAAGACTTGCCCTGCTGACCGGCTAGATAGCCAGGAGACTTGCTGCCAGACCTTCACTGCTACTGCTGCTGCTGCTGCTAATAACTAACACTTATTAGACACTTACTAGATACATATTAGCTTATTCAGTCTTCAGTCCTATGATGGAGGCTGTACGCATTCCCATCTTACAGATGAGCAAATAGAAGCTCAGAGAGAGTGCAGGACACAGACCTAGGCAAATCCCTGCCCCGCCCCCACCAGCTTCGGTTTCCCTCCATACAACGAATGATGCAGCAGGCCAGATACTCCCTAAACACACTTCCAGCTCTAAAAAGTCTCTGAAATAGGTCAGGCGTGGTGGTTCACACCTGTAATCCCAGCACTTTGGAAGGCCGAGGCTGGCAGATCACTTGAGGTCAGGAGTTCAAGACCAACCTGGCCAACATGGCAAAACCCTGTCTCCACTAAAAAATACAAAAATTAGCCAAGTGTGGTGGCGTGTGCTTGTGGTCCCAGCTACTTGGGAAGCTGAGGCAGGAGAGTCGCTTGAACCCAGGAGGTGGAGGTTGCAGTGAGCCGAGACGGTGCCACTGCACTCCAGCCTGGGCAACAGAGCGAAACTCTGTCTCAAAAAATAAAATAAAATAAAATAAAATAAAAAATAAAATAGTCTCTGAAATAAAAAGGCTGGGAGGCACAGGCTTGAGTTCTTGCTGGTGACTTTAAACTAATCACATTCCCTCTCGGTGCCTTGGTTTTCTTATCTGCAAAACAGGCGGGAGGAGGAGCTAAGTACCAGCACTCTTAGGCTCTACATTCTGAGTTCTTGGGCAGATGGTTTCTAAATAGGGATTGTGTGCGGTGTGTGTTTATGGGGGTTACATGTGTGTGCCGCCCTCGAGCCCCTTCCACCCACTCCCAGAACTGTTTCCCCGGGAAATCTGCAGATAAACAGCGGCTTCGAGGATCTCTTGGTGTCTTCTCTAAATTCCATTGGTTGTCTTTGCTTTTCTCTGACTTTGCTGCCCATTCTAGAAGCTTCTGCCCAGTGGACACTGGTTCCCCTGACCCTGCCTCTTTGGCAGTGAAGAGGGCTTGGGAGAAGGGAGTGGCTGGGGGCTGCCGAATGTGGAGAGAGGGCTTTTGCTATTGGGCTTTGGTTGGAGGATGTGGACCCACAATGTCCTCCCTCCCCCACAGTACCCCTTCCAGCCCCGAGAGAGCTGCAGTGTGGAACGTGGAATGTGTTCCTGGTACAGACTCCAGGGCCAGATCACCTGGGTGCAAATTCCAGCTCAGTCACTTGAGAGTTCTGGCAGGTGCTTAGGCAAGGTGCTTAACTTTCTCAGCCTCAGTTTCCTGTCTGAAATGGAGATTTGAAAACCTGTCGGGGCTGGGCGCAGTGGCTCACGCCTGTAATCCCAGCACTTTGAGAAGCTGAGGCGAGTGGATCATGAGGTCAGGAGATCGAGACCATCCTGGCTAACACGGTGAAACCCCATCTCTACTAAAAATACAAAAAATTAGCTGAGCGTGGTGGTGGGCGCCTGTAGTCCCAGCTACTCGGGAGGCTGAGGCAGGAGAATGGCGTGAACCCAGGAGGCAGAGGTTGCAGTGACCCGAGATTGCACCACTGCACTCCAACCTGGGCAACAGAGCGAGACTCCATCTCAATAAATAAAAAAATAAATAAAATTAAAAAGCCTGTGGGACTTGTTTATTTTGAGGTTTATCTTACATTCAAGATACATAAGAGGTCACAGATCTCACTTAAACAGACACAAATCGTAAGTGGACAGCTCAATGAAAATGTATGGATGGATACACCTGTGAAAGTGCCAGCCAGATCAGGAATTGGAACACTTTCAGCAGCCCCAGAAGGCTCCCTGGTTCCGCCAAAGACATTGGCCTTCCAAAGGCAACGGCTATTCTGGTTCCTATCACCACAGTCAGTTTTGCCTGTGTTTGGACTTCGTGCAAATGGACGCAGACAGCTGTGCACCCTTGCATCTGGTGATTTTTCATTCAGTGTCACGTCTGTAGCATCCAGCCTTGTTGCGTGTACCCACGGAGGATTGCCGTTTTCCTTGCCGTGTGGTGTTCCGTTGTGCCGACGAGCCTTAATTCATTTACCCATTTTTCTGTGGATGGACCTGTGGGTTGTTTCTGATTTACAAATAAGACTGCTGTAAACATTCTTAGGATATCTGTTGGCGGCTGTCAGCCCTCATTTCTCCCTGGATTGAGCCACAGGAGTGGGTTGCAAGAGGGGCATATATTTAGCGTCGAAAGGTACAGCCAAACATTTCCCCACAGTAGCTGGGAGAGTTTACACGCCCGCCCACGTGTAAACCTCGCCAAACTCGGTATGGTCATTTAAAAAACATTCCCGTTTCGGTGGGCGTGTAGTGCACTCACTGTGGTTTTAATTTGTATTGCTCTGATGATTCATGATGTTGAGCACCTTTTCTTATGTTTATTGGCCATTTTGTAAATCTTTGCCTGTAGGAGGTGGAATGAACTCAGAGGTCGGTGCTCCTCACAGAGTGAAGAAGGTGAGGCACAGGGCCAGGGGGGGGCCTCTCCCCAGGACAGTCTTGGGCACATCATCCCGTGGAACTCTGGAGACAGGGATACAAGCAATCAACCCAAGGTGGGAGCACTTAGGTGCTTCCACAGCCCTTGTTTTCCTCCGGGGGAAGCTGAAGCTCAGAGAGGCTGAGGGACCTGCCCACAGCCACAGAGGCAGAGTCAAGACCAAGCCAGGATTTCTCACTGAAGTGGGCTATGGGTGGGGGACCTCCATCTGCTGAGGATTTTGGCTGGGTCCTAGAAGGCGTGTGGGCAGGCAGGACCTCAGCAGAACTCCCAGCTGGGCTTCTGGAAGCAGCAGCCTGACAGGAGGGACTTTTGAAGGGAGGAGCAAGGGACCTGGGGCCAGAGGGGTCTTTAGACAGGGTCTGGGGTCTCGGACCTGGGAGGTACGCGGCCAACCCCATCCGTGCTCCCTCTCCCTCATATTCCTCCCCGTTCGTCTTCTTTCCTTCAGCTCCAAAGTGTCATTAGGAGACCAGGATGATCAAAACCACCCTGTCCTTTGCCCACCACTCACCTGCTCCCCGCCTGGGTGGGAGGAGGTGGAGTCACCTGCTGGGCCTGTCCCTGGAGAGGAAGGCAGGGTGATAGCATGGGGTTTCTCTGAGAAGGCTTCCTGACCCCAAACTTCCACCCTGGCAAGAGCTGGTGGCCTGGCCATCCCAGAACAGCCTCTGCCTCACCGCCAGCTGGGAGCACCGCCACCTGCGGAACCATGGGGCCATATTTGCCTTTGGGGCCACAGCACCTGGCACTTGGCAAGAGGCAGCAGGGGTGAGGTCACCCTCTGCACCAGGCCTGTCAAGGATCTTACAATTGAATCCCACAAGAACTATGGGACTATTGCTCTCTCTGTTTTACAGATGAGGAAACTGAGGCTGAGAAAAGTTCAGAAGCTTGCCCAGCTCACTCAGCTGGCATTTCCACCCAGGCAGTCTGGCTCCAGGGCCTGCACCGTGATGCACTATGCTCTCCTGCTTCTCAACAATAGTGAAGGATAATAGTAATGGTGGCAACCACATACTGCCTCTTACGGCTGGCCACACTTCATATCTGTTCTTTCATTTTGTCATTATTTATATCCGCAAATGTAGTACTATTATTACACCCATTTTACAGATAAGATAACTGAGGGCCAGAGGAGTTAAGCAACTTGCCCAAGGCCACAGATCTAGTAAGCGAAGAGCTGAAAATGACGCTGGCCTAACGTGAGAGTTCACGTCCGCAACCACAACGGACGCCATGTTGCTGCAGCACACATGGATGGATGGATGGATGATGGATGGTTGGATGATGGATGGATGGATGGATGAGTGCTCTGCAGCCCTGCCAGAGAAACTCTCAGGGCCCTCTTCTCTCTATATAGAGCATCTCAGTTCAGGCATCAGGGAAGCTGCCATCTGGAGGGTGAGCAGGCACTGGGCAGAGGAGGGGTGGGGGCGGGAAGAATGTTCTTGGAGAAGGAACAGCGTGTGTGGAGGCCTTAGGGTGAGAAGGAGTTTGGGGCAGTTGAGCAGCAGAGGACTTTCAGTGGGCATGACCTAGGTCCTGTCTGGGTGAGGGCTGAAGCCAGGAGGACAGGGACTTGATTGGCAGGGAGAGGGGGCTGTGGAAGGATTTTAAGCAGGAGAGCAACGTGGCTGGATTTGCCTCTGGCTGCTGTGTGGAGGGTGGGAGTGGAAGCTGTGACCCGGTCCAGTGGACAGTAGCCAGGACTAGGGAGAAGCCTAGGAGCTGAGTGAAGCTCTGGGTGAGACGCAGGGTTAGATTCAACCATGAGAGACACCACTTTATGAAGCTCTGGGTAAGAGGCAGGGTTAGATTCAACCATGAGAGATGCCACTTTAGGATTGTTTTCTTGTTTTTAAAAGAAAATCATTGTCAAGTGTTTCAGATGGACAACAAGATATAAATACTACTACCCAGGTCCCTGCCCCGGCTCAAGAACCAAACATTTCCAATCAGCTGATCCCCATCCAGAGCCTCCCCAGTGCCAGCCACAATCACACACCCCCAAATGGCCACCACGGTCCTGAATGAGTGTTGACCACTCCCACGCATTTCTCATGCGTTGCACCTAGTCATGTGCCTTTTAACCACACAGCACATTGAATTGAATGTTTTACAACTTTATATCGGTGATATCCAGCTGCTCTGTAACTTGCCTTTTCTCTCAATATAATTATGCAACAAAAACATTTCGGGCTGGAGATGGAGAAAGGTGAAGCCCTTCAAGAACTCTTTAAGGCCGGGCGCGGTGGCTCAAGCCTGTAATCCCAGCACTTTGGGAGGCCGAGACGGGCGGATCACGAGGTCAGGAGATCGAGACCATCCTGGCTAATACGGTGAAACCCCGTCTCTACTAAAAATACAAAAATACAAAAAAAACTAGCCGGGCGAAGTGGCGGACTCCTGTAGTCCCAGCTACTCGGGAGGCTGAGGCAGGAGAATGGCGTAAACTCGGGAGGCAGAGCTTGCAGTGAGCTGAGATCTGGCCACTGCACTCCAGTCCGGGCGACAGAGCGAGACTCCGCCTCAAAAAAAAAAAAAAAAAAAAAAAAAAAGAACTCTTTAAAGAAAGTCACTGCCGGGCATGGTGGCTCACGCTCGTAATCCCAACACTTTGGGAGGCCGAGGCAGGCAGATCACCTGAGGTCAGGAGTTTGAGACCAACCTGGCAAACATGGCGAAATCCCATCTCTACTAAAAATACAAAAATTAGCCGGGCGTGGTGGCAGGCACTTATAATCCCCTCTATTCTGGAGGCTGAGGCAGGAGAATCACTTGAACCTGGGGGGTGGAGGTTGCAGTGAGCCGAGATCACACCACTTCACTCCAGCCTGGGCAAAAGAAACTGCGTCACACACACACACAAAAATGTTAGTCATGACATTCATTGTAGACAGGCCTGTGATGCTTCCTATGCCTACTGCACACTAAGCGCTTTCTATCTATGAACTTGGTCAATCCTCACCACAATCCTATGAGATTTATTATTTTACCCTTTGGGGCCAATGGGGAAACTGAGGCATGGCACCCTTACATAACAAGGCCACTCAGCTGATGGAGCCCAGGTGTGAGCCCCAGCAGGACTCAGAACTCAGGGGATGGTTGGATGGGGGAGGTGAGAGGCCATGGTCCACACTGCTCCCCCTGAAGGCTGCTCACTTTCCACCTGGTCCTGCTGCCCCTGCCATCTGCCCCTGGAGAGGGAGGTGGGGTGGCAGGATGGGGTTTATCTGAGAAAGCTTCTTGACCCCAAACTCCAGCCCTGGCAAAACCTGGTGGTCTGGTCATCCCAGAATGGCCTCTGCCTCACCGCCAGCTGGGAGTACCACTGCCTGGGTGATCCTGGGCAGGGGCGGCTGTGCAGAGGGTGGGACTCTGACCCTCAACAGACCCAGACCAGCAGTGTAGGCCTGAGGAATGAGCACAGTCTGTGGGCTGTGCAGAGGATGGGACCCTGGCCCTGGAGTCCTGCACCTGCCTTCTGCTCCCTGCAGCAAGGGAATAGACCCCGGGTGGGGTCAAGGTGGTGGGGCTTCCCTGCATCCTCCCAGCCTCAGCCAGCCCACGGACCCTCCAATCAGTCTCATCAGTCTCCCTTTGCGAAGCTGCCCCGCGCCATGGTCTCACACAACCTTCTGGACCTTCTAGACTTCCCACGTCCATTAGTACCTCTCCTGCTTTGCCTTCGAGTTAGGCAGGGCAGCCTGCACTGTGCCCACTTGGCAGATCAACAAACAGACCCAGACCATCAGTATGAGCCTGAGGAATGAGCAGAGATTTCAGGATCAGGAAGGCCAGGCTGGAGTGCTGGCTCTGCAGCATCACAGGTGTGTGACCTTAGGCAGGCACTGAGCCTCAGTTCCCTCATCTCTAAGTGGGCCTCCCTACTTACCCAGGCTGTTGAGAGCAGCCTAGAACTGTTTGCACAGAGCTTCCCTAGTGCAGGGCCTGGCATGCAGCAGAGTGCTCGATGGAGACAGCTGCTGCCGTTAGCATTCTGATTGAGTGCTAATGAGCCCAGCACATTAGTGGCTGAGCTGGGCCTAGAACAAGGGGCTCTGGCTCTAGGCCCAGCACACTTACGCCAAACCCCACCCTGCACTCCCAGCGGGACAGGCCATGGGTTCTCAGCCTCCACCTTCCTGCCCCAGCAGGAGCTGAGTAGGGGTGCTGGCATCATTATTCCCTCCATCATCTTAGGTGAGGGGCCCACTTGGCATCAGGCCGGGAGCCCACGCGGCACAGCATTCGCCCACAGCAGACGGGAAGTGGGGGTGCGGGAGTTCGTGTTCTTCTGATTCAGACACTGGGACAAGGAAGGACTCACACACGATCAGGCGAGCCCACCTCCTCCATGGCCTTCCTGGCTGCTGCAGAGCCAGTGGCTCTGAAAAAAGAACAGCTTGAGCGCACACCCCCTCAGCCCGCACGTTTTCTCCTCCAAACGGCATCTGTTTAAATAGCCTCGACACGCTGTTCTTGCTGGCAGGTCTTCCTCCCTCTGTTCTTCCTGGCAAGTCTTCCCCCCTCTCTCCCTTTGCTGGAGAGAGGAGATGCTGGCTCCAGGGATATCAGCTTGGCCCAGCCCCATTGCTATAGACAATTTGAAAGGACTCCTGCCTCAGTTTCCCATCTGTGAAATGGGGATAGGAAGAGTGCCAGCCTCAGCAAGTGGTTGCGAGGATTCATGAGTAAACACATGCCAAGTGCCAATGATGGGCCTGGTGCACAGCCTCATTCCACGCATGCTCCTCTGGCCTCAAGCTTGGCACAGAGGGGGTGGGGAGCTGAGGACAGAACAGCGCCTGGGACTGGGGAGACCCTGCCCCAGCCCTTCCAGCCGTGAGATGAAATGCATCCTGTGAGCTGATTGCCTCAGTCCAAGGCTTCCTGGAAGTCCAGCCATCTCAAATGCAGTGGGTGGCTGAACCTGTCACCCTGTGGGCCATCCAAGGTCACTTGAAGGCTCTGGAGGTAATGTGCACCCCATCAGCTAATGTAGTCAAGCCCCACAGTTAGCATTATGCTTTTATAGTCCATGAGGGCCTGTCACTTGTCCTCCCATCCTTCCATCTGTCCTGGGAATGGACAAAAGGAAGCCTGTTTCACCCCCCACACACTTTTTTTTGAGTCTCGCTCTGTTGCTCAGGCTGGTGTGCAGCGGTATGATCATGACTCACCGCAGCCTCAACCTCCCAGGCTTAAGCAATCCTCCTGCCTCAGCCACCCAAGTAGCTGGGGCTACAGGCATGCACCACCATGCCTGGCTAATCTTTGTATTTCTTGTAGAGATGAGGTTTCACCATGTTGCCCAGGCTAGTCTCGAACTCCAGGGCTCAAGCGCCCATCTTGGCCTCCCAAAGTGCTGAAATTACACACATGAGCCACCATGCCCAGCCTGTTCCCATTTTAGAGGAAGGGAAACCAAGCCTTTGTGGTTAGTCTGCACCAGAGCCAGGGTTTGTAGGCACCTTGACAGAAGGAGCCCTCGGGAAAGCAAAGATGAACGTAAGGGGGGAGTGCACTGGAAGGCTCCTATGCCCATCCCATGCCCACCTTCACCTGGCCTCCACCCCAGCCTGGTGGGCCAAGTAGGCATCTGCGTATATGGGCGGCCGTGACCTCTTACACAAGAGGTGGGTGGGGGGGATAATGGTGGCCAGAGTCCCCCCTCTCCCGCTGCTTTCATGGGTCCCTTTCCAGAACCAGCCTGGATGACCTCAGTGACTTGTGTCTGTTGCCCCATCTTACAGCCCAGAATGGAGGGGTTGATCCTTAGCCCCTCCCCACTGCCAGCAGAAGAGGGGGGTTGCTGAGTCTGTGTGGCACCAGACCCCCTGCCCTGTGAAGCAACCTCACCTTTCCCATGGGAGCCAAGGGACAAGTGGGACAGAGAAGGAATAGGGCTTCTGGAGAGGCCGCCTGGCAGATGCCAAGAGAGGCTGTGTGGTGAGTGGTGCAGAGGGGGTGGGCGAGCCAGACTGCTAGGCTCAGATCCCAGCTCTGCTACTGCTCCTGGTGTGATCTTGGTTAACTCACCCCAGTTTTCCTGCCCCTGAAATGGGGATACTGTTATGTTAAGTGGATTCAGAGACGGAATGTTTGCAAGGTGTCTGCTAGGGCTTAGCTGGCAACAACAGCGTCCCATTCAGTCTTCCCACCTACCCCACTCACCCAAAACCATGCCCTCGGCACCCACTGCGGGCCAGGCTCTAGGCATTTCCCTTACATGCCATCATTGGATGCTGACCAGCCCTGGAAGCTGAGCATTCCAAGTGCCCGTCTTATAGAAGAGGAAAAATGATCCCGGAGTGTTAGCCCACCTGCCCCCACTCTCACGGGGAAGTGGCAGAGCCGAGGGCTGGTTCCTGCAACTCCTCAAGGCAACGTCATGTTGCTGTCCACACTGGCGGCTCCCAAGTCTCAGGCACTGAGTATGGCAGTGGTCCTTTGCCCCCAGCACTCTGACACAGGGGGCACACTTCTCCCCTTGTTCGATGGCTAGAAAACAATCTCACAGAAGTTAAGGAAGAGTATGCAGCTCAGAAGGAACACGCAGCCCTCAGTCACAGTAGCCACCAGCAGTGTCCAGTGTCACCCAGCAAATGACTGAGAAGGTCACTGGCTGGGCCAGTGAGGCTGGGCAAGGGATTCTGTACTTGTCCCAAGCTGCAAGGCCATCCCCTCGCAGCTTAGGAAACTGAGGAAAGGTGGGGTTCTCGGTTTTTTTGTTTTGCCTCCAGCCACAACTTCAGCACCTGGGGCAGTCAGTGCCCAGCACACTGGAGCTGCCTTCTGAATGTTTGCTCAGTGACTGAATCACAGAATGCAATGAGTTCATGTCTGGGGCCTAAGCCTGGGAGCAAGGAACTGACTGAGCAAAAATTTCCCAGGTCCCTGGGAAGTTCGCAAGCATCAGGCCTGGTAGCAGGAACCATGGCGGGGGGGAAACCAGGAGGATGGTGGAGGATGGTGAAGGTTTAATTTAGCTCCTAGCAGCTCTTTGAATTATTAATCTCCTACTGACATTTCTGTGACGTGTCTGTCACAGACTGTCCCCTCCAAGAGTCTGGACCCATGGCCTCACCTGCCTTCCTCCACCCCAGAAGGAACTTCTTCCAGCAGGAGAAGGGGAAGGAAACCCTCCCAGCTCCTGTCCCAGTTCTGCTGCCCATGGGGTCTTAAGATAGGACAGGCATGTGGTGGGGAACTCGAAACACTTAGACCTCATCCTGAGCCAGATGGGGGATGTCAGAGCCTACCCTGGAACACTCTGCCTGAGACAGCAATTGCAATAAGCAGCCTCTGTTTACTGATATTTAATCCTTAGTCCTCCCCACAACTCTCCAAATAGGTGCAGTTCTCTTTTGAGTAAACAAGTTCAGAGAAGTCAAGATATTTTCTCAGAGTCACATAGCAGATTGGTTCCCGAGCTGGTTTTGAACCCTAGGCTGTCTGATTCCAAAGTATGTGACCATACCATCTGCCACCCTGGTATGGTCAAGCCACCAGGGCCCTGCTTCACTCCCTGGGTGGGCCCAGTGGCCATACAATGCCTTTTGCCAAGGACCATTCTAGAGAAGCTTGCTGAGTAGGGGAATGAAACAGTCCGCCCCGGCCGGGCGCGGTGGCTCAAGCCTATAATCCCAGCACTTTGGGAGGCCGAGATGGGCGGATCACAAGGTCAGGAGATCAAGTCCATCCTGGCTAACACGGTGAAACCCTGTCTCTACTAAAAAATACAAAAAAAAAAAAAAAAAAAAAAAAAAACTAGCCAGGCAAGGTGGTGGGCACCTGTAGTCCCAGCTACTCGGGAGGCTGAGGCAGGAGAATGGCGTAAACCCGGGAGGCGGAGCTTGAGGTGAGCTAAGATCCGGCCACTGCACTCTAGCTTGGGCGACAAAGCGAGACTCCGTCTCACAAAAAAAAAAAAAGAAACAGTCTGCCCCTTTACCAGCCCATCAGTGTCTAGCCTTGCTGCTACGAAGGACTAGAGTGGAGTGCTCAGCCCCGAGTGTACCCTGAAACCACCTGGGGGACCTTCACAGTACTCATGGCCAGGCCCCACACCCCCACCACGGGCTGAGCTGGCCTCGAGGGCTGGGGCCAGCTCTGACTGCTGCTCACCGTCACGTGCCAGCACCAGGAACAGAGCCTGCCAGGTGCCCAGGATGCATCTGTTGCCTGCTGTTGGCGTTGTCATTCCCATTTTGCATATTGGAGAAGCTGATGCTCCCCTGGGGTCACTGAGCAGGTGTGGTAGGCATCTGAGTGTTCCAAGCCTTTCCTTCCTCCCCTCAATTGACTTATCTTTCTCTGCCCTGTGAACAGCAGGAGCTTCCAGCCCGTGTGAACCTCTCAGCTGCCCCAGCCCCAGTCTCTGCTGTGCCCACCGGCCTGCACTCCAAGATGGACCAGGTGGAGGGGCAGCTGCTGGCCCAGGTGCTGGCACTGGAGAAGGAGCGTGCGGCCCTCAGCCACAGCAGCCGCCGGCAGAGGCAGGAAGTGGAAAAGGAGTTGGACGTCCTGCAGGGTCGTGTGGCTGAGCTGGAGCATGGTGGGTCCTGGGTCCTGCAGAGGGCATTGGAGGGGTCCCCAGGGTGACAGAGCCACTCAAAAAATATATCCATGCTCCCCAGAGGCTAATACGGACAGACGGGAGGGTGGGGAGGAGGCTGTGGAACACACAATGGAGAGAATCATTGGGGGATATTATTATCATTATCAACATTATTAACAGGTCTCATTTTCAGGCACTTACTGTGTCCTGGGAGGGGGCTAAGTACTTGATATATCAGCTGATTTAATCTTCACAGTTTTCACAGATGAGAAAACCAAAACTCAAGAGAAGTGATGTGCTCAAGGTCACACAGACAAAAGTGGTGAGTCTAGACCTCAAACAAGGTCTGACTCCACAGTCATACATTTAACCACCCACAAAATAGCAATTTCAATGAATCAGTCAGGATCTTGTTTAACACCTGTGCCTGGCACTGCCAAGGATCAGAGGAACATAGTGGGCAGGGTACAGGTATGAGCATAAGGAGAGCTGGCTCCTGGTTGCATATCTGTCTCTGGCTTGCTCTGTGACCTCAAAAGTTCACTTCCTTCCCCAGGCCTCAGTTTTCCTCATCTGAAAAATGGGGGTTTAGGACTCATGAGCTCTCAAGCTTTGAAGCTTGTGAAGACCACCCTTAAGAGGCTTACAGACAAGTTGGGGAGAACAGGGGAAATGATGAGCAGTTAGCTGGGACCAGCTTACATGGGCAACAGGGGTTCAGGAGAAGAAAATACAGGGCCAGGCACGGTGGCTCATGCCTGTTATCCCAACAGTTTGGGAGGCTGAGGGGGGCAGATCACCTGAAGTCAGGAGTTCAAAGCCAGCCTAGCCATCATGGCAAAACCCCATTTCTACTAAAAATACAAAAATTAGCTGGGTGTGGTGGTGCATGCCTGTAATCCCAGCTACTCGGGAGGCTGAGGCGGGAGAATTGCTTGAGCCTGGGAGATGGAGATCGTAGTGAGCTGAGATTGCACCACCGCACTCCAGCCTGGGCAACAGAGGGAAACTGTCTCAAAAAAAAAAAAAAAAAAAAAAAAAAAAAAAAAAAAGAAAGAAAATCCAAGCTGCTTCCTGGAGGAGGCAGGCCTCAAGCTACTTCTTGAAAACAGAGGTGGGGAGCAAATTTCAGAATGGAGGGGCCATTGCAGGGACTCAGCTGCAGGGGAGGGACAGGTCTGGTGGCTCAGGGCCAGCATCCTGGCTAGGGCACAGGGACAGGAGAAGCAACCTCCAGCCCTCCTCAGCCCTGCCTCTGGCCCGTCTACGCCAGGTCTCCCAAGGGGTCAGGGGAAACAAGGTTAATTTGTTGAAGGTCACGTGGCTGGGAAGTGAGGGAGGCGAGATTTGGTCTCAGGACATCTGAGGTCCAGAACCCCTGAACTTTAATCATGCCCCTCAACACAGAGGTGGAGCAGAGAGGGCCCCGAAGGCACTGGGCATGCAGCAGGTGCCTGGGAGCTGCATTAGCCTTCTTTCTGAAGTGTGCCCTGTCCACCCCACCCTTTTCTGTGTCCACTGACCTCCAACACATCTGCCTTGCCCACCCTCAGGGTCCTCAGCCTACAGTCCCCCAGACGCCTTCAAGATCAGCATCCCCATCCGTAACAACTACATGTACGCCCGTGTTCGGAAGGCGCTGCCCGAGCTCTACGCATTCACCGCCTGCATGTGGCTGCGGTCCAGATCCAGCGGCACCGGCCAGGGCACCCCCTTCTCCTACTCAGTGCCTGGGCAGGCCAACGAGATTGTACTGCTAGAGGCGGGCCATGAGCCCATGGAGCTGCTGATCAACGATAAGGTGGGCAGGGGTGGCGGGGAGGGCTGGTGGGGGGGACGGCGACCCTTCCAGGAGCTCCCACTCCACACTGGGCTCTTTCATTCTCCTGCTCTGCATATTCAGCACACATTAAATGCCTACTGTGTGCCAGGCTGGGCTCTGGGAATATAAAGACAAGCCAGACATGGGGCTGCCGGAAGAGAGGCTGTGTCTAATGGAGGCTCTAAGTGTTGTTCCATTTTACAGAGAAGGCAAGTAAAGCTCTTGGAGATCCAGTGACTTCCCCAGTGACCCAGCTATGGGACAGGGTTGAGGTGTCTGTCCCCAGGGCCCTACTCATCCTCCTGGACTTAAAGAGAAGGGAGGTGGCCGGCCGTGGAGGCTCATGCCTGTAATCCCAGCACTTTGGGAGGCCGAGGCGGGCAGATCATGAGGTCAGGAGATCGAGACCATCCTGGCTGACACAGTGAAACCCCGCCTTTACTAAAAATACAAAAAAATGGCCGGGCACGGTGGCTCAAGCCTGTAATCCCAGCACTTTGGGAGGCTGAGACGGGCGGATCACGAGGTCAGGAGATCGAGACCATCCTGGCTAACACGGTGAAACCCTGTCTCTACTAAAAATACAAAAAACTAGCCGGGCGAGGTGGCGGGCGCCTGTAGTCCCAGCTACTTGGGAGGCTGAGGCAGGAGAATAGCGTAAACCTGGGAGGCGGAGCTTGCAGTGAGCTGAGATCCAGTCACTGCACTCCAGCCCGGGCAACAGAGCGAGACTCCGTCTCAAAAAAAAACAAAACAAAACAAAACAACAACAAAAAAATTAGCTGGGTGTGGTGGTGGGTGCCTGTAGTCCCAGCTACTCGGGAGGCTTAGGCAGGAGAATGGCCAGAACCTGGGAGGCAGAGCTTGCAGTGAGCCAAGATCACGCCACTGCACTCTAGCCTGGGTGACAGAGTGAGACTCCGTGTCAAAAAAAAAAAAAAAAAAAAAAAAAAAGGGAGAGAGAGAGAGAAGGGAGGTGCACAGACCTACCTGGAAACGGAGGGAGGAAGGGAGTGCTCATGGCCTCCTCGTTCCTTCTACTTCCCTGGAGCCAGCCCCTCAGGCCCTCCCCTCTATGAAGAGTAGAAAGGTGGTGTGCTCAGACTCTGGGGTCCAAATGCTGGTTTGAGTCTTGGTTCTGCATCTTCACCACTGTGTGACCTCAGACTAGTCATCTAACTGCCCTGTGTTTCAGTTTTCTTATCTCTAAAGCAGGAATGATAAGAACTCTTGCCTCTTAGGGTTGTAGTGAGAAGTGGCTTAAATGCACGTAGAGGGCTTTGAGCAGAGCCTAGTGTTTAGCAGACATCAATAACTGTGAGCTATTTTTATTATACTGGGCACTGTGCTAATAAGCAGTTTACTCACATTATTACCCTTGATCTTCCCAACAGCACTGGGAAGTAGGTACCCTCATTATCGCCATTTTGCCGGTGGAGAAACTGAGGCTCAGAGAGGGGAAATAATGCACCCTGGCCACACAGCTGCTGGGGTGTGATGTGATTCAGGGTCTTGGGCTCCCGAAACCACCTCTTAACCCCTCCCCTGTTCTGCCCTTGGGCCACCCATCTTCCTCATGCTCAGGCCTCCCTCCCCGATGCCTCTCCTTCAGCCTGGCTGGGAGGCAGGACAAGGACAAGGCAGGGAGAATGATGTGGCAGGAGCACGGTGATTGAGGGGAGAGGAGGAGGCGTATCTTATCACTGTCATCCACTCCTAAAGCTCCTTCCCCGCCTGCCACATTGCTTTGGGCCTTGCAGGAATGGTGGTCTATTGAGACCCCCCTGGAAATGCAGATACCACATATCGTACCCACCTGTGACCAGCACACAACACATAGAGCCACTAGGAGTGATTGACACCCATCAGAACCCAGCTGAGGAGAAGGTGCATTTCATGGCATTCTGGAGGGGGAGGAGGAGGACGGAGGAGATAAGTCCAGGGACCAGTGACTTTCCCTTGTGGCCCAATAAACCCTACGGCCACGGGGGTGGCTGGATCACATCTAGATCCTGCTGCCTGGTGCCCTTCGTCACCCCCTGGCTGCCCTCCTTGGCCTGGCCCAAGTTCAGCACTCAGTTCTCATTAGAAGGAATTCAGCACCCTGGACAGGGCATCACGCAGCCCTGTTCAGGGATGCTCTAGCGTTCTTTTGAGAGCCAGCCTCGCAGACTGCTCACTGTTCCCGTTTTATTCCAGCCTCTAAGCCTTTGCTCCTACTGTGCCCACCACTTGGTTTGCCTAGCAATGGAATGATGGATCCATTGTCCTTACCGACGGGTTTCAACGTGGCTTCTGTTCCCATATCCCCTCTACCTCTGGGCCTCGCAGCCTCTGTACCTCCCATATGCCCTCCGCTATTTTGTCTTATAACATTGCCCCGAAGTCCTTCCCTTCCTGCAGACTCAGCTCATTTAAGGCAGACCAGCTCCACATCCCCAGTGTCCACAACAAGGCCAGGCACATCAGCCTCAGAGAATGTTACATTAAATTGTGATCAGAGGCTGGGCGAGATAGCTTATGTCTGTAATCCCAGCACTCTGAGAAGCCGAGGCAGGTGGATCACCTGAGTTCAGGAGTTCAAGACCAGGCTGGCCAATATGGTGAAATCCCCTTTCTACCAAAACACACACAAAAAAATTAGCTGGATGTGGTGGTGCGTGCCTGTAATCCCAGCTACTCAGGAGGCTGAGGGAGAATTGCTTGAACCAGGAGATGGAGGTTGCAGTGAGCTGAGATCACACCACTGCACTCCATCCTGGGCAACAGAGTGAAATTCCATCTCAAAAAAAAGAAAAAAAAATGTGATCTCAAAAAAAAAAAAAAAAATCAGATCTCCCTGAGACGAGGGAGCCCTTTGGGAGCACCAAATCCACAGACAGCAAGCACCTTTCATCTTACAGGCCAGCTCTAACCCATCAGCAGTGACTTCCCAGAGCACTGTGTTGAGGGATCTGAGCTAAATCAAGGCTCGTGATTGATTGGCTATGTCTGCCCTGGGTGGAGGAAGAGGCAGCAGCTGTAGATTTGCCATCCCTTGTCTGACCTCCCTTTACAGATAAGGAAACTGAGGTCCAGGAAGGAAGGAGCAGCCTCCCCAGATCACACAGGGGGTGGTGGCAGAGCCAGGGCCCCATGCTGGAGCCTGGCCTCCGAGTCCAAGGCTCATTCTATCCCTGCCAGTTCCTCTCCCTCTCTCCCTCTCTCCCTCTCTCCCTCTCTCCCTCTCTCCCTCTCTCCCTCTCTCCCTCTCTCCCTCTCTCCCTCTCTCCCTCTCCCTTCCTCTCCCTCTCCCTCTCCCTCTCCCTCCCTCTCCCTCTCCCTCTCCCTCTCCTTCTTCTTTTTGAGACAAAGTCTTGCTCTGTCGCCCAGGCTGGAATGCAGTGGTGCAATCTCGGCTCACTGCAAGCTCCGCCTCCCAGGTTAACGCCATTCTCCTGCTTAAGCCTCCTGAGTAGCTGGGACTACAAGCTCCCACCACCACGCCTGGCTAATTTTTTGTATTTTTAGTAGAGACGGGGTTTCACCGTGGTCTCGATCTCCTGAACTTGTGATCGGCCCGCCTCAGCCTCCCAAAGTGCTGGGATTACAAGCATGAGCCACTGCGCCCAGCCCCCTACCAGTACTTCTTGAGCCCCAGCTGTGTGCTGAGTGCTGTGTGAGGTGTTCAGGGGAAGTTGGGGTTATGAGACATCCCTCCCACCCTAAGTGACCTTAATAGGCCACTTTTATAGACCTTAATAGGTTGGAGAGTGAGTGAACTACCTCATGACAACTGAAAACCAAAACCAGAGAGTCCCTTGTGATCTGGTTTGGTCTTTGAAGAAAGAGGAGAGAGGAGTCAGGGAAAGACACTGGGCAGGAGGATGGAGAGGGTCAGGCCTGGGGTTGGGCCCTGGATGAATGGACATAGGTCTCCCCTGCCCCACCCCGCTTCCTCAGCCATGGGCCTTGGGCCTTGAGGCACCTCTGACCTGGGGTTGGGGGACCTGTGTCCAGGTGGCCCAGCTGCCCCTGAGCCTGAAAGACAATGACTGGCACCACATCTGCGTCGCTTGGACCACAAGGGATGGCCTATGGTCTGCCTACCAGGACGGGGAGCTGCAGGGCTCTGGTGAGAACCTGGCTGCCTGGCACCCCATCAAGCCTCATGGGATCCTTATCCTGGGCCAGGAGCAGGTAAGGCTCAGGCTGGTATTGGGGCTGGACCTCCCCATTGTGCAGATGGGCAGACTGAGAGCCAGAGAGATCAGAGACATGCCCAAGGAGCTAGAATCTTGGAGGTGGGGCTAGAGCTTTGGGGGAGGGCTTCAGTGGGGACGAAGGTGAGGCTTCCTCGGGGACAAGAGTCTGACTGAGTCAGCCTGCCTGTCTTTTCTGCTCCCTCATTCCATGTCTCTCCTTTCTCTGCTGCTGTCTTGGCCCAGGATACCCTGGGTGGCCGGTTTGATGCTACCCAGGCCTTTGTCGGTGACATTGCCCAGTTTAATCTGTGGGACCACGCCCTGACACCAGCCCAGGTCTTGGGCATTGCCAACTGCACTGCGCCACTGCTGGGCAACATCTTTCCTTGGGAAGACAAGCTGGTGGAAGCCTTTGGGGGCGCAACGAAGGCTGCCTTCGATGTCTGCAAGGGGAGAGCCAAGGCATGAGGGGCCACCTCATCCAGGACCCCTCCTTTGCCTGCCACTTTGGGGACTTGAGAGGGGTCATATTCCCTCCTCAGCCTGCCCACACACTGGCCTTCCCTCCTGCCCCACTCCTGGCTGTGCCTCCCGTTTCCTCTCACCTGTACCCACACCTCCAGAACGCCCGCCCTGTGAGTGTGTCCCCTGTCCCCACCTGGGTGGGGAGGAGCATCTCAAGTGAACAGTGGGAGCCTGCCCGCCTGGCATTGCACTGGAGTTGTCTCTTACCCCACCCCTCCCTGCCCATCGATTGCATCTGATTTCACTAATTTTCACAGCACCCCCAGTAGGGTAGGGTTGCGTATGAGATGAACCCCACTATCTCAGTGGTGGGGGTGGCCACCCACTCCCTTGTCCCCCATGCAACAGGCCCAGTGGCTTCCCCTTCAGGGCCACAACAGGCTGTAGAAGGGGAGGATGAGGACATCGGAGGTTAGAGTTATCCTCCTCCCACTTTCCACCAGCTGCCAGTCAAGGGCAGTGGGATCTCAATGGAGCCTCCCTCACCCTACCCATGCCTCCCTCTTCCTCCTCTTTCCTCCTCTCTTTGTGTGTAGTAGTTTGAATGTTGGTTCCACGCCTGGCCCAGCCCCACCTCAGTCTCCAGGACATTCTTTTCCCCGCTCCAGCCTGGAGGGAAGGAAACAAAGACCCCGGGAGGCCAAAGGGCTGCAGTCACCCCTTGTGCTCACCCATAGCAATGGCCACTGGGATAGTCATCCCTCTCCCTCCATGCAAAGGATAGGACTTGGGCCACTTCAGCCTGGGCTGGCAGCAGCCCTAAGGCAGAGGCCTCATGGCTCAGGAGACCCCGCCTTTGGCAGAGCCACATTACCTACCCTGTGCATGGTCCTGGGGCAGGAAGGAAGAAGCTGAGAGGGAGGGGAGAAGCATGAAGCAGTGGGCAGAGTGCTGGGTGAGAGGGAGGAGCCCTTGGTTCCTAGCCAGCCCTGCTAATGTCCTGTGTGGCCTTCTATAAGTCCCTGCCCTCTCTGGGCTTGGTGTTCCTCATTCGTGAGCTGAGGCCCTCACTTTGGTCATTTGCCCTCCAGATTGGGTGTGAGCTTCTCTGTGATTCCAGGTGGATATGTGGGGAAAGCACTGGTGACCCTGGGCTTGGCAGGGGTAGTTCCCGGTACTCGGCAGTAGATGGGATGAAGCCAGTCATGGGTTAGGGTCAGCAGAGACTCAGAGTCGAGGGCAAGGTTCAAGGCAGACTAACCTCATGCATGGATTGTAAAAAACCAGCTCCCTCTGGATCACCCCAGCCTGGCACCCTTGCCTGTCTGAGAGTATCTCAAAGGGCTGATGCTTCCTGGTCCCCTTGAGTCATCACCAGCTTCTCCAAGAGAGTGTCAGAATCTTAAGAGCTGAGAGGCTGGGCATGGTGTCTCATGCCTGTAATCCCAGCACTTTGGGAGGCCAAGACGGGCAGATCACTTGCGGTCAGGAGTTCGAGGTCAGCCTGGCCAACATAGTGAACTCCCATCTCCACTAAAAATACAAAAGATAGCCTATGTGGTGGTGCACGCCTGTAGTCCCAGCTACTCGGGAGGCTGAGGCAAGAGAATCTCTTGAACGGAGGAGGTAGAGGTTGCAGTGAGCCAAGATCACACCATTGCACTCCAGCCTGGGCAACAGAACAAGACTCTGTCTCAGAAAATAATAATAATAATCTTAGAGATGAGAAAAGCCACCCCATCTGGCACCACATCTGCATCTTGCTTGTGAGAAATGGGGAAGAGTTCAGGGAGGACCCATGACCTGCACAGGATCACAGAGCACGATGGGGCAGAGCCAGGACTAGAGCTCAGGGCATCTGACTCCCTCTTCAGTGCTCTTCCCCTTCCATGCTGCCTGCCCTTGAAGGCCTTTGAGTTCAGTCTACACCTAAGCAGGTGGACATCTGAGAGGTCAGATGCTTTCCAGTATGACACCTGGAACATCTTCCTTTACGTAACACCCAAACATCTTGGCGTCCCCCCGCCAGGAAATGCAGGAAGGAGGTTGTGATCCCTGGGCGCTTCGGCAGAATGGAGAGCTGAGGTGTCCCTCCCCTGCTAGTCACCTACCAGGTGTCCGAGCAGCTGCAGGCTCCCTGGCTCAAGTGGGCATTGTACCTTTTGTCTGCCTTTTTGTTCCCCTGTCTGTCTCCACTCCCTGAGGCCACTTAGCCTGAGACATGATGCAAGAGCTGCAGGCCAGGGGGCTCAGTGCCATGGAAGCTCCTGCAAGACGCATTCCCTCCAGCACCCAGATCCTTTCCATTTCGAGAACATAAATAGATTGCCCAGCCCCTCCAGTACAATCCCACTGGAAGAAAAGGCGATGGCGGACTTCAGCCAGACCTGCTGAGACCTAGGTTGCCACGGTAACAGCCAATGACATCAACCCAAGGGCTGTGTCAAGTGTCTCATCATAATGGCACTGTTGCTGGGGTGACGGCAGAATTCAGAACTTCGATTTCAGTGACGCCAAGCTTGATCTGTTGCTTTTTGAAGAAGGTAGCTCTTGTGGAGGACTTGGGAGAAGGATGAGGTCTTAGGAAGGAGGTGACAGCACTCGCTTGGTCACTTGACCCCACCCAGACACACGACCTCGAGTCCTTTATGCTTTGTCCCAGTGAAGATGGGACCTCTGACGTCTAAGCCTTGTTCCCGTGCCGCCTCACCCACTCAGCCTTCCGAAGGGAACAGGAACAAATTTCCCCAGCGCCACTGTTTAGGTCCCACTTTTCCTATCTTCTGCTGCCCCTGAGCACATCCAAGCAGACAGGGCAAGAGGAGTCAGACATGGCCCAGTCAAATCCTAAGCTGCTCCTGGCTGATAACCACAATGGAGCCCGTGTTTGTCCTGCCATCCGGCACTGCACTGAGAGTGGCACTGGCACCGTCCTGTTGATCCTCACAACACAGTTCTAAGTTAGGACGTTCTTGGCTCCGTTAGACAGGTGAGGAAACTGGGGCACGGAGAGGTGATGTCATCTGCCTGGTGTCAATCAGCTAGCGAGTGATGGAGCCCAGATTTCAAACCAAAGGGGGTTACCTCCAGGGGCCGAGTACCCACTCACTGTATAGAGTGTCATCTGGGCACCATTGCTCCAGATGTGTTCTGACACCATTCCCCAGCCCACAGGGCTTGAAGTGAAGGAACAGAGGTGGGGAGTGGGCCAGCCCTAGGGCCAGGGTCCCCTTGGTGAAGCTATGCCACGGGGCTCAGCTGCTTTAGGGAATGTGTCCCTTCTACCATGGGCCAGGGCTTTAGCCCTTCTCTAGCTCAGCTGGAGTTCAGAGGAGAGCTGTAAAAGAAAAGGAAACTGAGCATCTCCCAAGAGTCCTTGGCAGGGAAGGGGAGGGAACTTGCTCTTCCTCCAACTCCTGCTTGGGGCCAAGCCCTAAACCAGGTGCTTCCCAGCTGTTATCTGCCAGATCTTCCCATCTTGTGGCACGTGGTGCCCCCACCGACATCCCAAGGGGACCGATCCCCTTGCCACCACTCTGCATCACCTGGGACCACAGATTTGGGCAGGAAGGGCTCTGAGAGGAGGCCAAAGCCCTCATTTTACAGATGAGGAAGCTGAAGCCCGGGGAGGGGAACGACCCTCAAGGCCACCCAGCTGGACCAGGGAGACTTGAGCTCAGCCTTCTGACTGCGTTCAGCCCTCTCTAGGACACAGCAGCCTCTCCCCAGCACTGAGTCCCCCTCCTCTGTGTGTCCCAGCACCCTTGGCCTGAGTAAATGTGGAAAGGGACTCCCTCCCAGAGATGGGATTACTCTCTTCACCCTTTATTCCAGCTGCCTGCCACCCCAGACCCCACCTCCCACCCTGACCTCTGACCCCTAGGTGGGGAAGGGGCTCACGTGGGCCCAGGCTGAGTGTGAGTGAGCATGTCAAGTTGTCTGACACTGTGACATTAGTGCACCCTACTGACAACCCCTCCCCAGCCTCATTCCTTTCTCCTCTCCCTGTTTTGTACATAAATTGACATGAGCTGCAACATGTGTGCGTGTGCGTGCGTGTGTGTGTGTATGTGTGTGATCTGTGTCATGGTTTTGTTACCTTTTTGTTTTTGTAAACTTGAATGTTCAAAATAAACATGCCGTTTACTCTGAGGCTCTTCTTTTGGGATGGGGCTGCCCTGGGAGGTGCTGGGCAGGAAGGAGGGGGCTGCTTTGGACAGGGCAGCAGGGAAAGGCAGAGAAGATGCCTGATCCTGGACTGCCCCAAAACCACACGTGCCCCTCAATATGCCCCCCAGCTGACAAGTTCTCCCTGTTCCAGGCTTAGACACACCCCATTTCCCAGAATTTATGCAGGAAGGATGTAAAGAACCCAAGTCCCACATGGAACGTGTCCCAGTTCTGATAACTGGGCTTCGGCCTCATTCCCAATACCCCGTCCACATCTTGTGCTCTAGTTCTGGGATCCGGGTCCCTGACTTGTTTCCTGGGACCTAGTCTGTCCCAGTCACTTGTCTGGACCCCCAGAGTGTTTCATCTCTTGGGGTCCTAGGGAGCGGGGCCGGGGTGAGGGAGCCTGGTTGTTGTATTTCAGCCGCTCCCTTCCCCACACTACCCAGACTCCTCTGATGTTGTGGCCTCTAGACTGGACTCTAAGACCAGCATCAGGGTCAGCTACCCCACCCCACCCCTGCAGCACCTGCCCCATCCTTAAGAGGGTCTTGATTAGTCCCCAGCCCTCCCTGCACACACCATCTTAGACCCACAAAGGCTTCATCCTCCTACTCTCAATACTGTCACTGTTCTTGGTTGGATGCCGTCCTCAGATGATCCCTGTGAAAAGTCAGGGTGCTAGCCAGGAAACAGGGGATCACACCGGCAGGACAGGGCTTTCCAGACTTTTCCAAAGCTTCCCAAACTTCCAACAAGAGTAGATTCACCACGTGAGGACCAGGGGGGTAGGTATCCCTGGCAGTGGCACTTCAAAACAGGGAAACCGCCTTGGAAGTCTGCTAAGTTATCTGAAAAATTCATGTGCTTTTTTCATTCTACTCCAGAATGAATCCAGATTTGTTTTAAAATAAAAATATTTTAATTACCACTGAGCAAAATTAAGCTATAGGCAGCTATGCCTTGTTTATCCTCTCTTGCACCAGTTTACTTGCAAACACTCCGTCTCCCTCTGTCCCACTCAGCTGGCAAAGTCCAACCCTGGTGAAATACTGCTGTCCACCTGCTTTTTGAAGAAGGTAGCTCTTGTGGAGGACTTGGGAGAAGGATGAGGTCTTAGGAAGGAGGTGACAGCACTCGCTTGGTCACTTGAGCCCACCCAGACACACGACCTCGAGTCCTTCATGCTTTGTCCCAGTGAAGATGAAATACTGCTGTCCACCTGCTTCGTGCCAGCACCAGCACAATTGAATGCAGTGAAAAAGCACAGATTTTGATGTGTGTTGACCCTCATTTTCTTTTCTATTTATTTATTTATTTTTGATACGGAGTCTTACTCCGTGTCCGAGGCTGGAGTGCAATGGCGCAATCTTGGCTCACTGCAACTTCCGCCTCCCAGGTTCAAGTGATTCTCCTACCTCAGCCTCCCGAATAGCTGGGACCACAGGCACATGCCACCATGCCCAGCTAACTTTTTTGTATTTTTTTTTAGTAGAGATAGGGTTTCACCATGTTAGTCAGGCTGGTCTCGAACTCCTGACCTCAAATAATCCACCTGCCTCGGCCTCCTAAAGTGCTGGGATTACAGGTGTGAGCTACCGCGCCCAGCCTGACTTTCATTTTTGGTCCTTTGCCAGAGATCTCCAATCCTGGCCTGCAATCTTAGTACACATTCCTTGTTTGGGGTCTTGCTCTCCAAAGTGACTATATCATATCCCCTCTCTCCTCAAATCTACAGCCCTCCACTCCCAGCCCTGCACACTCAAGGGTGGTCTCAACTCCTAGTTCATTGAGAAAACCATTAGTTCAGTCTTCTCCCATCACCCCACCACAGTGCCTGCAAACCCGCACTGTACCCAGATTTTCTGGCTTCCCCCAGTTACTCTGAATAAACCGTCACTGCTCCTATCAGAGGCACTGTGTAATGGATCCCCTTCCACTTTGTCTTCTCAACAACATTTCTCCTGCATTACCAACCTATCCTTATCTACTTTGTCATTTCGATGGGCCTCCAAGCCTGCCCCAGTATCTCCTCTCTTACACAGAATCCTCGAGCCAATACCTCCTGCAGCTGTCACTCATTCCTTTTCTCCTTTCACTGCAAAACTTCTTGAAAAATCAGGTGTATCAGGGGTTCCCAGGACCACCCTCAGGTTTGATGATTCACTGGAAGGACTCACAGAACTCAGAAAAGCCACTAAACTCACGGTTATGGTTTATTACATTGAAAGGATATAGATGCCAGTTAGCCAAGGAGAAAGGCATATAGGGTGGAATCCAGGACAGACCAGGAAAAGAATTCCAGTCGTTCTCTCCCAGAGTCCTACAGACAGCACTTCATTCACTCAGCAATGATGTGTGACACACGCACAAGAGACTTGTCCATCAGGGAAGCTCACCCCAGTCTTGGTGTCCAGGGTCTATACTAGGGGATGATTAGGTAATGGAGGACCCATATGACTGACCTTAACTACTCAGTCTAAGGACCCCCCTCCAGAGGTCAAACTGATACAGTGTGACTAAGGGCATTTGCCATAAAAGACTTTGTCAGCATAAATTAGCTGGCATGGCCCAAGGTAAACAAAGACAGTCTCATCAGGCAGGACCTTCCAAGGGTTTGGAAGTTACCTGCTGGGGAGCTGCTCCAGGCCCGGTCCTTTCTTTGGAATGTGCAGGGTTCCATCAGCCCAAGCCTGCTGAGTTAACCCTTTGCTAGACAGTGGGTCTACAGTTTTTTGGGAGTTTTGGGGTTTTTTGTTTTTGTTTTTTAGATGGAGTCTCGCTTTGTCACCCAGGCTGGAGTACAGTGGCACCATCTTGGCTTACTGCAATCTCTGCCTCCTGGGTTCAAGCGATTCTCCTGCCTCAGTCTCCAGAGTAGCTGGGATTACAGGCATTTGCCACCACACCTGGCTAATTTTTATATTTTTAGTAGAGACGGAGTTTCGCCTTGTTGGCCAGGCTGGTCTCAAACTCCTGAGCTCAAAATAATCCTCCTGCCTTGGCCTCCCAAAGTGCTGGGATTACAGGCATGAGCCACCACAGCCAGCTAGGTCTACAGTTGTTATGCCACTTCATCCCACCTTCATTCACACCTTGTCCAGTTCCCATGAGGCTGCTGTTCCCCCCACACTCCCACTCCACCAAAGTCTCACCTGTCCAGGCCAACAATAACGTCCATGTTGCAAAATCCAGTGGCCAGGCCTACTGCCATTGTCTTAGCCACATTCTCAGCTGCATCAAACACACTCCTTCCTTCTTGAAAAATTTATCCTCTTGCCTTCCAAAACACACTCTGTCCTGGTTTGTCTTTCACCTCAGTGGTTCTCAAATTGTAGCCTGCATTACAATAGCCTGGAGCGAGTTAAAGCACTGGTCGCTGACCGCTGGGCCCCACCCTGGAGGTTCTGAGGCAGTAGATCTGAGGCGGGGGCCAACAGTCTGCCTCTCTAACAAGTGCCAGATGATGCTATGGCTGCTGGTCCTGGGACCGCACTTTGAGAACCACTGCTCTATTTCACTGGCGGTTCCTTCTCAGGCTCCTTCTGATACCTCCTCATCTCCCTGGTCCCTAAATGCTGTCGTACCCCAGGGTGCAGTTCTGGGTCTCTTTATTCTTTCTACCTAGATGCTTTCCCTAGGAAATCTCATCTAGGCCCATGGTTTTGACTCCCTCTGAGATTTTTCCCTGAACTCCACATTTGCATATGCAGGTTACCCAATAGGAGTCTCAAAATGCATGTATCCAAAACTAAACACTTCATCTTCCTCTCCCTGCCCCACTCACCCCCTTCCCAATAAATAGGCTCAAATAAATAGGCTCAATTCCGGCTGCTTGTTGACTTCTCTCTTTCTCTTACCCATCTATTCAATCCATTGCCCAATGACTCCACCACTAACTCATATCTCAACCCACGTCCACTCCTCTCCACTCTACTACCACTCTGTTCCAAGCCACCATTGTCTCCTAAAAATGCAGTTTCTTCTCTTAAAATCCATTATCTGGCCAGATGCAGTAATAACTCACCCCTGTAATCCCAACACTCCATCTCAAAAAAAAAAAAAAAAAAAAGAAGGCATCCAAGGAAGTCATTGGAGAGGTATCAAGATAAGCCAGAGTTGAGGGACAAAGATCCCAGGGAGAAGAGAAGTTCAGAGAGGTGAGCCTGGATTCTGGGGCAGCAGCCTTCCTCTTATGGCCCCTATCCACTAACAACAAATGGCTAAGTTGAGGAGTCAGTTAATATCTTCAAGAAATTACATGACAATGAGAACTAGAGCTTCCAGGTAAAAACTGAAGTTTAGGATGAGGAGCTCTGGTAAATGACCCAGGCTTTTAGTGGGTTACACACTCGAGTAGGGAAATAGTCCAGCCCTCCCACACACAGAATGGCAGTTTCCAAGCATCCCATTCATTGATTGAATTAAGGTGTCTGCCTCTTCACCAACAGCTTGCCAGAAGCCAAGTAAATTCTCTGGAGGAAGAGAACAACGCCATCCAAACTCTCACATTATATTTTTGTTACACAAAGTTTGGCATTCAATAAAAAAAAAAAATTACCAGACATATCTGGAAATGAAACTGAATGACTGAAAATCCAGACAGAGGGGGAAAAATTTTTTAAGGTCACTAGACCTACACATGTGATAAAATTGCCTACAATTAAATATCTCTCTCTCACACACACACAAATACACACACATACACACATACACACACATGCACACACACACACATTACACACATATACACACATACACATGCACATACACACACAAACACATATGCACATACACATACACACACATGCACACATGCACACACATACAACACAAATACATACACATACATGCACACATATACACACACAAACACACATACACACACATGCATACACATACACACATATATACATACACACACACATTACCCGCACACATATATATACACACACACACACACAACTACAGGTAAAACTAGGGAAACCTAAATAAGACAGTATCAGTGTTAACATCCCGGTTGTGATGTTGTACTCTACTCTCGTAGGATGTTACCATTAAAGGAAGCTGGGTAAAGAGTACATGGGCTCTCTCTACGTTATTTCTTACAACTGAGTGAGTCTACAGTTATTTTGAAATAAAATATTTAATTTAAAACAGGCCATGATGGGCCTGTTGTCCAGATAGTGGTGTTATAAGACATAGACTTGAAAATAATTATCATTAATATATTCAGGGCTTTTTTGGGGGGGGGCAGTGTCTCACTCTTCCCCCAAGGCTGGAGTGGCTCCATCTCAGCTCACTGCAACCTCCACTTCCCAGGCTCAAGGAATCCTCCCACTTCAGCCACCTGAGTAGCTGGGACTACAGGTATGCACCACTGCACCTGGCTAATTTTTGTATTTTTTGTAGAGATGGGGTTTCACCGTGTTGCTCAGCTGGTCTTGAACTTCTGGGCTCAAGCAATCCTCCTGCCTTGGCCTCCCAAAGTGCTGGGATTACAGGGAAGCCTACTCAGGACTTTAGATGACAAATGGGAGAATTTCAACAGAGGATTGTAAATTGTAAAAAGGAATCAAATGGAAATAATAGAATTGAAAAATACATTAAATGAACTTATGAACTCAATAAATAGATTTAACTGCAGATCAGATACAACTGAAGTGAACTCTATCAGAAAGACCAAAATAAATTGCCCAGAATAAAGACTGAGAGAAAAGAATGAAAAGTGCAGAAAAAGGTAGAAGCTTAATATGGGACATAGTGAGAAGGTCTAACATGTAAGGAGACCCAGAAGAAGTAAACAGCACAATTAGGGTGGAAATAATGGTTTTTTGTTTTGTTTTGGTGTTTTTTTGTGTGTTGTTTTTGTTTTTGTTTTTTTGTTTTTGAGACAGAGTCTCACTCTGTCACTCAGGCTGGAGTGCAGTGGCGTGATCTCAGCTCACTGCAACCTCTGCCATCCAGGTTCAAGCAATTCTCCTGCCTTAACCTCCCAAGTAGCTGAGATTACAGGCACCTGCCATTATGCTTGGCTAATTTTTGTATTTTTAGTAGAGATGGGGTTTCACCATATTGGTCAGGCTGGTCTTGAACTCCTGACCTCATGATCTACCCACCTCGGCCTCCCAAGGTGTTGGGATTACAGGTGTGAGCCACCACACCTGGTTGAAATAATGTTCTAATAGAGACCATCTGAGAATTTTCCCAAAGCTGTTGAAAGACATTAAGCCACAAATTCAAGAATCTCAGGGAACCCCAAGCACGAAAAGAAAACCACAACTAAGCCCCTAATAGTGAAACAGTTGTAGATAGTGAAACATTTGTAAATCAAACACAAAGAGAAAAATCTGAAAAGCATCCAAAGGAAAAAGATGCATTACCTTTCAAGGAGCAGTAGCAAGACTGACAGCTAACTTTTCAAAGAAGGAATGGAGAAAGGAAGACAATAAACTGATATCTGCAAAGTGCAGAAAGGAAATTACTGGAATTCTAGTGTCAGTAAAAACATCCTTCAGAAATGGAGATGAAATAATGTTTTCAGACAAACAAAAACCTAAGAGGACTCATCACTAATGGTTTTTGTCATCAACAGAATTTCACTAAAGGAAGTGCTTTAGGGAGTGGGAAAATGATCCCTGAAGGAAGCATGGAGATTCCAGTGAAGAACAACAGAAAGGATACGTATGTGGATAAATTTTACTTAATAATGGTTGAAAATAAGAGCAATTACGTACTGTGAGTTTTACAATTAATGACAACAATAAAAACAAAAATTGGGAAGAGGTGAATGCAATTAAAATATTCTAATGTCCTTACATTGTCCTGGAAGTAGCAAAAGTACTAATTTTATATTAAACTCTAATCTGTCCAGGATCAACATTATATTTTCCTACAGTAATCACTAAAAGAATTGGAAAAGAATATGTAACTAACAAGCTACTAAAAGAATAGTAAAAATAATTCAAAAAAGGCCCAAAAAGGGGAGAAAAAAGGGACTCTCAAAGGAGAGGACAAATAGAAAATAAATAGTAAGTGGGCTGATTTAAACAATTTTAATGTAAATTAGTAATTGTGCTAAATATAAAAAGATACATATTCCAATAGTGTCAATCTGGGTTGAAAAAACTACATAGAAAGATTGAAATTAAAAGGATAGAAAATATATAGCATGCAAACATTACTTCAAAGAAAGTTGGTATAGTTATATTAAAGCAGACTTTAGGGCAAGCAGCATTGCTAAAAATAAAAGGGACATTTCATGATGGTAAAGAATCAATCTCTTAGGACAGTATGACAGTTTTAAATTTGTATGCACATATTAACATAGCTTCATAACATATAAAGTAAAAATTGGCAGAACCAAGGCTGGGCGCAGTGGCTCATGCCTATAATCCCAGAATTTTGGGAGTCAAGGCAGATGAATCACTCAAGGTCAGGAGTTTGAGACCAGCCTGACTAACATGGCAAAACCCTGTCTCTACTAAAAACACAAAAATTAGGCCGGGTGCGGTGGCTCAAGCCTGTAATCCCAGCACTTTGGGAGGCCGAGACGGGCGGATCACGAGGTCAGGAGATCGAGACCATCCTGGCTAACACGGTGAAACCCCGTCTCTACTAAAAATACAAAAAAAAAAAAAAAACTAGCCGGGCGAGGTGGCGGGTGCCTGTAGTCCCAGCTACTCGGGAGGCTGAGGCAGGAGAATGGCGTAAACCCGGGAGGCGGAGCTTGCAGTGAGCTGAGATCCGGCCAGTGCACTCCAGTCCGGTCCACAGAGTGAGACTCCGCCTCAAAAAAAAGAAAAAAAAGTTAGCCAGGCATTGTGGCTGGTGCCTGTAATCCCAGCTACTTGGGAAGCTGAGGCGTGGGAGTCACTTGACCCTGGGAGGCGGAGGTTGCAATGAGCCAAAATCATGCCACTGTACTCCAGCCTGGGCTGGACAGAGCGAGACTCAGTCTCAAACAAAACAAAACAAAACAAAAAATTGGCAGAACCAAAAGGAAAATTTAACAAGTGCAAAACAAGAGTTGACTAATGGAATATTTTAATACACTTCTCTCAGTAATTTATAGAACAAGCAGATAAAAATTTTACATCTGGCCGGGCATGGTGGCTCATGTTTGTAATCCCAGCTACTCAGGAGGCTGAGGCAGGGGAGTCACTTGAACCTAGGAGGCGGAGGCTGCAGCGAGCAGAGATCGCACCACTGCACTCCAGCCTGGGCAACAGAGTAAGACTCTCTCAAAAAAAAAAAAAAAAAATTATATCCAGTGTGGTTATAGAAAATTTGGCAAAATGATTAAACAAATTTGACCTAACAGAGCAACTACATAATAGATATTCTTTTCAATTGCACATGAAAAATTTACCCAAACTGGGCTGGACGTGGTGGCCCACACCTGTAATCTAACACTTTGGGAGTCCGAGGTGGGTGGATCACCTGAGGTCTGAAGTTGGAGACCAGCCTGGCCAACATGGTGAAACCCCGTCTCTACTAAAAATACAAAAATTAGCCGGGTGTGGTGACACACACCTATAATCCCAGCTACTCTGGAGGCTGAGGCAGGAGAATCACTTGAACCTGGGAGGCGGAGGTTGCAGTGAGCCAAGATTGCACCATTGCACTCCAGCCTGGGTGACAAAGCAAAACTGTGTCTCAAAAACAAACAAACAAAGGAACAAAGGAACAAATGTCCCACCAGCAAGATATCTACATCCTAATGCACAGAAGCTGTAAATATGTCACATGCAAAAGGAAATAAGATTTCAGATGGAATTAAGGCTGTTAGTCAAGTAGCCTTGAGATAAGGAGATTAACTTGGCTTATCTGGATGGACCCAGTGAAATTGTAAGGGTTCGTAGATGTGGAAGAGGGAGTGCCAAACAAGTGACACTCAAATAGTGGAAATGCTGCATGAGAAAGGCTCAACCGGTCACTGCTGGCTTTAAAGATGCAAAGGGACCGTGAGCCAAGGAATTCGGGAAACCTCTACAGGCCAGAAAAGGAAAGGAAATGGAGTGTCCTTTAGAGACTCATGAAGGACAGCAGCCCTGGGAACACCTCGATTTTAGCCCAATGAGACACATTTCATTTTTCATTTTTCATTTTTTTTTTTTTTTTTTTTTTTTGAGATGGAGTCTCGCTCTGTCACCCAAGCTGGAGTGCACTGGCCAGATCTCAGCTCACTGCAAGCTCCACCTCCTGGGTTCACGCCATTCTCCTGCCTCAGCCTCCCGAGTAGCTGGGACTACAGGCGCCCGCCACCTCGCCCGGCTAGTTTTTTGTATTTTTTAGTAGAGACGGGGTTTCACCGTGTTTGCCAGGATGGTCTCGATCTCCTGACCTTGTGATCCGCCCGCCTCGGCCTCCCAAAGTGCTGGGATTACAGGCTTGAGCCACCGCGCCCGGCCTCATTTTTCATTTTTATTATTTTTATTTTATTTATTTATTTTTTTAATTTTATTTTTTTGAGAACGTGTCTTCTGTCACCCAGGCTGGAGTGCAGTGGCACGATCTCAGCTTCCTGCAACCTCCACCTCCTGGGTTCAAGCGATTCTCCTGCCTCAGCCTCCTAAGTAGCTGGGATTACAGGCATGCGCCACCATGCCCAGGTAATTTTTTTTTTTTTTTTTTAGTAGAGATGGAGTTTCACCATGTTGCCCAGGCTGGTCTCAAACTCCTAACCTCAGGTGATCTGCCCATCTTGGCCTCCCAAAGTGCTGGGATTACAGGCATGTAAAAAAGTAGAAAAGTATGATGATGACTGACATGCCTGGGTTAAAAGTAAGTTTCAATGAATTTTTGAGAATGAAAACATACTAAGTTGGAAGCCAGAAATCAATGTTCTTGAAAAAATACATAGCCCCAGCTGGGTGTGGTTTCTCATGCCTGTAATCTCGGCTGCGCAGGAGGCTGAGGCAGGATGATGAGCCCAGGAGTTCAAGACCCAGGAGTTCAAGCCCAGGAGTTCAAGACCAGCCTGGGCAACACAGCAAGATTCCCATCTCTAAAACAAAACAAAACAAAAGAATCTAGATAATATCCAAATGCTTACAAATAAAGCAAAATACTTCTAAATAACTCAAGATCAAGGAAGAAATGATAATAGAAATTAGACAATTTTAACTAAATAATAATGAAAATATGGAACAGCAAAACATATGAGATGCAGTTGAAGCTATGTTTAGAGGGATATTGGTAGGCATAAATGTATATGTTAGGAAAGAAGGAAGGCTGATAGTCAATTAAGGCTCCATCTCAAGGAATTGTAAAGAGTAAATCCAACAGAAAGAAAGTAGAAGAAGTAATAAAGATAATAGCAGAAATTAATACAATAGAAGACAATTTTTTTTTTCTTTTTTGAGGCAGTCTCACTCTGTCACCCAGGCTAGAGACCAATGGCGTGGTCTCAGCTCACTACAACCTCCACCTCCCAGGTTCAAGCGATTTTCCTGCCTCAGCCACCCGAATAGCTGGAATTACAGGCATGCACTACTACACCCGGCTAATTTTTGTATTTTTAGCAGAGACAGGATTTCACCATGTTGGACAGGCTGGTCTCAAACTCCTGACCTCAAGTAATCTGCCCATGTCGGCCTCCCAAAGTTCTGGGATTACAAGCATGAGACACCGCGCCTGGCCAGAAGACAAAAATATTATAGAGAGAACCAATAAAAGCAAAAATTGATTCCTTCTAAAACAAGGATTTAGGATGGTTAAGTTCAGTGAAGCAGAAAGAAGAGAAAGGGGCCTGGCATGGTGGCTCATTCCTGCAATCCCTGCACTTTGGGAGGCTGAGGGCGGAGGATCACTCAAGGCCAGGAGTTCAATACCAGCCTGGCCAACAAAGCAAGACCCTGTCTCTATTTAAAAAAGAAAAGAAAGAGAAACAGAGAGAGAAAAACAGAAAGAAAGAAAAAAAGGGGGGCGGGCATGGTGGCTCACGCCTGTAATCCCAGCACTTTGGGAGGCCGAGGCGGGCAGATCACTAGGTCAGGAGATCAAGACTATCCTGGCAAACACGGCGAAACCCCATCTCTACTAAAAAATACAAAAAAAATTAGCTGGGCATGGTGGCGGGCGCCTGTGGTCCCAGCTACTCGGGAGGCTGAGGCAGGAGAATGGCATGAACCTGGGAGGCAGAGCTTGCAGTGAGCTGAGATCGTGCCATTGCACTCCAGCCTGGGCGACAGAGCGAGACTCCGTCAAAAAAAAAAAAAAAAGAAAGAAGGAAGGAGAGAAAGAGAGAAAGAAAGAGAGAAAACAGGAAGAAGAGAGAAAAAAGAAAGAGAAAGAAAAAAGAAAGAAAGAAAGAGAAAGGAAAAAGAAAGAAAGAGAGAAAGGCAGGGAGAAAGTTCTGGGAGCCAGGGAGTGCCCCTGGTGGGGAGCTCCAAGAACAAGCCCCAAAGAGCTGTAACAAAGACTTTTTCACAGCTATCCTGAAGCTAGCTGTGCTCTGGAGAAGGATCTAAGCTTACAGCTGAGCCACATTCCCCACCACTGGGTCATCTGGACCTAGCGTGAAGCGACCCCCAGGAAAGTGGAGAACTGCCTGGTCAGGAATGGAGTGAGAGGTGCTCAGGGATGGGGATAGGAGAGTCTAATACCTCTTCCCCTCCACCTCAACTCTGGTCCACACAAGGCTTTCTCTCTCTTTTTTTTTTTTTTTTTTTTTTTCTTTTTTTTTTTGAGACAGTCTCAGTCTGTTTCCCAGGCTGGAGTTCAGTGGCACAATCACGGCTCACTGCAACTTCCAACCTCCTCCTCCCGGCATTCAAGTGATTCTCGTGCTCAGCCACCCGAATAGCTGGGATTACAGGCATGCACCACCACACCTGGCTACTTTTTGTATTTTCAGTAGAGACAGGGTTTCACCATGTTGGTCAGAATGGTCTCAAACTCTTGACCTCAAATGATCCACCCACCTCAGCCTCCCAAAGTGCTGGGATTACAGGCATGAGCCACTGCTCCCTGTGACAAGGTTTTCTCTATTTTAAGAATTCATTAAACATTTCCTGTGTTCTAGAAACCATACTGAGAGCTGGGGATTTGGAAATGAACAAGGCAATGGGAGCACGGTGCAGGAGGAAGAACATGGGCTCTCATGATGCAGTCTGGGGCTCAGATTCTGGCTCTGCTACGGAGAGACAGGTGACTGTAGTAAACTCAGAGCCTCAATTTCCCCATCTGCAAACTGGGGACAATAAAACTGTTCTTGCTAGGTGGTAGTGAGAACTAAATAAGACATCAAGTGGCAAATAACAGCTGCTCAATAAATATAATGATTTTTCCGGCCGGGGCCAGTGGCTCAAGCCTGTAATCCCAGCACTTTGGGAGGCCGAGACGGGCGGATCACGAGGTCAAGAGATCGAGACCATCCTGGCTAACACGGTGAAACCCTGTCTCTACTAAAAATACAAAAAACTAGCCGGGCGAGGTGGCGGGCGCCTGTAGTCCCAGATACTTGGGAGGCTGAGGCAGGAGAATGGCGTAAACCCGGGAGGCGGAGCTTGCAGTGAGCTGAGATCCGGCCACTGTACTCCAACCCGGGTGACAGAGCAAGACTCCGTCTCAAAAAAAATAAAATAAATAAATAAATAAATATAATGATTTTTCCTGCTCCCAGGAGCTCTCAGTCCAGGACAAGGCAGCCATATAGACAAACAAGTGACACTCAAATAGTGGAACTGGAGGTATACCCCTGCAGTACCTGAACAGAGAAACTGTTGTTCGAGTCTATCCGTTTTGCCTGAGTAGGGCAACATGTGTGTGTGCTGTCTTAGGAGAAGCTTCATAACACTCAACACACACTCACTCCAGGTGTCAAAAAACCTATACTATAATCTCAGGTTCAGATCTTTGCGTCCAGCCAAAGATCTATATGATCTTGAATCTCCTTCTCAGTTTCCCACTAAGTGATCATCCAGTCAAGCCTTAAATACCTCTTCCTCCAGCAAGAGGACCCAGGAGTCTAGGTCACATAGAGCCCTAAAGACAGGGCTAGAATTCAAGCATGAGTCCTTTTGTTGGAGGGAAAAGAGAAGAGCGATAGACATTTAACCCCCATAAAGTGCTGAGTGCAAGTTATGCCATCCAACCCTCACAATCCTTCCCATTTTACAGATGAAGAGAGTTGGGCTCAGAGAGGTCAAGTGACTTGCTGAGATCACAGATCTGAGAAACTGAGTTTTGAAATCACATCTGCCTTATTCTGAGGCCCCACTGTGGCAGAGGCGCTAGCTGGACATCAATACCTGTTCTCCGATCTCCTTCATGGAAATAGAACTCCACGCACACACCTAGTTTTTAGCTAGGTGCAAATATGGCCATCCAGAATAAAGACTACATTTCCCAGATTTCCTTGCGGCTAAGCCACACGACTAAGTTCTGGGCAATGGGATGGAGTAAAATGATGCATGTTGCTTCCCAGCTGAATCTCTAAATGGAGATGGCATGCCCTTCCCCTCCTCTCCCTTCCTTCCTCCATCCTGTTGCATGGGATAGGATGTGGTGTGAAATAGCTTGGGCCATGACGGCAAAACCCTAGGGATAAGAGCATTGACCATAAGCTACATATGGTGAAAAGGCTTTTTCCTCTAACCAAATTTGTGCATGTGTTCATTCATTCATCACACTAACACTCTGTGCCAGACCCTTTGTTAGACACTAGAGTTATGGATTAGTCAGTTCTCACAATGACACTGCTATGAAGAAATACCTGACACTGGGTAAATTATAAACAAAAGAAGTGTAATTGGCTCACAGTACTGTAGGTTCTATAGGAAGCATGGCTGGGAAGGCCTCAGGAAACATAATCATGGCAGAAGGTGAAGAAGAGGCAAGCATGTCTTCACATGGCCGGAGCAGGAGGAAGAGGCATGGGGTGGAGGTGCTACACACTTTTAAACAACTAGATATTGAGAGAACCTACTCACTATCACAAGAATAGCATCAAAGGTGGAAATCTGCCCCCATCGTCCAATCACCTCCCACCAGGCACCCCCTGCAACACGGGGATTACAATTTGACTAGAGATTAGGTCAGGGACACAAATCCAAACCACATTAGGTTATAAAAATAAATCAGTCACCTTGGCCTTAGGTTTTCTGTGTCTTGTAGTACTTGCCCCCCAGGATTGTGACTGTCTGTGTCTGTCTTTCCATTGGGTTGTGAGGACTGAGTCTTAATAATCCCTATGTCCTCAGCAGCTAACTCCAGCAAAGAATTGGCTATAAAAAGGCAACCAAGTGGAAATTTGAAGGGTGGGAAGGACTTAGGTAGAGGAAGAAGGAGGTTCAGGCCCCATGTGTGTCAGAAGTAACAGAAATTCAACTTGAACCAGTGTAGGCAAAAAGTGGGGCATCTATGAACTCTCATAATCAACCTATGGGAACAGCTGGCCTCAAGGACAACTGGACCTCCAGCAAGACTCTTTGGTTCCCTGTCCCTCACATGTGTGTGGAGTGTCTGTTTATTTCTCCAGGTTGACTTGTTCTAAGAGGCTCCTTAGTATGCTTAGTTTAAAAAAAACAATCTCAGGGAAGGATTAGGACTGCTCTAGCTTGTATCAGGCATCCTTCCCCAGGGAGGATGAGGTACAATGAATACCATCCCCAACTAGAACCACAGGGTTGAGTGAGGATAGGAGTTCCCCCAAAAAAGAAAGGGTGCTATTTCCCAAAGGGAAGGATGCTAGACAGACAAATCACAAATATCAGGTATTTTCAGCTGCAAGTAGCAGAACATATGGCTAAAATGTGGCTTATACAAGAAGCCTGGATGTAGACAACTTCAAGAATGGTAAACTCAGCCACTCAGAGACTCCATCAAGCCAGGAACTCCCATCTCTCTGCTTCACCATCCTCCGCATTTGGCTTCCTATAGCCCTGACCACTCATGGTTGCAGGTTACCAAGACCATTTCAGGATCACGTCATCGCCCAACTGTGTTCAAGACAGGAAAAAGGGGAGGTGATTACCTCATCACATCTGTTTCTTTATGAGGGAGGAAAACTCTCTGGAAAGCCTTCAGAAGGCAATTATGTCTCATTATCCAGAAGTAGGTCACATGCTCAGCCCAAACCCATCTCGGGTGTAAATGGGAGTACCATGACTGGTTTAAACTAGACAGGATTCATCCTTTGGGACTGAGCTCAACTTCCCTGAGTATGTGCTACTCAATACCCATACTCAATAGCAACTCTCATTAGCAAAGAAGGCTGGGAAGATGGCAACTGGGTGGGTAGGCAGACTCAATGTCTGCGTTTCCCTGCTTCCTTACAAACAGAACCACAATTCTATTGAAGGCTGTAATATGCCCTGCTAAAATATATTCGCCAGTCTCCCTTGCAGCTAAGACCATCACGTGACATCATTCTGACCAATGAGATGCTAGAGGAAGTGTCATTTAAGGGCACTGACCCAGTTAGCAATCATTAGTTTGTCCTTTGTCCTTCCCTCTTTTTCTACCTGGGTGCACGTGAGATGCTGGAGGTGTGGGGGTGTGGATCTTGTGCTGGCTCAGCTGGGTCCTTGATGAGACCATGGAGACCCATGCCTGGCAGTCCTGAATTACTTCTTGTTACATGAGAAAAATAGATACTTTGCATTGTTTAAGCCACTATTTTTCCAATCTGTTACTTGCAACTGATCCAATTGCTGATTCCTGGGTGTCCACCATCAGCCACTTTAAACAGCAAGAGCAGCCCAAGAAAGGAAGTAGCTGGTACCCAGGCTAAGTCTTGAAACTGACAAGAGCGGAGTCTGGGAGAAGTAGAGTCTGACCCTCCGCACCTCAGTCATTCACTCACACACTTATTCACAAAGTATTGACTGGGCACCAACTCTTGGTTAGGTCCTGTGTGGTACATGGGATGCAAAGATGAAGAGGGCAAGGCCCTTGCTCTCCAGGAGCTCACAAAGGGAGACAGAATGAAACTCAAGTACAAAATGGTGAAGAAGGGCAGTGACAGAAACATGCACCAGATGAGACAGGAACACACACCAGATGAGACAGGAACACAAAGGACTCTTCTGGCTGCAAGAGAAGAGATCCCAAAGTATACAAGCTTAGGTCAAAATCTTACGGGCTCATAGAACCAAAAGGAGGGAGGGAGGAACAGAGGGAGGATGTGAGCAGAGAGAATTCGTGAACAAAGGCAGGGAGGTGAGAAACAGCCTGGTGTGTGTGGAGAGCCATGAGAGTTGGTGTAGTGGAGGTGTAAAGCACAGGGGATGGAGCAGCAGGAAGAAGGAGGGAGCCTGGGGGCCACGCCATGGGGAGGCTTAAATGCCAGGACAGGGCAGGTGAATGTCACCCTTAGGCAATGGGAAGCCATGGAAAGAGAGAAGAAGTTACCAGACAGAGGAATGCCGCGGTAAGATTTGGGTTTTGGCAGGGTCATGTTGACTGTGGTACAGAGGATAAATTAGAGAGGGGCAAGACTGCAGCCAGGGAGTCCCACTAGGAGATTGTTGCGCTCATGCAGATGGGATTGTGGTGCTGTGCACATGGAGGGTACCATGAACATGACCAGAAAGGCTGTATCAGGAAACAGGAGTTGAAATTGGCCCGCTTTTGATTGACTGGAAGTGGGCGATGGTAGTGGGAAGTGTGAAGGACGACTCCCTGGTTTCTGATGGAGGCAACTGGTGGGAGGTGGGGGGTGGCGCCATTTACTGAGATGGGGAATGCAGGAAGAGCAGATTGGAGGGAGATGATCAATTCAGTTTGGGACACACTGAGTTTGAAGGACTTGTGGAGCATTCTGGTGGATGTGGCCAGGAGGCAGCTGAATATTTGGGTCCAGAGTTCCAAAGAGAGGTCTAATGTAGAAAGAGAAATACAGGAGGCATCAGAATTTAGAAGGATATTGACGATGGAAACCATGGGAATGGAGGAGACTCCCAAGGGAAAGTACCTAAGGCAGCAATCCTCAACAAGATATGCATGGGGTGGCGGCATAGCTCCCTGGGACAGTGTTCAGGATCACCAGGGAGACTTTTCCAAAAGTGCATACCCTACCCTCAATTCCGGTAAATACTCCAGGGAATGTGACTCAAGGGAACACTGTTACCGATGAGGAGGTGACCTCACGTAGAAAGAAATTTGAGAGCATTAGTGAGAAGAAAAGGGGGTCAAGAGAGGCACAGAGAGCAAAGAAGGAAGAGTCCAAGAAGAAGGCCGAAAAGGAGGAGAGGTTTGAGGAGATGAAGGAAAGTGAGGTTCCCTTGGTATTGGGATAGAGCAGTGATTCTCTAGTGTGCACCAGGGGTGCTGATGAGAAATACACATTCCTGCTTTTCACCATTCTGGAGCAGTAGGGCCCTAGAATCTATATGGTAAAGAGTTCTCCAGGTACCACTGATGGGGTAGAGAAGTTCATTTAGATGGGCATGGTCAACGGGCTCATGCCAGCAGTAGGGGCTGGGTCCAGTAAGCTAAAGACTGAAGGATCTATTGGATTCCGCTCTTCAGGAGGTCACTGGTAACCATGGAGGAGGAAATTTCAGTGGTGTCGTGGGAGTGGAAGCCAGATTGCAGTGGGCTGAAGAGTGAATGGGAGGTGAGAAAAAGAAGACAGCAACTGTGGACCCCTTTTGGGAGAAATTTGGATGAGAGACGTAGGCAAGAGCATCCTCCCCCTCAAAGGCTACCTTCCCTCTCCTGGAGAAAGTTGGCAAAGAGGATTAAGGAAATCTGGAGGCTGAGTCAGACATTCCACAGACCATCAGAACGCACCAGGGAGGCATCTTGAGAACCAGCAAGGAACTAGCACCCTTCAAGCTGCCAAGTTTCAGAACCAAACCCCCTGTGCCTGCCCCCTGTCTACCCACTCAAAATCCAATTCACTCTCTCCACCACCATAGTGATCTTTCCATAGCACAAATGTGACCACATTTTGAAACCCTCCAACAGCTACTGTGCCCATTCTTACCTCGCCCCAGGGAGCACTCAAGTCCCTGAACCTGGCATTCAAAACCTTTCTGACTACTTCTCTACTTCCCTTAGCATCTTCACCCCCATCACCTCCCATTTACACCTACATTCACCCTCCACCCAGACCTCATGGAGCCGCCCACAGTTCCCCAGTGAAACATGCTGTCCCATCCTCAGCCCCCCGGGGTCATCTTGGACTCAGCCAACTCAAGTACCACACTCTGAGAGTTAGTTACTCCCTCCTTGGGAAAGCCAGAATCTTGCCCACACCTCTACCATAGCATTAGTAGAATGAGTTATTCTATATGTATTTGTTCACATGGCTGTCTGTCCACTGGACTGTGCCTTCCATGGGATCAAGGTCCTCATCTTACTCCTTTCTGAATCATTATCACTTACTAGGGCTGAACTCCCAGTAGATGCTGTAACCACCCAATGGGTTCGCCTTGCCCACTGCCTAGGCAGAGTCGATGTATCAAGACAGGGGAATTGCAATGGAGAAAGGTAATTCAAAACGAGCAAGCTGTGTGGGAGACGGGAGTTTTATTGTTACTCAAATTACTCAAACAGAGGAATGCAGTGGGGAGATTTGGGTTTTGGCAGGGTCATGTTGACTATGGTACAGAGGATAAATTCGAGAGGGGCAAGACTGCAGTCAGGGAGTCCCACTAGGAGACTGCACTCATGTAGATGGGATTGTGGTGGTGTGCACATGGAGGGTGCCATGAACATGGCCAGAAAGGCTGTATCAGGAAGTAGTGAGGAGTTAAAATTGACATGCTTGTGATTGGAAGTGGGTGATGGTAGTGGGAAAGGTGAAGGACGACTCCCTGGTTTTTGATGGAGGCAACTGGGTGGGGGATGGTGCCATTTACTGGAATGGGGAATGCAGGAAGAGCAGATTGGAGGGAGATGATCAATTCAGTTTGGGACACACTGAGTTTGAAGGGCTTGTAGAACATTCTGGTGGACGTGGCTAGGAGGCAGTTGAATATGCTCCCCAAGCATTCAGGGATCGGAGGTTTTAAAGATAATTTTGTGATAATTTTGTGATAAAAGATAATTTTTAAAGATAATTTTGTGGCTTGACAAGTGAGGAATGCTGATTGATCAGGTAGAAGATGGAATCCCGCGGGGGTTGAAGCAAGGTTTTCTTGCTGTCTTCTGTTCCTGGGAGGGATCACAGAACTGTTTGAGCCAAATTACTAGTCTGGGTAGTGTCAGCTGATCCGTCGAGTGCAGGGTCTGCAAAATATCTCAAGCACTGATCTTACGTTTTACAATAGAGATGTTATCCCCAGGAGCAATTTGGGAAGGTTCAGACTCTTGCAGTCAAAGGCTGCTGTGTGACCCCTAAACCATAATTTCTAATTTTGTGGCTAACTTGTTAGTCCTACAAAGGCAGACTGGTCCCAAGGCAGGAAGAGAGTCTTTTTGGGAAAGGGCTATTGTCCATTTTGTTTCAGAGTAAAACTATAAACTAAATTCCTTCCCAAGGTTTGTTTGGCCTATGGCTAGGAAGGAACGAGGACAGCTTAAAGGCTAGAAAGGCAAGATGGAGTGGTTTAGGTCTGATCTCTTTCACTGTTATAATTTCCTCAGTTATAATTTTGGCAAAGACGGTTTCAATGCCAGTAAATGTGGCAGTGGGGTTTCACCCCAAGCACTTATCACAATAATAAAAGTTTAAACTATGAAGTATCCCAACTGACCCTTTGATCTACCAATCAAATAATAGAATCCACCAGTTCTTCCCCTTTCCCCTTTTCCTTCTCCGTACTTTCAGATTAATTTTCCCTCCCAAGGGGAAGAAAAGGTAGGCTCTGGACTGCTGTGTCTCAAATTAGATGGTACAAATGTCTCCTAGTGACTAGGGCTAGGTGACCATACAAGGGTGTGGCACAGAGGAAGGAGTCCCTGGGTTCCTTCTCCAGAGAGATTACCTCTATCCTTTACCAAGTTACTTAACCTCTCTGAACTTTAGTTCAGATGGGATGACGAATATTATTACCTAAAAGTACTGTAGTGAGAATCGAGTGAGACATTAATTGTAAAGCCCTACATAAATGCTAGTTATTATTAGGCTTTCCAGATCCCAATAAAGTGGTGGCTAAGTGTCATGACACCAACAAGTTGCATTTGTTATTTCAAATGACTAAAGAAACTCCCAAGGCAGTACCGCTTTTCGAAGTTTGTTTCCCTAGAAAAAGAACTTAAATGTGCCCCCAGCTCCTTGGGCACGCTTAAGACAACTATAAGTGAAGTCCCGCCTCCCTGGCTTCTCTGTGCAAACGCCTGACTTGTAAGGCCCTTTCACACTGACTGATACTTTTATTCACCAATAATAAGTGAAATTCCCGTCAACGTCCGGTGAGGGGGCAGGACTTCCTTGCTGGTTGCTAAGACACTCTTGTTCCGCTCCTTGACAACCCTGGCGGGGGTGCGCTGGTTGCGGCCCTGGCTCCGGCCCCCGCGGGAGCAGGTGAGGCCCCGGGGCGCGGCGGGCAGCCAGGCGGGGAGGGCCCGCCCGGAGGGAGGGCGGGAGGCAACGCAGGGCGGAAGAGGCCTCGCCCGCCGCCGAGGCCCCACCTCAGTCTCCTGCCTGCTGTTCCCCAGCCCCAGGTCTTCTCACCCTCACCCCCACTTCACCCCCACTTCGGGACCTGCGAGCTCTGTCGTGACCGGTTTGCCATCGCGACTCTGCCGGCTGCTCTTCCCCACCCACCCGAGGCCTGTTCAGCTTCTTGCTCCCACGTCCTCTTTTAGCCAACTGCCCCCAGCACCTTGATCCCCCGACCTTTCGCGAAGTAATCCCCTCTCCCGCGGGACCGCCATCACCTCGGTCAGACCGCTCTTGGCTTGGAGAGTTGGCAACGACGTACTGGGATTCCGGGCTGGTCATTTCCCCTCTTCGGGCCTCAGTTTCCCCATCTGTAAAGGAGAAGTTGGGTTGAGTGATCTCTAAGGCCTCTTCCACTCTGACGTTCTGGGATGTCGTTGTTCTTTGACCCAACTTTAGGCTTCCTAGAGGATGTGCTCCCCAATGGGAGGTATCGTGTGTTGCGAAAATAACTTGGCAAATCTAATTTGGATTCCCAGTCTCAAGACCTACCCTACCTGCGCTCTTAATCTGTGCATATGTAAAATCAGTAGACGACGGTGCATCTCCTTTGGGAATTCTGAGGCGAATATGAAGTACAGAGTCCAGTCCAGTATATATTCACTATTTGTTAGTTTCCTTCCTTTGTCTCTTCACCACATTTTCCCTCTCTGGGAAATGTTATCAACGCGATCGGCACGAACTGTCATTTCTCCGGCTGACCCTCTCTGATCTTCCTCCTGGGCTTCCATGGTTAGAGTTACTTAGGGGGTGGGGAGTGGGACAGATGGAGATTGAAATACAGTCATGTACCATATAACAACGTCTTGGTCAAGATGGACCGCAGATACCACGTTGGTGCCCTAAGGTTATAATGGAGCTGAAAAATTTCTGTCACCTAGTTACATAGCCATCGTAATGTCAAAGCAAAATGCATGACTCGTGTGTGGTGATGCTGGTGTAAGCAAACCTACAGTGCTGCCAGTCATATAAAATATAACACATACAATTGTGTACAGGACGTAATACTTGATAATGGTAATAAATGACTGTTACTGGTTTATGTGTTTACTATCCTACACTTTTTATTGTTATTTTACAGTGTACACGCATCCTACTTATAAAAAATAAAATTTAACTGTAAACAGTCTTAGATAGGTCCTTCAGGAGGTATTCAAGCAGAAGTCTTTATTATCATAGGAGATGGCAGCTCCATGCGTGTTATTGCCCTGAAGACAGTCCAGCAGGACAAGATTTGGTAGTGGAAGATAGTGACACTGAGGATCCTGACCCTGTGTAGGCTTAGGCTAATGTATCTGTGTCTGAGTTTTAACAAAAAAGTTTAAAATGTTAAAAAAAAAAAAAAAGGCCAGGCGCGGTGGCTCACACCTATAATCCCAGCACTTCAGGAGGCCGACACGGGCAGATCACCTGAGGTCAGGAGTTTGAGACCAGCCTGGCCAACATGGTGAAACCCCGTCTCTACTAAAAAGACTAAAAATTAGCCGAATGTGGTAGCAGGCACCTGTAATCCCAGCTACTTGGGAGGCTGAGGCAGGAGAATCACTTGAACCTGGGAGGTGGAGGTTGCAGTGCATGGAAATAGCACCATTGCACTCAAGCCTGGGCAACAAGAGAGAAACTTTGTCTCAAAAAAAAAAAAAAAAAAAAAAAATAGAAAATATAAATAGAAAAAAGCTTGTAGAATAAAGATACAAAGAAAATATTTTTGTATAGCTGCATAATGTGTTTGCATTTTAAGCTAAGTGTTATTACAAAAGAGTCAAAAAGTTAACAAAATCAAAACATTTACAAAGTAAAAAAGTTACAATAAGCTAAGGTTAACTTATTGTGGAGGAAAGAAAAATATTTTCAAAAAATTTAGTGCAGCCTAAGTATACAATGTTTATAACGTTACAGTAATGGCCATGCATGGTGGCTCACGCCTGTAATCCCAGCACTTTGGGAGGCGAAGGCGGAGGGATCACTTGAGGTCAGGCGTTCGAGACCAGCCTGCCCAACAAGGTGAAAGCCCGTCTGTACCCCCCCCCCCAAAAAAAAAAAAATTAGCCAGGCATGGTGGCGGACACCTGTAATCCCAGCTACTTGGGAGGCTGAGGCAGGAGAATCATTTGAACCCAGGTGGTGGATGTTGCATTGAGCTGAGATCATGCTGCTGCACTCCAGCCTGGGCAACAGAGCGAGACTCCATCTAAAAAATAAAAATAAATAGGCCCGGTGCGGTGGCTCACACCTGTAATCCCAGCACCTTGGGAGACCGAGGCGGGCAGATCACCTGAGGTCAGGAGTTCGAGACTAGCCTGATCAACATGGAGAAACCCCATCTCCACTAAAAATACAAAAATTAACCAGGTGTGGTGGCAGGCGCCTGTAATCCCAGCTACTCAGGAGACTGAAGCAGGAGAATCGCTTGAACCCGGGAGGTAGAGGTTGCAGTGAGCCGAGATCGCGCCATTGCACTCCAGCCTGGGCAACAAGAGCCAGACTTAGTCTCAAAAAATGAAATAAAATAAAAATAAATAAAAAATAAAATAAAGTTATAGTAGTGTCCATTAATGTACTGGGCCTTCACTTTCCCTCACCACTCATTCACTGATTCTCCTCGAGCAACTTCCTGTCCTGCGTGCTTCATTCATGGGAAGTGACCTTTATAGGCGTATGATTTTTTATCTTTTATACCATATTTTTACTGTACTTTTTTTTTTTTTTTTTTTTTTTGAGGTGGAGGCTTGCTCTGCCACCCAGGCTGGAGTGCAGTGGTGTGATCTCTGCTCCCTGCAACATCCACCTCCCGGGTTCAAGAGATTCTCCTGCTTCAGCCTCCTAAGTAGCTGGGATTACAGGTGCACGCCATGATACCGGCTAATTTTTGTATTTTTAGAAGAGACGAGGTGTCACCATGTTGGTCAGGCTGGTCTCAAACTCCTGATCTCGAACTCCTGATCTCAAGTGATCCACCTACCTCAGCCTCCCAGAGTGCTGGGATTACAAGTGTGAGCCACCACGCCCAGCCAACTGTACCTTTTCTATGTTTAGATACACAAACACCATTGCGTTACAGTTGCCTACAGTATTTAGCACAGTAACATGCTACACACCTTTGGAGCCTAGGAGAAATAGGCTGTACCATATAGCCTAGGTCTGTAGTAGGCTACGTCATCTAGGTTTGTGTAAGTACAGTCTGTAACATTCACACAACAAAATCACCTAATGATGCATTTCTCAGAACATGCCCCTGTCGTTAAGCAATGTATGACTGTGTTAATGCGATAGTTGGACTTGATGGCTTCCCTTCTGCCCCGATAGCCCATGACTTGATGATTTCTTTCTCCTGACTAGATACCTCCATTTGCATATCTTACCAGCAACTTAAACTTGGCAGCTCTGAAGTGAAACTGACCTGCTTCTCTACCCAGCTGTGCCCCCTCGTTTCCCCTCTCCCCGTCAGTGGCATCACCATCATCCTGGGCATCATACCTCACTCCACCATGCCCATTCCACTCGGGCAGTTGTCAGGTTGTTTTGATTCTGCCTCCATGCGGAGCTCACATCATCTCCATTCCTGAAGCCACCACTCCCCTTCAAGTCTTTCATTCCTGTGACATTAGTACCCCTGGTACTAATTACCGCAGCTTCCTAGCAACTGCTCCTACCTCCAGTCTCTGCTCCTGTCAACCCAGCCCACCTACGTCACCAGCCACCCAGAAACCTCCAAAGAGCTTCCCATTCACTATGAAAAAGATCCACACTTCTTGCCAGGCATGGTAGCTCATACTTGTAATCCTAGCACTTTGAGAGGCTGAAGTGGGAGGATCACTTGAGTTCAGGAGTTCAAGACCAGCCTGGGCAACATAGAGACCCCCCATGTCTACAAAAATATTTAAGCATGGGTTTCAGGACCCATCTACACTTCCACAGCCCAACCCCAGCCTTTTCTCCCAGATTTATTTCTCCCTTCTTTGCCAAATTCTATCTTCTAGCTGAATTGGACTGTTAGACTTTCCCAGAAGATGCTTTGTACTTTCTGCCTTGGCACTGCTGTGTACATCCGCCTGGAAGGTCTTCCTCACCTCGTCTACCTGTTACAATTCCTCACCTTTCCAGTCCTGACTCAAATGCTGCCCCTACCAGCAAGCTGCTTTTGCCCTCTTATCTCACCCTCCTCACCACCACCAGTATGCCCGTCTTGTGGCACTACTTTCTGCCAGGAACCATAGTTAGTTCCTTGTGTGTTCCTGTTAGTCTCCATATTAGATTGTAAGCTCCTTAAAGGCAGGGACTGGCTGTTGCTTATAATCGAGTAGTTGAAAAAGCATAATCAGGCCAGGCATGGTGGCTCACACCTATAATCCCAGCACTTTGGGAGGCCGAGGTGGGGGAATTGCTTGAGCTCAGGAGTTTGAGACCAGCCTGGGCAACATGGCAAAACACCATCTCTCCAAAAAATACAAAAATTAGCCGAGGATGGTGGCACAAGCCTGTAGAGTGCCACCACTGAGTGTGGTAGCATGAGCTACTCAGGAGGATCACCTGAGCCTGGGAAGTTGAGGCTGCAGTAAGCTGTGATCATGCCACTGCACTCCAGCGTGGGCGACAGTGAGACCCTGTCTTGAAAAGCAAAAGCATAATCGTTGAAGTCATATATACCTGGGATCAAATCCTAGCCCCTTTGTTTATTAACTGAGTGGAAACTCTCTTTTTTTCAGTCTGTGTGGATATACCAGTAACATAGGGCTAGTAGTGCCTGTCTGGCAGAGTGACTGGGGGAGGGACATCCTGTATGTAGATCGCCCATTCTGGCGCCTGGCTCAGGATCTGTGTTCAATAAATAGTCTTGAATGGATGTGATAGGTCCCCTCCCCTCCCAGGGGGCAAATGAAATATAAGTTAATTACAATTTGGATAATTTCTGGGCCTCTGCTGTGTGCCAGACACTGGCCTTTGTGCTCTAGGGCATCTAGAGCCAAATCAAGTTCCTCAGCCCCAGGGAATCTGGACTCACAGGCACGGTTAAGTCGTGATCGGTTGTGAGATGTCACTGGTAATTAGCAATTGTGAATGAGCTTCTAAAAAATAAATCCATCCTAAGTCCAATTTATTTCTGTGATAATGTCAGTCTTACTCCCTTAGATTCAAATCTGTTCTCTTGAGTGGGAGAGAGTGGGACGGGAGCCTGCCCTGCTGTGTGTGGTGAGCAGCTGTTCTCTGGGAGCTAATAGCTGTGATGGTTGTGACTTTCCTTATACTTTGTATCTTGACAAAACTGTCTGGGATTTCATCCAAGTCTGGTTAAGTCCTTGAGGGTGCCTGTGTGAGTCAATGTCACTTATCACATCGTGTCGGACATGAGGAAATGTTGAGAATTGCACATCCAGACAACAGGCCTCTCTGCTCTCCCTCCCTCCTCACCTTCCCTCCACTCCTCCCTCAGTCCCAGGCACATTAAGTTTTCATTGGACTTAAGTTAAATGAGAAAAATTAAGGACCACATGAAAACAACAACTTCGTGTGTTTGACTTCTTAAGGAGGTCTGATCTTTATTCTGCCAGATTTTCCTCTCTTGTAGTAGATGATGTGTCTTCTAAGGCCCTTTCGCAGCAGAATTTTAAAATGGCAGCCCTGTGTCTGCCCCCACTTTAAACTGGTCTGGGAGCCTGGCTTCTGCATCATTTCCTGACCTCACTACAGGCATCTTGGATGAATGCCCAAGTCCTTAGGATCCTTTTTCCTCCCCGGCCAGCTTTGTTCATTTGTTTGCCAGAAGGCCAAGGAAGACTGGAGTGCCTGCCTGTGTCCCCAGTGTGGCAGGAAGCAAGAGGCAGGCCTGGATAGAGGCTGGATGAGTGGATGCTGAGTATCGAAGTCATCTGTGTTACTGGCTTGTCTCCTACTTGCTTGTGCCAAAGGAGAAAGCACAGAAGGTAGAGTCAGAAGAATGGATTGGGGTTCCAATCCTGGCTCTGCCATTGCTGGCTGTGCACCCTCAGGCTGCCCATAAAACCCCTCTGAGCTCCAGTGGTTTGTCTGAGAATGGGGAGCTGGATCCTCCCTCACAGGTGTTACGAGGATGGAATGAGATGGTGGATGTGAAGGCACACCGTAGCCACACCACTACCACCCCGGCCCCAAGAGGTTTCACAGAATTTCCTTGTGACTCTTTCCTCCTTCAGTACTAGCACAGCGGTTCACACGTAGTGGGAACTGGGGAAATAGTGGTTTGTTTGGCTGCACGTTTAGATGTGTAGCAGGCTGGTCTATGTAGAAGGATGTCGCAGTATCCTTCCTAGTGCACCAGTGACAGGAGCTGAGTCCTTAGCGCCAATTTCCAGATGAGAAAACTGAGGCTGCTGGGCACAGTGGCCCACACCTGTAATCCTGGCACTTTAGGAGGCCAAGGCAGGTGGATCACCTGAAGTCAGGAGTTCAAGACCAGACTGGCCAACATGGTGAAACCCTGTTTCTACTAAAAATACAAAATTAGCTGGGCGTGGTGGTGGGCACCTGTAATCCCAGCTACTTGGGAGGCTGATTCAGGAGAATTGCTTGATCCTGGGAGGCAGAGGTTGCAGTGAGCCGAGATCGCACCATTGCACTCCAGCCTGGGCAACAAGGGTGAAACCCTGTCTCAAAAAAAAAAAGAGAGAGAAAAGAAAAGAAAAAACTGGCCAGGCGCGGTGGCTCAAGCCTGTAATCCCAGCACTTTGGGAGGCCGAGACGGGAGGATCACGAGGTCAGGAGATCGAGACCATCCTGGCTAACATGGTGAAACCCCGTCTCTACTAAAAAAAAAATACGAAAAACTAGCCGGGCGAGGTGGCGGGCGCCTGTAATCCCAGCTACTCGAGAGGCTGAGGCAGGAGAATGGCGTGAACCTGGGAGGCGGAGTTTGCAGTGAGCTGAGATCCGGCCACTGCGCTCCAGCCTGGGCGACAGAGCCAGACTCTGTCTCAAAAAAAAAAAAAAAGAAAAAGAAAAGAAAAAACTGAGGCTTAGGGAGGTTAGCCCTTGTCTGAAACAGAACCAAGATGTGAATTCAGATCTGATGGTGGAGTCTGTATTCAGAACCACCATGACATATTCCAGGTGTGTCGTGCAATCTCAGGTGCATGGTGGGTGGTACAGGGAGGCGAGCCGTGATCTAAGGGCCGGGGATGTTCCGGACATTGAGTGGCTGTCCCCCTCCCATGGGGCTGGCAGATACTTTGGGCCTTATTTCCCAGAACACATTCATTTTTCCCGATTCCTCCCACATACCCTAACCCTCTTTAGGATTCTTCCCAGACGCTTTAGACACAGAGAAATGAATAGTGACTGAGGTCAGTGCCACAAAGGAACAAGGGATAGCAAGACCAGGAACACTGGCCTTGACCAGGCGATGAGATAAAGGGCCCTTGTCTGTGCCCCCTGTTGCCTAGGGAGAGCCTCACATGAAACAGGGCGAGGATATGTAAAGCCCACAGATGGCCCTTGAGTGAGGAGGAGAACACGGGCAGCGAGAGAGAGAATAACGCTGCCCCTGGCTTTGTACCACTGTGGGCCAGATGGGCTGGGGTTGAGCTTCTGTACCCAGCAGATTCAAGTACCCTGGCAGTGGGCCCAATTACTTTTTTTTTTTTTTTTTTTTTTTTGAGACTGAGTCTCGCTTCTTTGCCCAGGCTGGAGTGCAATGGTGGTGTGATCTCAGCTCACCACAACCCCTGCCTCCCGGGTTCAAGCCATTCTCCTGCCTCAGCCTCCCCAGTAGCTGGAATTACAGGCATGTGCCACCATGCCCGGCTAATTTTTGTATTTTTAGTGGAGACAGAGTTTCATCCTGTTAGCCAGGCTGGTCTTGAACTTCTGACCTCAAGTGATGCACCTTTCTCGGCCTTCCAAAGTGCTGGGATTACAGGCATGAACCACCGCACCCAGCCACAATTACATTATTAAAAGGCTCTTTTAGACCTGACACGACTCTTTCTGGCCCAAAGCATTCAGGCACATGCTCCTCTGCGTGGAAGATTGATAAGGTTACTAGAACCTCTAGTTCTGCTATTTTTGGTAGCTTTCTTTGAGCAGAGTTTTAGGATTGTGGCTGAATGACTCTAGCTGTACTATAATGATACAGCATCATAAAAAATTCTCCTGCCTTTCTGTATTTGGAAACACATCATCTATAACGATTCCTTTTTATTCTGTCTCATCCCTTTTAGGTCCCCAGAAGTATGTGTAGTGATTAGAAAAAGCTCTTTGTAGTCATGGTCCTTAGTAAACTTGGCTGAATCACGGTGACCAAGTCCTGGCTAATTAATGGTGGTAGCAGAGAGCAGTGTGATAATAGTGCAGAGAACTTTAACATTTCAAATCGCTCACATGCACATACTTGGGGCTTGCAACAGCTTCCTGAGAACGCAGAGATAGGATTTAGTATCGCGTTTCATAGAGAAGGAAACCAAGGCTTAGGTGAAATTACTCGCCAAAGGCTGCAGAGAAAGGAAGTGAGCAGAGTGCGTGTCTTTGGCAGAGCTGGTGTCCATGCCTTCGCACTCTGGCTTGCGGCCCACACAGTTCTTGGCTCCGCAAGATGCTGCACAGGTCACTCTCCCACTGGTTTTCCCCGTTGTTCCTGAGAAATGGGCCTTGGTAATACCTCTGAAGCCATAGGACATCTCAGCAGGATTCTGTATGTTAGAGCAGCTGTCACAGACCCTGACCTCCTGGAGGGCGGCATGTCCACAGTTGGCTTCTGATTCCCTCCTGGCTCCTCTATGCCCGCACTCTTTAGCCTCGAGGATGAATTGAATCAAATGGAAACATTTCAGTGGAAGGTGCCTAAGAAGCTGCTTCCACATTTTCGGCTGTTCCCCCTCGAAATTCTCAGAGGTAAACAAACTGTGTTTACCTTTTCCTTCTATCATCAGTGTAGCCGCCACCTCTGTCACACCTGCACAAAGGTAGAGGAGGAAGCAAGGAGGCTAGGAGGACAGCCTGGGATTGGAAATAGGCCTTCACATTCACGAGCACAAACAAAACGATTCCCTGAATTTTGAGACATAAGAAACCTGACCAGAAAGTACAATGAAATTGTGCTTGGTAATTTGCCAGCTTATAGAGAGAGACAAACAAAACCTGCTAACATCTGAGTGGTACAAATGTCCAGAATTGATGAGACAAGTGGAGCCATCTGTCCACTGGGAAATCAGAAAATACCAATGTCATGGGATGGTGGGGTCCGTGCCAGGCTTCCAGCCTCACGCGAGGGAGCTGACCAAATGGAGTGGCACCGAGGCATTGGAGTGGGGATCCAATCGAGAGCACAGCCCAGAAAGAGTGCCCAGAAAGTTCAAGGCTTGGCCAAATCAGGGTCAAGTTAACATTAGAAAAAGAGACAGCAGGCTGGGCGCGGTGGCTCACGCCTGTAATCCCAGCACTTTGGGAGGCCAAGGTGGGCGGATCACAAGGTCAGGAGATCGAGACCATCCTCGCTAACACGGTGAAACTCCATCTCTACTAAAAATACAAAAAAAAAGTTAGCCGGGTTTGGCGGCAGGCACTTGTAGTCCCAGCTACTCGGGAGGCTAAGGCAGGAGAATGGCGTGAACCCAGGAAGTGGAGCTTGCAGTGAGCTGAGATCGCGCCACTGCACTCCAGCCTGGGTAACAGAGCGAGACTCCCTCTCAAAAAAAAGAAAAAAAGAAAAGAAAAAGAGACGGCAAAAGGGAAGAGCAAATACTTGATTTGTCTCCCTTCTAGGAAGATAGGAGCTGTCCCAGTGGACAGTTGATGTATGCTTATGAGTGCCTCCTCTGTGCCCATGAGGAGGCGGATAAATAAGAGGTTCGGAGTGCCCACACCGAGAGCCGGGCCTGGATTCACACCCCAGCTCTGTCGCTAACGAGCTGAGTGACCTCAGGCCAGCGACTGACCAGCTTCATGCCTCTGTCCCTACAGGACCTAACTCCTGGGGTTGTTGCGATGACAAGGTGTGTAAACGCATGTGGAACACCGATAGGCAGGACAGTGACAGCCATCACGTGTCATTACCTGCCTGTTAGTTACTGTGCTCGGCACCTTTGGGTTCCATGACCGTGCAGTGAAAGTAAATTTGTTTGGAAATGTGAGAAATGCTGGAATGACATTATTTTGCTGTATTTGTCTAATATAAATCGTTAAAAAGGGCTTAACAACCTGGTGATTTGTATTCGCTTATGTCAGTACTTCTGAGATTTAAAAAACCTTTGAATTATGAGATAAATTGGGTTGAAGATGAAAGAGAAATGCCTGGATTGCCAGCAGTGCTCCCGGTCATCTCGGGTCCAGGCCCATCTCTTTAGAAGCCCCGTCGGTTAGGGAACAGCCGTGTACTGAGTGCCTGCCCTGTGCTTGGCACTGTCTCAGCTTCACAGACACTGTTTCACTGAATGCTCATAATGGCCTCATGAGATGGATGTGACTGTCCCGGCGTTCATGGTGAGGAGTCTGGGGCCCAGGGCCATACTGCTGGTGAGGGATTGAACCAGCAGCAGTGCCCAAGCCTCCCAGCTGCTGGGCCAGCAGGACAGGACCCAGTGGTCCAAGAAGGAGTAGGAAAGAACAACCAGGGAGCCTGGTGTGCCAGGGAGGGCACAAAGCAGCCCCGTGCCCATTCCCCTGAAGATCAGGGCTGCAGAGTGGCCCCCTCGCTTGCCAGTAAGCCCAGACTGTCAGTGGTGACCTGAACATTTCCCTTCCTAAGCACAGCTTCTGGGAAGAAAGGCCCGTGTCTGTAGCGGGAGGGAAGGCCCGTGTATGTAGTGAGAAGGAAGGCTCATGTATGTAGTGGGTACGCGGGGAGCTGCATTTGCTCACTGCCAGCTCAAGGCTCCATCCCGCAGGCCTGGCCCACAGTCAGTATTTGTCTTCATAACGGCAGTGTGGGCTTGCAGCATCGTACCAATGTGTTCTTAACCAGGTCCCAGCATCTCGTGTTGACTCATCCTCCCGTCTGCAGACTTGCTGGCCATTTGGAAAAGGGTGCGGAGGAGTTAAGATGGGGAGGTGTCAGATTGTTACTGAGACATTTCTAATTTGTGATGCATGGTTTTGAAGCCAACTCTTTTCTTCTGGTTTTTCCTGTTTTCTACAGCACCCCCCGGGGAAAGACATTTTTCTGCTCCCACCAAGTTGGCAGGGCCTGCTTCCTGAATCTCCTGGGCGTGTCTTAACTGCCAGTCCCAGCACCTCCTGAGAGCCCCACTCTCTCCTCCAGCGGTCACAGTGGAAGGATCATGGGAGAAACAGAAGGGAAGAAAGATGAGGCTGATTATAAGCGACTGCAGACCTTCCCTCTGGTCAGGGTAAGCCCCAGGGGAGGGAGGCAGGACTGCTGAGGGGGCCCACATAGCCTGGAGAGAGGTGGGTGGAGCTTGTCCCTTGCAGGATGGCAGTGGGAGGAAGTTAAGAAGGCCTCTGCTGGCTCAGACCTAGACATCTTGGAGTTGACAGTGATTCATTGTTTCATTCATTCATTCATTCACCAAGTATTAGGCCACCTGCTATATGCCGGGCACTGTTCGAGGCACTGTGGGGATGGCGAATGAGACAGGCGAAGGCCTGGCCCACATGAAAGACATGTTTAAAGAGCATGATTAGTCCCAGCACTTTGGGAGGCCGAGACAGGCGAATCACGAGGTCAGGAGATCGAGACGATCCTGGCTAACATGGTGAAACCCCGTCTCTACTAAAAAATACAAAAAACTAGCCGGGCGAGGTGGCAGGCGCCTGTAGGCCCAACTACTCGGGAGGCTGAGGCAGGAGAATGGCGTAAACCCGGGGGGCGGAGCTTGCAGAGAGCTGAGATCTGGCCACTGCACTCCAGCCTGGGCGACAGAGCGAGACTCCGTCTCAAAAAAAAAAAAAAAAAAAAAAGAGCCTGATTGTAGGCAGTAAGTACTATAATGAAAAATGAAGCAGGTGGAAGGGGCTGGAGAGCCAAGGTTAGCTTCTGGAGAGGTTTCACAGATCAGAGACCTGAAGACAGAGAGCGAACCTCACAAAGACCTGGGAAAGAATATGCTAAGCCGGGGAAACAGAGGCATAGGAAGCCTGAGATGGGAATGAACTTGGCATTTTGGAGGCACAGAGAGAAGGCCAGCATGGCTGGACTGGAGTGCTGAGAGGGGTGGCTGGACGTAACCACCGGTGGGGCCAGACCCCACAGGCCTGCCCAGCGACAGTGAAGAATGCGGTGAGAACTATGGGTTCTGTCCTGAATCGAAGGGGGAGCAGCGAAGGGTTTTAAGCAGGGGAGTGATGAGATCTGTTTGGTTTTCAAAAGCTCACTCCAGTTGTGAGCAGAATGGATTTGGGGATGCTAGAGCAGAAGTGAGGAGACCAGCGAGGAGGCCACTGCGGAGGCCCAGAGTGATGAGGGCGGCTGGGTGCGGCTCACGGCGCAGTGTGAGATGCGGTCGGGTTCAGGGTGTTCCATGAGTGCAGAGGCCGAAGGACCTGCTGCCAAATTGGAGACTGGGTGTGGGAACAAGAGAGTCCAAGGTGGCTGCTAGAGTCTGTCTTTTCCTGAGTATTGGGAGAAAAAAGTGGTATCAATTACCAGGAAAAGGAAGATGGAAGAAGATGGGTTTGTGGGAATCAACTTATTTTTAGACATCTAAGTGAGGTTATCAAGTGCCCAGTTGGACAGAGTAGTCAGGAGCCCAAAGAAGAGGTTAGAGCTGGGGGTGGAAGTGTAGGAGCCCTCCCATAGAGCGGACACAGAGAGGCATGGAATACACAAGACCCCAGAGATGGAGTCGCTGGAGACGGGAGAGTGGAGGTGGGGCCCAGGGTCCTCCAGGATCTGGGAAGAAGAAGGAAATCCAGCAGATCAATGGAGAAGGAGCAGAGGGAAAGGCTGGAGGAAAACCAGGGGCCCCAGAGACCGCCCAGCGGCTTCTGCAGGCCTCCGGAGTGAGATTCCGTCGGAATGCACTTCCATAGCCAGCATTCCCTCCGCCCTCAGCCAGCCTTCTTCCCATGTCTGTTGGCTGGAGCCTGGTGCTGGCTTCGCACCCTTGCAGAGAGCCTGGGCTTGAGAGCCCACACGGCTCAGCTCCATGCCACACCTTTGCCCCAGCTGCAGGCCCTCAGTCAGGAGATGGGTCACCTGCCCAGGGCTGGGCCAGGGAGGCTACCTGCTGTCCATGCCTTAAGCTTGGGACAGAGAGGCCAGCCAGGAAGGCCAGGTCACGGGCTAAGCCTGTCTCTTGTTTGTCACCCCTGCCCTGTCTCTAGCACTCGGACATGCCAGAGGAGATGCGCGTGGAGACCATGGAGCTATGTGTCACAGCCTGTGAGAAATTCTCCAACAACAACGAGGTATTGCCAGCAGTGCAGGCGGCCCCTCGTGCCTTTGGTGGCCCCTGTGGGTGAATAGAGTGGCCCCTGTTGCCTGCAGTCAGCTCCAGAGAGTACGGCCAGTATAAGGCCAGAGCCTTCCTTGGAAGCATTCAGTCTGGGGAAAGTCAGTGAGTGAGAGGCTGGTGCTGACTCCAGGCACTGACGGTCACACCCAGCCCTAGAGGAGCAAAGCCACAGGGGTCTCCGTGACGCCCCTGCCTGTGTTCCCTGCCTCAGGTGGGCTGCTGAATAGGGCACCTTTCCCTGTGGTTCCATCCCAGTGGTGAACAGAGGCCTGCCTAGGCATCCATTCATGTATTCATTCATCCATTCGAAAAGGTGTTGAGCGGGTGCTGTTCTAGGTGCTGGGGATACGGCCAGCAGGCATCAATGCAGGAAGGCCATTCATCAATCTGGTGGGGAGAGCGAGAAGTCAGTGTTGTGGCAGCCGGTGGGGAGGCAAGACACTGGCCAGTGGGAGCCCAGGCTTTGGGTCGGCCAGGCCCAGGTTCAGGTCCTGGCTTCAGCCCTTCCCAGCTGTGCCCTTGAATGAGCCATTTCTCAACTCTGAGCGCAGTTTCCTAGTCCTTAAATGGAGGGTGGTGATGGTGCCTCCTCACTGGGCCAGTCGTGAGGACGTATTTACTGAGACAATGGGGACAGAGTGCCCAGCGTGGCGCCTGGCATGGTGGGAGGCACTGTTGGTGTACCTCAGGCGCCTCGCCTGGACTCGCCCTGCTGAGCGGGGTTCCCTGCCCCTCTGGACCTCCTCACATGGGGGGCACATCTTGGAAGAGCAGGCACAGGAAGAAGTCGGCTGTGGCCATGACTAGGGGAGCAGTCGGCGCCTCCCCAGAGCCCACTGAACGCATTAGGTACCTCACAGTCTGCAGGGTGCCAGGTCTGTCCATTCAGTTGGTCCTGAGACTGCCTGGTGCCCCGCTTGTCCGGGTTACATCTGAGGGAGGTGGCACTGGCCTGGGAAGCCCGCAGTAAGTGCACAGCCAGGACGTGGCCCCAGGCTGTCTGTAGACGTGGTGCTTGCCTTCCCGCCTCAGCCAGTTTCTTCTTGACTGCTGAGGTGATGTCTGGTTTTCTGTGCCTGTGTAATAGACCTGGCAGGAGGTGGCCTGTGTGGAAATCCTTTTTGAAGCAGGAGGACAACAGAAATAGGACAGCAGGTCTTTCTCTTGCCAAGACCTCGGTGCCAGCCTTCTCCTTCCTGGAGAAGGACCTGAGTCCTGCCCCCTCCTCCCCTGCGCCCCCGTGATGAGCGCCCTCTTCCTTCCAGAGCGCCGCCAAGATGATCAAGGAGACGATGGACAAGAAGTTTGGCTCCTCCTGGCACGTGGTGATCGGCGAGGGCTTCGGGTTTGAGATCACCCACGAGGTGAAGAACCTCCTCTACCTGTACTTCGGGGGCGCCCTGGCCGTGTGCGTCTGGAAGTGCTCCTGACACTCTGTCCCCTGCCCCGTCCCCTGCAGGGCCTTTTCCTGCCCCTCATCTGTAGGGGGGAGCAGCCCCAGGCGGGTCCCGGTTTCTCCAAGGAGAGTTGGGATCTTTTCTGTTCGTCCTTGTGTACCAGTTTCCTGAGCCACACCCAGAGTGTGAACTTGACATCTCCATCCCCAGGCTCTCAGTCATCTCCCTCGGAGTCTCAGGGTGTAGACGGGGCAGCAGGCATTGGTCTGTGTGGGAAACATGGTGGGGCGGTGTGACAGGGTAGGGGAGGTGGGAGACGAGATTTTCCACACAGGAGCGCACCAGGCCCCCTTTCTCGAGGGCTGCTTTCCCCTTGCATCCTGGGAGCCCCGCTGCTCTACCGTCCCCAGTACTGCCGGGAAGTGTCTGCTGCCTTTGTTGTTAGTGGCCGCATGAAAATGGCCCCAAGAAGGAGACGATTCTTTCAAAGGACACAGGCAGCTTCTCTCCTTGTCCTCTGGGGAGGTGCTGACCCCGCAGAAACCCCTTCCCCCCAACTTGACCCCAGGCTGAACAGACCACTGCATCTCACTGGGCCGGCAGCCACCCAGCCCCCAGCCTTGGTAGGAACCAAGCAGCCTTTCCCGTCCCCTCCTCGACCCTCGCACTTGAGAGCCAGGGGCTGTTGGGTGGGAGCTGCTGCCTGGCAGTTTCTCGAGGGGTCACTGAGCCTCTGGTGGGACACCGGGGCAGGAGTGCTCTCACCACGAGGCTGCTTCCGCAGGGAACCCTGGCCTGCCCGCGACTTCGCATCAGGGACCGCATGCTGATTTGTACTGCTCTCTGCTGGGTTTTCTATGTTCTTTTTGAGCGTGGGAGAAAAGTTTTAGTAGAAGGGTGAATCGTATTTTACACAGCGGTCTTATTTATATAAATGTCTTGGTTTTTACAATTAAAATTACCAAAAACTGACCTCATTCTACAGTCTCTTGATGTTAGGGGAAGGTGTGATCAGTAGCCTCAGGTTCAGGCACCTAGAGATGTTTCTGGCTAACCTGTGAGGCTGCTGGAAGCCCCTGGCCCAGGCATAGCCCCACTGGATCCGGCCCAGCCCCTGTCACCATTAGGTCACTGAGGTTGGGGGCCAAGTGCAGCTGGATGGGGCCACACAGACACTGAGATACTCTTGGCAGCTGGACTGAGCTACACTAAAGATGTTTTCAGGCCCATAGAATTTCACTCAGTTCAACAGATGCTTATTCAGCAGCCACTGAGGGTCAGGCCCCAGAAGCTGAGGATACGAAGACAGAAGCCACAGATCTGGCCTCAGTGAGCTCTCGGTCCACTGCAGAGGGCATCGGCTCCATCATTTCACTCATGCAAAAAGTAACCTTGTAAGATAGGATGGGGTGTTCTGGGAGGAGGGAGGAGGAAGGAGGAACTCCAAGCCCAGCCTGGGGAGTACAGGGGTCTCCAGTGGGGTAAGGCGTGACAGCCGACACTTGAAGGGAAAACGGGATCTTATCAAGGGAGAGGGCTGCTCTCGGGACAGAAAACTAGACATTACCCCAAGGCACTTGGGGTAAACGCAGAAGATGAGAAGTGACTTGAGGACAGGAGCCATGTGCAGGACTGTGAAGCTCCCTCAGGGGTTGTCCCCTGAATTCGAGCCTCAGAAGTGAACACCCCGGGCATGGACAGAGCAGGGAGAGCCTGCCTTGCCGTGCACACAGGGGCCCTCCTGAGGTGGTCCCTAGGACACGTGGGTCTGGGAGCTGAAACCCTGTCCTTGGCAGTCCCAGTCCCGCCCTTGTGAGGCTGAGCGTCCAGCACTAACAAGATCTGTCAACAGATTGGCTGGACAGCCTCATGGCGAGCAATAAGGTTTGCTTAGACCAGACCCCTGCAGCCGAGGGGAAGGTTGCTGCCGTGTGTGCACCCGGCCTAAGAGCAGCGGGACAGACAAGCGAGAACGAGAAGGCGCAGTTGCCGCCTCAAGGCTGACCATCTGGTTGGGTAGCTTTGCAGCTGGTCCTGGCCCTCTGGGACTTGGCGGATGGGCAGCTCCTTGGCCTCAGACCTGCCCTGGCCAGAGCCCTGTGCCACTCGGGTGCTGCAGAGGGATTGGCAGAAGGGAGTGAACGGAGAGGTGGGGGCTGGCGCTGGAGGTGGGGAGCAGGCGCCAAGGCCTGGAATAGCTGCGCTGATTAACCGCCCGCTCTGCATCTGTTCTCTCCTTTCATCTGCTGCACGTGGGTGCCAAAAAGCGAGGCTGGCTCAGCCGGCAACCAGGGTGGTGGGGGTGGCAGTTAGGAGCGTGGGTGCTGAGGCCCGCAGAGCTAGTTCGGGTCTAGCCCTGCTCCTCCTAACCTCTCTGTCCTCGGTGGCTCTGTCTGTAGAATGGGGATACACTGCACCCACCTCATGAGGTTGACGGCAGGCCTGGGACCACATCTGGAACAGGTGACGCCCCCGAGGTGTGCACCACATTGTCGCTGTGCCCCTCCTCTTGCCACTCGTGGACAGGGTGCTGACACCAGCTTCTCAGGGTGGGTGGAGATGCAGCGAGATGGGGCTTGTGCAGTGCCTGGCCCTCACAGGCACACTGCAGTGGCACCACGGGTGGTGAGCCTGCCTTCCACCCTAGTCACTCCTGTCACTGCAGCAGACCCCTCCTCACTTGCCTTCCCAGAAATGGGTCATTCAGTCTCCCTCTCTTGCTCCCAGACAATGGTGTGGTCACCGTTGGGCCAGGTCAGGTGACTGGGAACCGTGGCAGGTGTGTTGCCTCAGCGGCTTTTCTTCCACTCCCCTAGACCCACGCCAGATGTGGACACCCGGCCTTCCAGGGCCCTTGCTGCCCATAACATTCGATAAGCATTTGATGATGGGCTGAAAGGAGAGGGCCGTGACCACGGAGAAGGCACCGTCCTTGCCACCCAGCACACAGGCTACTGAGGGCCAGACGCGGGAACAGAAAAGCAAGACAGGTTCATTTGCTGGAAAAGGGAAGGTGGGGTTCAGGGAATCTGGAGTTCAGAGAAGAGAGTGACTAGGGAGGGCTTCACAGAGGAGGTGACATTGAACTGGGCCTTGGCATTTTCCCAGGGAGGGGGAAGTCACCATTGTTTGAGGAACCAGCCTCCCGTGCAGAGCCGCAGCTCCAGGAAACTCACGATGGGTTCAGGGAAGCCGGGCAGTGGCCGTGAATGGGAGAGGGTGCGGGGGTGGGGAGAGAGGACGGGCTGAAGGTGAAGGGGTTTGCTGGGGCTCAGGAGGAAGGAGGCTTCCCCGACTTGGCAGGCACTGGGCTTCCTCCCTCAGGACCCTGATGTGTAACTCTCAACAGACCTCCAAATTAGGGGTTGCTGTTGCTATTTACAAATGGAGAAACCCAGGCTCGGAGGATGGAGTGTCTGGCCCAGAGTCCAGCTAGGGAGCAGCTGTAGCTGGGACTTGAACCTGGGCTGCCTGCCTGGATAGTCCCTGCTCTTCCACACACGTGGCATTCTCAGACCTTCTGTCCACTTCCCTCCTGCCCCGTCCCCCACAGACAGCTGGGCTCCCCGCGGCCTGGCCATGCCTTGGGCCATCCATCTCCTGGCTGCTTCCCTTACCGTTGCCAGGCCTCCCCTGCACCCTCCATGGCAGTTGCAGCATTTATAGTGGAGGCAGCGACCACAGGCCTGCCACCAACCCCACCTCTTCACTACCATCTGCAGTGTGGGAAGCAGGGCCTCGCCCCACTGACACCCCAGTCCCCTCTGCTGGGCCCACCCAGAGTCAGTGTGGGGCAAATTGGAAACCTTGTCTGGACATGTCTAGAGGGAGTCACAGGCCCCAACCCCAGGGCCCGTCCCTCTGCCTGGGAGAGCAGTGAGTGCCCCGGCCGGATCAGAGAGAGTGAACCATAGGTCCCCTTGCTGGGACTCCAGAACCACAGGCCTCCCGAAAGTGGGGAGCAAGGGGTGCCGAGGCGGTCAGTGTGAGAAGGTGGAGGGCGAGGGCTTGGTCACGAGGTCCCATGGCGCCTGTGGGAGGGGGTGTGCTGCCGCGGGAACCACCACCTTTGAAGCTTTCTGCGGGGCCTGTGGAGAGAAATCTGGTGAATATTTCATGTTGCCTTGGAAGAGGCACAGAGAAACTCCAGCATCTTGTTTAACTTACTTCCTGCTTCTCCAGGGGACAGACCCTACAGATAGGCAAGGGGGTGTGCCCTTGGGCTGTAGGGACCCAACTCAAACCGGTGTCCCCCACCCACGCCCCGCAGCAGGAGTGAGAGCTGTGCAGCAGAGGCTCAGCTCCTTAAGCGCAGAAGCTGGCAGCATCTGATTGTGTCCAGGTTTGGGAGGGGGTTGTCAGAGTGCAGCCACAAAAGCCACCACCTGTCCTAATTTCTTTTCCTTCTCCTCATCTCATATTTAAAGTAACCACCTCCCACCACCAGCTGCCATCTCCAATCCTTAGAAAGGCCGTGGGGGTGGAAAGAGAGCACGCTTAGAAGGTAGAAGACTCGAATCGTTTTGAATAATATTCCCAAACTATTAGATTCCTCAAACATGCCTGGCACGGCACCAAGCATTTCACCAACCCCATCTTCTCTAATGTGTACGTCCATTCTGTGAGCAGATGCCCTCAGTATCCCCCTCGCACAGATGAGGAGACCCACGACCTAAGTGGCAGAGCCAGGGTTCCCCGCAGGCCTGTGACAGCTCTGAACCCTCGCCAGGGTTGTCTGCCAGCTTGAACAAGCCACTTCGCTTCTCAGATCTCAGTTTCGTCACCTGCAAGATAGGGTTCGCAGCTCCGGCTATGCCTGCTTCCCAAAGTTACTGTAAGGCCCCGAGGAGACAGTGGCCCTGAATGTGAGCGTGCTTTAAAGTTGGAAGGGCTGATAAGTATTCGGGTCAGGGACTGTGGGGAGCCATCCCTTCCTTGGGCCTCCACTCTGGGTGAGAGGCTTGGGAGGCTGGAAGGCTGGGGTGTGCCAGGTAGGGAGGTTATCATCTCTAAGCCCCCGTAGGCACTGGGGCCCGGCAGAACCAAAGCAGGAGAGGCAGGGCAGCCACACATGCACATGCACCTGGTCCAGTGACCAAGGGCCCCAGGTGGCTGTGACCAGAACCCGGAAAGACAATCCCAATGGCAACTATGTGGGAGGACTCGGCTGTTGACCCAGCAGGGTCCACACTGCGTTTGTTCTTTCAGTCTCAAAATGGCCAGTGAAGCAGCCTGGAAGATTCCATGCGGCTCCTCCCTCCACTAACAGTAGGAAGATGGTGTCATAGAGAACGTGTGACATGCCAGGGTGGGAGCTGGCCTCAGGTCTCCACTGCACATCAGCAGTTCAGAGCGATACCAGCTCCTCCAGAATCCCTTCCCTGCTGCACCCCCTGACATAGTCACTTTGCGTCCCCACGGTGCCACATCTCCTGTCATGGTGTCTATACCTGCTATGCTTTATTTACTCGATGGCTGGGGCTGTCTTATCTCTCTGCATCCCCGATGCCTCGCCCAGGGCCTGATGTGCATGGAAAATGCATTGTGACTAGCAAGTGAGCGAATGAAAGTATGAATGGATGGGTGGATGGATGGCTGGGTGGGTAAATGGGTGAATGGATGGATAGATGAATGGATGGGTGGATGCGTGGATGGATGGAATAGATTTCTCTAGGAGGTGCATCAGTAATGACTGGGTCAGGGGCTGATATGGATCGAAAATGCATTGTGACTAGCAAGTGAGTGAATGAAAGAATAGATGGGTGGGTGGGTGGATGGATGGACCGATGGATGGATGGATGGATGGATAGGTGGGTGGATAGGTGGATGGGTGGATGGATGGGTGAGTGGGTGGATGAATAGATGGGTGAATTGGTGAGTGAATGGATGAATGGATGGATGGGTGGGTGTGTGGGTGGGTGGATGGATAGATGAGTGGATGGGTGGGTGGATAGGTGGATGGGTGGATGGATGGAAAGACTTCTCCAGGGCCAGGCGTGGTGACTCATGCCTGTAATCCCAGCACTTCAGGAGGCTGAGGCTGGTGAATCACTTGAAGTCAGGAGTTCGAGACCAGCGGGACCAACATGGTAAAACCCTGTCTCCACTAAAAATACAAAAATTAGCCAGGCATGGTGGCACGTGCCTGTGATCCCAGCTACTCAGGTGGCTGAGGCAGGAGAATAGCTTGAAGCCAGAAGGCGGAGGTTGCAGAGAGCCAAGATCACGCCACTGCACTCCAGCCTGGGTGAGAGAGCAGGACTGCTTCTCAAAAAAAACAAGGAAGAAAAAAGAAAAGACTTCTCCAGGAGGTGTATCAGCAAGGACTGGGTTGGGGGTCGAACTTTGTCTTCTGACTTCCGATGCCCTCTGCCAAAAATCCAGGCCCCTCATGAAAGGCCTCAGGTCTGTTTGGGACTCACAGTCACTCCACTTAGAGCTGGTTCCTAAGAAAAGATGAAAATCCAGCACAAGTGGAGCCCATGGGTGGAAGGGAAGGTGCTGTTTGAGGGGAGCCCAGCGGAGAAAGCGCATGGGCTTTGCAGTGAGACGAGTTCCAGTGCCGGCCCCACCCCGTGCCGGTCGTGTGGCCTTGAGTGAGTTCCTTCATCTCCTGAGCCTCATTCTCTTTGTGTGCAAAATGGGGAGAAGTCCTTGCTAGCTGAGCCCAGAGGGTCACTGGGAGGATGAGGGTGTGGGGGAGCAGCTGCAGAGTGGGATCATAACCCTTCTGTCACCAGTAGCGGCTGCCGGAGGGTGGTCAGCAGCCAGTAAGAGACCAGCTTGGCTCTGGGTCTTATGTTAGTCCTGTGACTGTACAGGAAAGGGGTCTGGATCCAGACCCCAAGAGGGGGTTCTTGGATCTCGTGCAAGAATGAATTTAGGGGGAGTCCATAGAGTAAAGTGAAAGCAAGTTTATTAGGAAAATAAAGGAATAAAACATGGCTACTCCATAGGCAGAGCAGCCCCAAGAGCTGCTGGTTGCCCACTTCTATGGTCATTTCTTATGATATGTCAAATGAGGGGTGGATTATTCATGCCTCCCCTTTATAGACCACAGAGGGTAACATCCTGACGTTGCCATGGCATTTGTGAACTCTCATGGCGCTGGTGGGAGTGTAGCAGTGAGGACGACCAGGGGTCACTCTCATCGCCATCTTGGTTTTGGTGGGTTTTGTCCGGCTTCTTTACTGCAAACTGTTTTATCAGCAAGGTCTTTATGACCTGCATTTTGTGCCGACCTTCTATCTCATCCTGTGACTTAGAACATCTTAACCACCTGAGAATGCAGCCCAGTAGGTTTCCGCCTCATTTTACCTAGCTCCTATTCAAGATGGAGTTGCTCTGGTTCACAAGCCTCTGACATGACAACAGCTTTCAGTCTCACCTGCAACTGGGAACCACCCTGCTGTCCTGGTGGTCTTTCCAGCCATCATTCAGCAAATATTCAGGGGCTCCTGTGAGGTGCTGGGCCCTATGCAGAGGAAACAGATACTTACTCTGGTTCCCAGGGGACACAGACTCTAAAGGGGCCTCCTAAAGGAACCGGCAGAGCTGAGGGGGCACCGGGCAGATGTTCTGGAGGGTGCTCCCAGCAGGAGTGCTCTGCAAAGCTTCTCCGGAGCCTTCCCTGTTCACCCTGGGGCGGGGTAGAAAGCAGAACCTCCCTGCTTTGACTGCTCTCAAGGCATTTGCCCCAGCTGAGGGGCTTTGTGTTACAGCACCCACTACGAGGCTCAGTATGGGCTTGTGTACCCAACTGGTGCTCAATCATTGTTTATTAAGTAAATGCCCTTGTCATCCACGTATTCACTCACCAAACTTTCCAGTCCATTCTTTGTGCTGGCCTCTGCTGGGGCCAGTAACACAGGACAGTGTGACATGGTTGCCATACTTGAGAACCTTGTGTTTAGGCAGACGCAGGAGACAACAGGGGCAGCTCTGTATGCAGAGTGCCATTCTGGGTGCTGAGAGTGCCCGGAACAGGGGCAGAGACCAGAGGAGGGACATTTGAACTGGATCTCTAGGAAGGAGCTGGAGGTCAATACGAGAGGATGGGATTAAGGAGGAGCCGGGAGTGTGTGCACAGTGCTGAAAACAAAGAGCATGACATTTTTAGAAAACAAGACCACTGGCCGGGCGCAGTGGCTCACACCTGTAATCCCAGCACTTTGGGAGGCCGAGGCAGGCAGACCAACTGAGGTCCAGAGTTCGAGACCAGCCTGGACAACGTGGAGAAACCCCATCTCTACTAAAAATACAAAATTAGTCAGGCATGGTGGCTTGCGCCTGTAGTCCCAGCTACTCGGGCAAGAGAATTGCTTGAATCCGGGAGGCAGAGGTTGCAGTGAACCAAGATCGTGCCATTGTACTCCAGCCTGGGCAACAAGAGCGAAACTCCATCTCAAAAAAAAAAAAGACGACGACGACGAAGAAGAAGAAGAAGAGAGAAAAGAAGAGAAGAGAAGAGAAGAGAAGAGAAGAGAAGAGAAGAGAAGAGAAGAGAAAAGAGAAAAGAAAAAGAAAACAAGGCCATTTGGTGCAGCCAGGGCAAGGGGGCCACGTGGGCGAGGGGGTCGTGAGAGATGCCTCTGGAGAGGCAGGCAGGGGTCAGACCTGTATGGGCTTCATTGGCTGAGGCAAGGTGTGGAAATGGGTGGCTTGGAAGGAGGTGACAGCACCCACACGGCAGGTGCAGCTCCCTCCTGGAGGGTGGGCTGGGGGCAGGGAACATGGGCCAGGATGGAGAGAGGGTGCTGAACGGGGGAAGGGGACCATGTGCGGTGACTCACCAGACATAGGAAATGCCACTGTGAAAGGAGGGCCTCAAGGATTCAGGGGGAGGGGTGTCTCAGTGATGTAGCTGGGTGGTCCTTGCCCCAGCACAGGGACCCCATGGAGCTGAAGAAGACAGTAGCCTGTTGGTGATGGGCCGCATCTTTGGAGGTTTGTCCAGGGCGAGCACGCATCCTATAATGAGTATTCCGGAGCCCAGCCCCATCTTCTCCTCAATAAGGCTCCAGCAGGCCAGACCCCAGGACAGTGCTGGGTACCCAGGCTGGAGCCAAGCCCCTCCAGGCCGCAGTGGGGTGAGAAGCAAGGGGGTTGCATGAGGCCTATACAGCTCCGATGCTCAGGGGCTCCAGGACAGGGTCTCAGCCGGTTTCTCTGTCCCCTCTGTCCCAGGCTCCATCCATTTTGTTGAATGCCGTATTTGCTGCTGGACCCTGGAATGGCCAGATACGGCCCATCCCTGCCACCAGCAGCAGCTCCCTCCCCTCAGAGGCCTTGACTGCAGACTCCGCCAACATGACCACTGAGTTCCCAGGGGTTGGAAGTGCCAGAGAGCCCAGAGGAGCAGAGGCCTCGATGCCCAGGGTTGGCCGGGAGGGCTTCTCAGAGGAAGGGACATTAGAGTTGGACCTGGAAGAGATGTCAGTAGGCCCCAGGGAGATGAGGAGGGGTTGGGGCACTGCAGCCAACGAGCTATGGGTGAGGAGTGCACAGCGCTAAAGACGGGGCTGGGTGAGACACACACGTTATTGGGCCCACAGCAGGGAGCCACGAAGGGCTTCCTGCAGGAGAGGGACGCCACAGGGCCGGGCCTGAGGAACACAGGCCCCTTCTTCCAGCTCCGAGGGCTGGTAATCTGCTCTGCTGGTCAAGGATGGATCTGGGCCTCAAACTATGCTACAGGCACGGAGAGCAGCAGCCTCCTAAGGCAGCTCTCACCTGCTTCTCACCTGACAATAACCAGAGGAACCATGCTGGTTAGCGTGGCCTAACCCCCCAGCCAGCAGTTTCTCCACTTCCCTGGATAAAACCCAGCACTTCAACCTGACCTGTGAGGCCCAGCGTAGCCTGGCCCCACCACCTCTCAGCAGGGCCCAGCTCTGATCCTCAAGTCTGGGGACCCAGGATCGGTGAGGTCCAAACCAAGCTGGCAGAGCCACCAAGCCAGGCCCCACCCAGCTCCACTTCCACATCAACAGGGGTGACCAGCATGACCTGCAGGACCCCCGGTGAGGGAGGATATTGTGGCCTTGGGTCAGCCAATTCCACCCTCAGCCCCCAGTGCATGCTCCCTGTCCCCAGCCCTGTCCTCTGACCTCATCTCCACCTTGCAGTCCAGAAGTCTTGGGCAACCAACCGAGGCTGACCGTGATGTGCCCCAAACACGGGCAGGCCTTCTTCAAGCCCAGGAGGCGAGGGCCTGGGTTGGGGCACCCTCTGGCTCTGCCATGGGCTTGCTGTGTGTCTCTGGGGCCAGCCACCCCCTCTCTGGGACCATCTCTCCTCTGTGCCCCAAGGGGCCCCTTTACGGTGCGCTGTTAAGCAGAACTTTGGGGCTCCCTGCACCCCTGCACCTCTGGATGATACAATCCTCCAACCCTGCCCTGGCCCCATCCTGCTATTTCTCCAAGATGAGCTCCTTCCTCCACCACACAGAGTCTCGCTGCAGCCGGCGGCGCAGGGCGACCTCTCCTGGCCACATGTGGGCATAACATGGCTCATCAGCAGGGCGCTGGTGGGACCCTGGGAGGGCTGACCAAGCCCTGGGAGGACTCGGGGGAGACGCTGGGAGGACTGCAGTTGAGGGAACCTACTGGGAGGGAGCTGGGGGGCTCACTTCACTCTTCTCTGAGGCTCAGACTCTTCACACTAATTGAGAAAATGCGTGGTGGCTTCGAGTCAGACCTGACTTCCTTCTGCTCTTCAGTCACAAATATTTATTTGTTATTTATTTATTTATTTTCTTGAGACAGAGTCTCGCTCTGTCACCCAGGCTGGGGTGCAGTGGTGCGATCTCAGCTCACTACAACCTCTGCCTCCCAGGTTCAAGCGACTCTCCTGCCTCAGCCTCCCTAGTAGCTGGGATTACAGGTGCCTGCCACCATGCCCGGCTAATTTTTTTGTTTTTAGTAGTGATGGGGTTTCGCCATGTTGGCCAGGATGGTCTCAAACTTCTGACCTCAGAAGATCCACCCGCCTCAGCCTCCCAAAGTGCTGGGATTACAGGCGTGTGCCACTGTGCCTGGCCACAAATATTTATTGAGCACCTGCTGCATACCCTACCTGTGTAGGTCCTAGAGCAACCACCTCAGAGCAGGCAGGTCTGCACCTCGCTGCAGCAGCAGGCTTGCGGGCCCCAGCGCCTCCTCTTACCTCTCCGAGCCCACCCCGTGTTGACACTCAGTACTGCTAGTCTCACAGGGCTACTGACAGCAGAGGGGAAGGTGCTCATGTCCTGGCCAGGGAGACACCTGGGACCTGGTGGTCCTGTTGGCAATCACCACCCACCTCCTCCTCCCACTGCTCCTGCCTCCGCACACCAAGGCCCCTTCTTTCAGAGCGTTATTCCAAGAGCTCCCACCTGGGTGCCCAAATCTCATTGTCCCAGTGCCCCTGTCCATGCTGGGTGCCTCTCTGGGAGCTCATGGGGGTGACTGGTTCATCCTCTTCCCCCAGGGGATAAGACAATGGAATTGGAGGGGGAAGCTCTGGGGAGCACTCCAACATTCCCTCCACAGCCTCTTCGGATTCTTCACTTAGGTTTGCCTAAAGCCGGGCAGTTCTGAGCTCCCTGCAGGGGACAGGGGCTCCCTACCCCCTGTAGGCAGCACAGGCCCCAGTATCTGGGCTTAGGGAAAGTCTAGGCAGGGCCAGCCCCTCTTGGCGTCCTTTTTGTGGCTGGGGGTGTCACCTCTAGAACACAGTCTACCCCACCCTGCAAGCCTACAGTCACCCTAAAAAGGGACCCTGCCCTGCTCCGTACTGCCCCCTCCTCCCCAAAAAAAAACCCCACTCCCAGGAGTATTCCTCTAGAACCACGTACACCTGCAGGTGCACCTGAGGAGGCAGGGCAGGGAAACAGCGACCAGGTGCCCTGCCAGGATCACACAGCTAATGTGGCCGAGCACAACAGTGAGTCCAGAACAGGCTCGAAGCCCCGTGTTCTTGAGGGATCCAGGCCCATTTTCCCCAACTTTAGAATGGCCTGCCTGTGGGCTGTTTGGGGAAGGAAGCCAGGGGAGAAGGGAGGCAGGCACGTGCACAGCCCTGAGCCACGTTCTCATTCCGGCCTATCCACAGCCCCTCAAGCCAGACGTCACTATCCCACTTTTAGCAGATAAAGGAGCCAAAGCCCCGGGAGGTGAAGCTGCACCCATGGTCGTCTGGCAGGTGCAGGATCTTGCCCCGGGGCTGTAGAAGGCATGCCGTGGTGGCCCCTCCACCCAGGACCAGCAGTGGCCATCCCTGGCCTAGCGTGAGTGTCCCTGCCCTCTGCCAAGGCATCTTGATGTTCGCGGGACTCTGGGGCGGAGGGCCAGGGAGGGAACAGGCCATGCAGCTAGCTATGTTCAGGAGTGTTCCAGGCGAGGGGACAGCAAGCGGAGAGTCCTGGCCAGGCGCAGTGGCTCACGCCTGTAATCCCAGCACTTTGGGAGGCCGAGGCGGGTGGATCACCTGAAGTTGGGAGTTTGAAAGCAGCCTGACCAACATGGAGAAACCCCACCTCTACTAAAAATACAAACTTAGCTGGGCATGGTAGCGCATGCCTGTCATCCCAGCCGCTCAGGAGGCTGAGGCAGGAGAATGGCTTGAACCCGGGAGGTGGAGGCTGCGGTGAGCCGAGATCGTGCCATCGCACTCCAGCCTGGGCAACAAGAATGAAACTCCGACCCCCCAAAAAAAAAAAAAAAAAGAGGAGAGGCCTGAAGCGGGACTGAAGAGACCGTAAGGACATGACGTGATTATGTGAGCCCTGGTGTGACCCCACAAATCCCTCTTCTCTGCACCAGAGGACAGCCCTGTGGGGTCTCACTCACTGGGAACCCCATGCCTGGCACAAGATAATGAAGGCAGTCAATGGCCACGCCCTTCTCTGGGATGACTGAGGCTCAGAGAGGAATAGGGAATGAGCCAACAGCCTTCCCTGAGCTCGGGGCGCACATGAGGACATGTCTGCTGACAGCCCCTCGGCCTTTCCACGAGACCCGAGCCTATGAGACATCGTCCCCCTTCCCTGGGCCCAGCCTGGCCAACCACTGCCCCATGACTGGGGTGGGTCTGCGGCCACTGGAGCTTCTCAGCCAAGCTATGCCCATGACTCTCCCAGCTGCCTCTCAGGGGAGACGAACTCGCCTGCTGTGCCTGGGTCCAAAGGATTCCTGCTGCTCATCCTCATCCTGGACGCGGGTGGCAGGCGCCAGTCCAGGGTGAGTCACAGGGCAGCTGGCCAGGCCAGTTGTGTGTGTGTGTGTGTGTGTGTGTGTGTGTGTGTGTGTGTGTGTTTCCTTTTCTTTTTTGGCAGCGGAATCCCTTTTTTCAAATAAATTTGCCCAGGGAACCCCAGTGTGTCAAACAGAGCAGAACAGCTCTAGTCGAAGTAGGGGGAGTCGGCGGGGATCCTGTCCTCAGATCTTAGGGAACATTCTGGCAAACCGCTATCTGGCCACTTCCTCATTCTACCTGTGGGCCAGTGAGGCTCAGAGAGGTTTGGGCTTTGAGTAGTTGGTTAGAATGGCTGGCAAGCAACCAGGCCATCTACCTGTAGCCTGTCCTAGAGCACTGGATGGGAGCAGGGGCTCCTGACTCCTAGCTAGCGGTGGCCCCATCCCTGAGCCCCCGCAGGCCACCACTGTGGTCCCCTATGGCCCCTTCCCTAGGTTTACAGAGCCTTTCCCAACCTGAACACTTCCAGGGTGACAGTGGCTACAAGGGCTAAATGGGGAGACCCCCACTGTTACCCCAAGTGGCCTGGGGGAGCCCCTTTCCTACATTTCCCCGGGAACCCCCAAGGTCCCAAGGCCTAGCAGAGCTCCTCAGGAGTGTGTGTGTGTGTGTGCGCGCGCGCGCGCGCACACGTCTTTCGATGTAACCGAGTGTGTCTGTGTGTCTCTAATGTATGTGTCTATGTCATTGTGTATCTCTGTATGTGTCTGTGTGCACCTGTGTCTGGAGGGGAACAGAAACCCCTCTTCGTCTCTCCTGAGTGCTGAGAGAGCAGGGACAGCCTCCCCTGGGGTGTTCTGTCTTCTGTCACCGCCCGTGACCTGGTGATGTCTATGAACCACCACAAATGAGGTTCCCAGGACTTCAGACACAGACACAGAGTCTCAGTCCGGGGGACAGCCCAGGGATACACAGCCCATCCCTTCTCGATCCTAAAATGTGCGGCACAGATTCATTCATTGAGTCATACTGTTTTATTTTATTTTATTTATTTATGTTTCAGACACAGTCTTGCTCTGTCACCCAGGCTGGAGTGCAGTGGCATGATCTCAGCTCACTGCAACTTGCACCGCTTGGGTTCAAGTGATTCTCATGCCTCAGCCTCCCGGGTAGCCAGGATTACAGTCGCCTACCACCACGCCCGGCTAATTTTTGTATTTTTAGTAGAGATGGGGTTTCACCATGTTGGCCAGAGTGGTCTCGAACTCCTGACCTCAAGTGATCTGCCTGCCTCAACCTCCCAAAGTGCTAGGATTACAGGCATCAGCCACCATGCGCAGCCAAGTCATAATATTTTAAATTATTTTTTAAAAATCATTTGAAATAAAAATAATTTCATTTAACCTTCATACTAACCCCACAAAGCACTCTTGTCCTCTGAGAGGTGCGTGGCTGACGAGGTCCCATAACGCACAAGGGGCAGCTTCTGCGGATGAGGTCCCACTCCCACACCAGAGGCATGGCTGGGTGGGGTCAGGATGGCCATCCTGCTGCAGAGACAGTCCCCTTCTAGTTCTCACCAGGGCAGAGGGTCACTGAGGCTGAGGCCAGAGTGACTCCAGTTAGAAAGCGCTGTGGCTCTGATACCCAGCGTCCCTCCTGAGGGTGGGGACAGCATCATCCACCCCAAGGACTAAAAAGCAGGGGGTGTTTCCGGCCGCGCACGGTGACTCACGCCTATAATCCCAGCACTTTGGGAGGCTGAGACGGGTGGATCACGAGTTCAGGCATTCAAGACCAGCCTGGCCAACATAGTGAAATCCCATCTCTACTAAAAATACAAAGATAAAAATAAAAAATTAGCCAGGCGTGGTGGCAGGCGCCTGTAATCCCAGATACTCTGGAGGCTGAGGCAGGAGACTCACTTGAACCTGGGAGGCGGAGGTTGCAGTGAGCCAAGATCGCACCACTGCACTCTAGCCGGGGTGACAGTGCGAGACTCCATCTCAAAACAAAACAAAACAAAACAAAAGCAGGGGGCATTTCCAACAGTCAAAGCCTGGGTTGTTTTTCAGCTGCCTGTGGTTCTTTCCCCAGCTGCCCAGGCTGGCATTTTTTCCAGCACAAGAGTGTGGAAGGAGGAGTGTCTCCGACCCCTGTCCAGTGGGGTAGTGTTGCCATTGGACGTGGACCAAGCCAGACCTCCTGCCCACTGTCACCAGCTTGACCCTCAGGGTCACTCTGCTACACAGACAGGAGGGCTCCCCTAAAGACTGCGTGAAAATCAGCCTTTGTTTATAACACGCTTGTGAGGCTTACTAATAATGAAAAATGCAAGAAGGTGGGGGAGCCTCCACCTCAGTTGCCCTGGTCAAGAAGCCTTGGACAGGCTGGGCACGATGGCTAACGCCTGTAATCCCAGCACTTTGGGAGGCTGAGGTGGGTGGATCACCTGAGGTCAGAAGTTCGAGACCAGCCCGGCCAACATGGTGAAACCCTATCTCTACTAAAAATACAAAAATTAGCCCAGTGTGGTGGCACATGCCTGTGATCCCAGCTATTCGGAAGGCTGAGGCAGGAGAATCGCTTGAACCCGGGAGGTGAAGGTGGCAGTGAGCCGAGATTGTGCCACTGCACTCCAGCCTGGGCGACAGAGCGAGACTCTGTCTCAAAAAAAAAAAAGAAAGAAAAAGAAAAAAAAAAAAAAAACAATCTTCTCCCATCAAGTCCAACAGAGCTTAAAGGTTAAAAAAAAAAAAAAAAAACTTCCCCCAGTGGACCCAGTGGAGTTACCAGGATGTAATCAATTCTTCCAGAACAAGTGGTGGCAATACGTGAATGTTGTCTACCAGGGACACCCAAAACAAACTCAGTGCCCGGGGTTCGGCCCGGGGGCTGGTTACATGGGCACCTTCTGCCTGGCACATACCAGAATTCCAGCCCCCCAGAAGGAAAGCTGGTGTGCGTCGTGGACACACTGTGTGTAGAAACAGTTCTGGCATTGTGAGCTGGTCTTACGGAACGGTGGCAATCCTCCCAAAATCCAGCTTCCCAGATGCCAGCCCAGGGCCAGCCTTGCAAGCAGGCCTTTGTCTCCAGCCTGCTATGTTCATTCTTTTCTGCACAGTTATGGGGGAAAGGAGGGGAGGGGAGGCCATGAGGCAGAGGGGCAGATAGAGGCCATGTCATGGGGGCCTCCAGGCCATGGACTTGGCCGTGGGGCTGATGAGCCATGCAGGATGATTGGCTGCAGGCAGGTGACTGGGTCCAGCCCCTGCTTCAGGAACATTCGCCTGGCAGCTTTGTGGAGGCTGGAGCAGAGGGGAGGGAAGGGGGCAGCCAGGAAGCTGCAGAAACCATCCAGAGTCAAGTTCAGGGACTGAAGCTCACTGGAGAAGAGGACAGTGTAGCAAGAGGCCCCATGGGGGCAGAAGGCCCATCTGTCTCGGAGGAGGACGCGGGGCTGTGCCAAGGGGGTCCGCAGGGAACTGTTTGAGCCTGGGAGAGGGAGAGGGGGGTGCAAGATCCAAAAAGCATGTCCTGGGCAGGGCTCGGGTGAGCATGGGGTGGGGGCAGGAACCTGGCACTGAGGTAGCTGAGGTGGGGGTGGGGGCTGGGCTGGGGAGAGCCCGGAAGGGGAAGATTGAGAAATTGTCTGAATTACAAATCACCGCAGCCACCGTGGCCCTAAGAGCCGAGCTGTTGAGAATCAGAGAAGCCGGGCGCGGTGGCTCAAGCCTGTAATCCCAGCACTTTGGGAGGCCGAGACGGGTGGATCACAAGGTCAGGAGATCGAGACCATCCGGGTGAACACGGTGAAACCCCGTCTCTAAAAATAAAAATAAAAATAAATAATAATAATAATAAAAATACAAACAGAGGAGGAGGATGGGGTCACTGAGAAAAGAACCTGGGCACAGAAAAGAAGGCGAAAACAGGAGAGCTCCGAGCACCCCAGACTCAAAGGAGAGAGGGAAGACCATGACCCAGGGGACTCTCAGAGCCTGTGTGGCCAAGCTTGGGAAGCCAGTCCAGGGAACAGAGGAGAGGTCGCCAGAGCAGGCATCAGTTCACACACACACATTCACATAAACATGCACACATATTCATACACACACACACATATTCACACACATTCACACAAACATATGCAAACACATTCACACACACACACACACACATACACAGTCACACAGTCACACACTCGTACACACATTCACACATTCACACAAACATGCACACACATTCACACACATTCATATTCACACACACACAAACATATGCCACAAACATGCCCACACATTCACACACAATTCTCACACAGTCACACACTTGCACACACACATTCACACATACATTCACACACTGCCACACACTCAAATCATACACACATACACATTCACACTTGCACACACACATTCACACACACTCCCCTGACACACTCCCCACACACACACTCATACACTACAGTCACACACACATTCACACTCACTCCCCCGACACACTCCCCACACACACTCACACTTTTACACACAGTCACACACACATTCACACACTCTCATACATATATTCATACTCACACACACTCTCACATTCTCACTCACACCCACCTGGAGGTGAGTCTCTCCTGGACACGGAAGGGAGGGGGCAGCCCTGGTCCCTGGCTCAGTTGATCCTGCCCCACCACCCCTCCCTTCAGCATCAAGAAACCGGCACTCTCCAGCCCACACCTCCTGGCCACCACGCCCTACTGCCGAGCCACTTCCTGCTTCTCAAGCCCCTGGAGGCCCTGGGCTGGCAGCTACAGGCCGTCCTGCATATAACATACAGGTGCATGGACAGGGGCCTGGGAGGTGCCACCCGACGTGCTTGACTGCAGGGCCGAGTCAAGTTGAGCTGGGCAGCTGCCCACATGCAGCTGTGTGCCATCAAAGCCACCCACCCAGACTTCCCACACCTGGGTCACTCTGGCTGTCGGAAAGCACCGTCCCCAGGGAAACAGAGGCACTGAGGGAAGGGCAGTGGGCACAGAGGAGGGCTGCATGAATTGGAGTCCCAGTCTCAAATGCCTTCAGTCGCGACCAAGGCCCACCAGCCCTCCAGCTGCCCTGGGAACCACCCTGAGTGACTCACTGCGTGCAGGCTGCAGTGCTGACAGCTGGGTGCTGAGTGTCCCTGCGTGGGAAGCACACAGGCCACACCCACAGCAACACTGCTGTGAGAAGTGGTGGCCTAGAGGGTCCTGCCACCTCCTCTGCCTCCACAGACACCTGGCAGGGAAGGGGGCAGGACAATTACTCCCCTTGCTCTACAGGCAAAAAACAAAAAACAAACAAACACAAAAACAAGACGAGAGCAGGGTTTGTGGGCTGCAGCCCTGCAGGAGGGAGGTGGGTAGACCGGGGAGTTTTCACTGGGGTCAGGGGCACTCGGGTTGTGCTATGGCGTTCCAGCTAGCCCAGGGAACACAGCTGGAGGTTGCAGCGACAGGGCTGGATGGGCAGAGGCGGCTCTGCCAGCTGTCACCATGCAGGGGGCCTGGTCCATCTGGCAGCTTCCCCACCAGCTGAGCTGAGCACTCTCGCTGCTGTCCTCTCTGCCTGGTACTCTTGTCCCCTCTGTCCCTGGCTACTCCTCTTGCCCTTCAGGTCTCTTTCTCCAGCAGCTTCTCTGACTCCCCAAGTCTGGTTAGGAGAGTCAGGGCCAGACCAACTCTCCACCAGGCCCAGCAGGCCCAGCGCCAGGGCCGCGAATTTTCAGGGGCCGACAGAAATGTTTTATTTGTTTAATCATAAGAGAAGGGCCGGGCGCAGTGGCTCACGCCTGTAATCCCAGCACTTTGGGAGGCCGAGACGGGCGGATCACGAGGTCAGGAGATCGAGACCATCCTGGCTAACACGGTGAAACCCCGTCTCTACTAAAAATACAAAAAACTAGCCGGGCGAGGTGGCAGGCGCCTGTAGTCCCAGCTACTCGGGAGGCTGAGGCAGGAGAATGGCGTGAACCCGGGAGGCGGAGCTTGCAGTGAGCTGAGATCCAGCCACTGCACTCCAGCCTGGGCAACAGAGCGAGACTCCGTCTCAAAAAAAAAAAAATCTTAAGAGAAAAAATGGATATAACCTAGCCTGGCTTGTGGGTACTGACATAGTTGCAAAACACAATATTTAATACTTTTTCTGGAGGAGAAGACCCATGAAATTCACACTGGGTCCCCTTGGGCCCTGTGTCCCTCCTGGGCATGAGTTTCAAGTGTTGTGATGGTCTGCTCACATGACTGCCTTCTCCACCAGACAGTGGGCCCCGGGAGGGCAGGGGCGTGTCTTACATTGTCATAACAGGCAAGCAGTAAGCATTTGCTAAATAAATAAATGCTTATAAATTTTTTAAAAAGTTAGCATTGATTGCTAGTTAGTGATAGTTAGCAATCCTTGCCCAGGGCCAGGCACTGTACTGGGTTCCTGTGACACAGACACATTGATAATATCCCCGTTTTACAGAAGAGGACATCAAGGCAGTGAAAGGTTAAACTTGCCCACGTTAAACTTGGAATGTCTGCATTCCAAGCCTGCTCTCTGAACCACTGGCCCAGAATGTCACCACAGAAGGTGGTGCAGCTGGTGGATGTATGAAGAGGCTGAGTCCAGGAGGAACACCCTCCGGTAGACATGGAGCAAGCAGGCTACATCAACCCATGAGTTCCGGCCCATGGATCGGTGCCCTCAGGAGCTGCAGCGCTGCCCCAACCTCCCTTCTGAGTGCACAGCCAGCTCAGGCCATTCCTCCACGTGGGCAGCAAACACTGAGCCAGTTTCTGTGCTCAGGGTATTGGTGACAATGACGGCTAATTGGAGCTTACATCTACTGAGTGCCAGCTCACTGCAACCTCCACCTCCCGGGTTCAAGCAATTCTCTTGCCTCAGCCGCCCGAGTAGCTGGGATTACAGGCACACACTACCATGCCTGGCTAATTTTTTTGTATTTTTAGTAGAGACAGGGTTTCACCATGTTAGCCAGGCTGGTCTCAAACTCCTGACCTCAGGGGATCCGCCCGCCTTGGCCTCCCAAAGTGCTGGGATTACAGGCGTTCATCACTGCACCCAGCCAAAAGATTAGAATTTCATCAGGCAGAGAAACAAGGAAAGGCGTTCCAGGCTGAGGCACAGGCTGAGTAAGGGCTCAGGAGTAGGAGAGGCCTTGGGGTGAGGCCCTAGGAGTGCAAGTGAGGCCTACAGGAGATCTGTGTCTGCAACCACTGGGGAGCCAGTGATTTAAGATTGGGAAGCTGCAGTCTGGCAGTCACTCGATGAACGTTTATTGAGCATTTATTAGGAGCCAGGCACTGTAATAGGTGTGGGGGACAGAGGTGACTAAGGCACAGTCACCCACAAGAGTATGGCCAAATCTTTGCATGCCTAAGACTGTTCCCCTCGGTCAGGGGCCCACGTTGTGTTCCTGGCACCCTGGCTGACCCATTTTGTAACCTGGATCCCACGCCTGCACTCCTCAGAGTAGCCTTCTTCCATAAAATGAGCTTAACTGTGCTTGTCACCTGGTGCGGAGCTCTTTGAGCTCTCGGGATGAAAGACTGTGTAAAAACGGAGCCTTTGTCACCAGGCTGGGTGAGGTGGAATAGGGAGCCCACATCACATCCCCATAGGTGCAGAGAAACAGCCCCTAGGAGTTGGAGGGAGGGTTGCCAAGCTCCCCTGAGGTTACCACCCTCTGACAGCTGCCAAGCGTGTTCCTGCAGCCAGAATGCCTGACATGAAAGTCCCCCGCCCCCGCCAAGGCTTGTCTGTGATGGTTAAATGACAGACGCCGACACCCTGGCTGCTGGCTGATGCTGACAGCAGGGAGGGACGTGGAGGTGGCCTGGGTTGCAGGCAGGTGTCTGGAGGCTCTTCCTTCACTCTCGTGTTCACAGGACGCTGAGCACCCACCAGGACCTGTCACTGTCCAGTGTCCATGGGGGAGGCAGACAGGCACACAGCACATTCCACCATCTCGTGGAGTGTTAGAGGGGAGGCCCTGCTCTCTGGCAGCACAGGGAAGCCCACCTGACAGAGGATGGGTCCAGGACAAATCAAGAGCCCAACCTCCTCCCTTCTCCCCGCAAAGATCATGGTGACAAAACCCCTTTGTGATGACGTAGTTCAGATGTCCTTTGCTCACAGTGACCCTCACGCAAGAGGAAATGAAAGCCAGAGAGCCCCGTTGACTTGTCCAAGGCCACAGAGCCCATCGGTGTGGCACACAGGCCAGTTATCATTATTCTGATTCCTTGGCTTGTGGTTTCATCACTCTAATCTCCGCCTCCATGGTTACATTGCCCTCTCCTCGTCTTCTCTGCCTCTCTTTGGTTTTTTGTTTGTTTTGAAACAGTCTTGCTCTGTCACCCAGGCTGGAGTGTGGTGGCTTGATCTTGGCTCCCTGTGCCCTTGACTTCCCAGGCTCAAGCTATCCTCTCACCTCAGCCTCCTGAGTAGCTAAGACTACAGGCACACAACATCATGCCCAGCTAATTTTTTTCTTTTTTTGTTTTTCTTTTTTAGAGATGGGGTCTCACTATGTTGCCCAGGTGGGTCTCAAACTCTTGGGTTCAAGTGATTCTCCCACCTCAGCCTCCTGAGTAGCTGGGACCACTGGCATGAACCATCATGCCCAGCTATTTTTTTCTTTTCTTTTCTTTTCTTTTCTTTTTTTTTTAAGAGATGGGGCAGGGAGGGGGGCGGTGGTCTCACTAATTTGGCCAGGCTGGTCTCAAACTCCTGAACTCAAGTGATCCACCTGCCTCAGCCTCCCAAAGTGCTGGGATTACAGGCGTATGCCACAGTGCCCAGCCCCTATCTCTCTCTTAAAGGGATACTTGTGTTACACTTAGGGCCCACCCTGATAATCTAGGATAATCTCATTTCAGAATCTTTAGTCACATATGCAAAGTCTTTGAGTGTAGGTAGCAGTCACAGATTCCAAGCATTAGTACCGAATTCCTGTGGCGACCATTATTCTGCCTGCTCCCAGCCCCCAGAGGACGCAGAGTTTAAGAGGGGTCTGCCTTCAGTCAGCCTGTGGGCATGAGCCTCACACATCCACTCAGCACATCCTGGGAGGACACTTGGACTCCTCACCCCCCACAAGGCCAGAACCCCCTGTCTGCCAGGAACCCCAAAGAGGGGGAAGCAGGCTGTGCAGTGGGGGCGGTAGGATGTGGAAACTCCACAGAAGTGGTTAGGACAGAATTCTGGAGTTAAGCATCCCAGAGATGAGGAGTAAGAGAGGCCCTTCCCCTACCTGGATGCTGCCCCTATGTCTGATTTGAATTCTCCTTTCATTCCTCCATTCAGCAGACACTCAGACCAGAGCCAGGCTCCGTACCAGGCTCTGGAGAGCTTGTCCATGTCCTCAAAGAGCTTGCAGTCTAAACCTAGGAGTGATAATGGCCAGCACCAGGGTCTCCAGGAGGCTGGAGGAGCAGGAGATTCTTCTCTTTCCAGAGCGGGCAATGTAGGTCCAGGAAAGGGGACTGGTTTTGTCTGGAGTTGGGCTGAAGCCACTTTAGCATGAGGGTTTTGCCTTTCCTCAATCCCCCGACCCCAGAGCCTTCCTGTGCCTTCCTGTGATTTTGTCATTCTTGTCTCGTTTCCTCTTGGTATTTTAAAAGTAAAGGCCGGGCGCCGTGGCTCACGCCTGTAATTCCAACACTTTGGGAGGCTGAGACGGGCGGAGCACGAGATCAGGAGATCGAGACCAACCTGGCTGAGGCGGTGAAACCCCGTCTCTACTAAAAATACAAAAATAATTAGCCGGGCGTGGTGGCGGGCGCCTGTAGTCCCAGTTTCTCGGGAGGCCGAGGCAGGAGAATGGCGTGAACCCGGGAGGTGGAGCTTGCAGTGAGCCAAGATCGCGCCACTGCACTCCAGCCTGGGCGACACAGCGAGACTCCGTCTCAAAAAAAAAAAATTAATAAAATAAATTAAAATGAAAGTAAAATAACCACTGTTCAACTTCCCTTAGAAGGGCTGGCACAAAAAGTGATTCATCCCAAACTGTGCACCTGGTCTATCTGTACAGCTGGCAGGTGGTGAGGCAAGGAACAGGACCCCCGGAGTCAGGCGGCATTTTACTCAAATGCTGAGCACTCGTTGCAAGTTTGAGTAAGGTAGAACAATGAGTGGCCAGCCCTGCCTTCCCACAGCTCAAGCGCGGCAAGCACCGTCCTTAAAACAGAAGAGCTGGCTGGGCGCGGTGGCTCATGCCTGTAATCCTAGTACTTTGGGGAAGCCGAGGCGGGAGGATCACTGGAGCTCAGGAGTTCGTGACCAGCCTAGGCAAACATAGTGAGATCTTGTCTCTATTTAAATAAAATAGAAAATCTATTTAAGACAAACAACAGAAGAGCTGTCGTGAAACTTGGGTGCTCTGAGTAAAGCTTGGGAAGAGGCAGGGCCTCCCAGCATGTCTGGAATCCCAAAATTAGCAACCTGTTTCCTTGTCTGTAAAATGGGTGTAGACATGGTCGGCTAAGAGGACAACAGCACCGGTGCCGGGTGTTGAGCAAGTCCTTGACAACCTCACCGAGAGCGCACCAAGGGCCACCCGCGCGCCGCTGCTGCGGGGACTCCCACCTTTCCCTCGGACGCCGGCCTGGTGAGCCAGCCTGCGGGCGCGCGTGGGGGCGCTCGGAGCGGTCTCAGGTGCTCTGAGCCGCCAGATCTGGAGTCCAGTGCCCTGCCGAGCCCGAGCCCCAGCACAGCCTCCCGTGGCGTCTTCCCGCGGCCTGGGGGTCCCCGCCCGCTCAGTGTCTCCCACGCGCGGACTCCTAGGCTGAGCGTGCAGGGCAGCTGGGCCCACGCGAGGGCGGGGCGAGCCGGGGCTTTGTGTTCAAACCGCCCAATGGGTGGCGGCGGTGGGCGGCAACGGCCGGCAGAGCCTGGCCAATGGGCTGCGGCCTGTCAGCGTTGACTGACAGGCGCACACATACACAGTCAGCCACACGCGCGCCGCCCGGCCCCACTCGCGCAGCGCGGGCCTCCGCCGGCCGCATTGTCCGCCCGCCCGCGTCGTCCCGCGTCGCCGCTCTTCGCGTGCCCGCGCGCCCCGGGCCCGGCCGCCGTCTCGCCCTGCGCGGAGCACCGCCCGCGGGATCCCCACGCGGAAAGGGGGCGCGCCCCGGCGGCGGGCGGGCCTCGAACGCCCCCGGCCGGGTTAGGAGCCGCCGCGGCAGCAGGTGAGTGCGGGCGAGCGCAGGAGAGGGTGAGGGGCCGCGGGCCGGCCTGACCCCGGGTCACCGTCGGGCCGCTTGGGCGGGGCCGCCCGGCCAGGCCTGCTTCCTCCTCTCCGGGCCGCGCTGGGCCGGCTCCAGTCCCCACCCGGGTCCGCGGCCCGCGCCCTGACTCACCTCCCGGCCCCCGCCGCGCCCGCCGCGCCACTGGTCAGCCGGGAGGGCGGTGTCTGCGGGCGGGACTTCCCGGGCAGCCTCCCGGGAGGAGGAGGGCAAAGGCCAGCTGCCCCAACCCGGCCCCGGGCAGTCCCTACGGGTTTTGTGCCAGAGAAGCCGTTTCCAGGGACAGGCAGTTCCCAGCCTCTGCCTGTCAGATCTCAGGGCCTCGGAGGAAGGCCTGTTTTGTTCAGTTCTAAAACAAAACAAAACAAAACAAAACAAAGCAATGGGGGCTGCGGTGTGACTTAGAGAGCCTTGAAGGCTCGCCTTTGGTGACAATTTCTGCAGGTTCGGCCTGTGGGAATGAGGGCCGGGGGAGTTAGCACCGGCCGTTTGGCACGTCCCACAAGGGCGTGTGGCCTGACTGTGCCCAGGGAGTGGAAATGTCACGAGGAAGATGCCCCAGATCTGGGTTAAGTCTGAAGATGGATGGAGATGTTTGTGATGGGGAAGGGCGGAATTGAGAAAAGGATGTCGCCCAGCTGAGAAGTGGGGAAGGAAGCTTTAGGTGAGCATTTCTTAACTGATTGTTGGGGAGGAGGTGGGGCGGGGGTGGTGTCTATTCTGATGCGCAGTAGTAGATTTCAGCTCCTAGAGGCTCACTTCTTGTTTTGGAGAATGGGGCCTCGACCTTTTTCATCTTGTGAAACCCATACTCAGTGGTAAACTGTTTTGTGATGCCAGGATACCTCAGGAAAGACTAAGAGGCATCTCTGGGAGTTCTGGGAGGGCAGAGGCGGGTGCTGACAGTTTTCAGCACTCCCCCCTCAACCTCCATCAGAATATTTAGTTCTTCCCAGCAGCAGCTTGGGTATGGTATAAACATGTTGCTTTGTTTCTGCCCTGGGCAAAGGTGTCACCTCCTTCAGCAGGACAGGGGCTAAGAGGAGTCCCTGTGTGGGCAGCTGGAGCCTTCAGGTAGGGGCGGCACAGGCCAGGGCAGGGAGGGGGGAGGAGGGATTACCTTATAAGGACAGGAATAGAGACAAGGACCCAGGCCAACTTCCTGCTTTTCCTACTACCAATCGGTCCCTTTTCCAACACCAGCTAAAAGTAGGGGGGGATGCCAGATGGGCATCTGACCTGGGAAGACGCCAAGAAGGCCAGGACATGAGGCTGCTTGTTTTTCAGAGGAGGACTTTCTAGCTGGACTAAACAGACCTTCGGGTTTCTGCAGCCTGGGTTGGGAAGTGTACTTCTATACCTGCCACACAACCCAGAGAACTGGTCATTTAAGTATCAACTAGGAATATTAGAAGTGATCAAAAGTCACAAGCAAGTGCTAGGAATTCTCAAGTGACTTTGTCATACAGGCCAGCGGAGGCACTAACGTTGAGACTCCTCATGTTGGTAGTCGAGGACTTTGAATTTGGGTGTCTAGACCTTAGCGGTTCATTAATCTTCCTCCAGTCACAGAATGCCACCTTTTGCCAGATCTTTGCACTCTGGCTTCCTTTGTCCTCATTATCAGTTCCAGAGCCTTGATCTCTGCCGCACGTGGTGACCAGAACTGACTGTAACTCATGCTGCCCTCCTCCTCCCTATTTTGTTAGTTTGCTAACAAATATTAGTTGTGTAACAAGTTTGTATACCGCCTTGTTTTGTGCATGTGTGGGGCTAAAAAAGATTCTAGAATCTTCAATACATTCCTGAAACAACTGGAAAACTTTATGGCTGAGTAGAAAGACCCAGGCCCTACAGCCTGTCAGAGCTGAGCCCAAACCCTGGCTTTGTCACTTACAGGCTGGGGACTGTAGGCAAGTTACCCTATTGCCTCAGTGTCCAGGTTCTTCCCTTGTAAATGGGAGTCATGATACCTACCTTGCTTCTAATAATCATAAATGGGGTATACAAGGAGCCTGGACCCAGCAGACACTTACCATTTTATCATCATCTTACCAAGATGTGGCAGCACAATGTGCACCATGGGGACAGAGAGTGCGAGCACCATCAGGACGTAGGTGGGAGCCTGGCCAACGTAGTGAAACCCCATCTCTACTATAAAAAAAGAAAAAAGAAAAATGCTTTTGGCTGAGCGCGATGGCTCATGCCTATAATCCCAGCACTTTGGGAAGCTGAGGTGGGCGGATCACCTGAGGTCAGGAGTTTGAGAGCAGCCTGGCCAACATGGCGAAATCCCCTCTCTACTAAAAATACAAAAATTAGCTGGTCACAGTGACGCACACCTGTAATCCCAGCCACTTGGGAGTCTGAGGCAGGAGAATCACTTGAACCGGGAAGGTAGAGGTTGCAGTGAGCCGAGATTGCACCACTGCACTCCAGCCTGGGTGGCAAAGCGAGACTCTGTCTCAAAAAAAAAAAAAAAAGAAGAAGAACATAGGTGGGATCTACATGGGGTTTTCCATCAAGGTTCGCTGGGGCCCTCGATCAACGAGCGTATGTCAGCAAAGGGACACAGCTAGAGTGAGACTGGGAGAAGTCTCTAGGGAGAAGGCAGGTGGGATGGCTGGACCACCGGGCGTGCAGGTAGTGACCAGAAGCTTGCAGGTGCCTGTCACGTGCCAGAGTCTCTGCTACTTGTTAGAGGTCGAGGAAGACCCAATTCTGGCTTGTACGGAGCTCAGCACCACGAAGGATAAAGACAAGGAAACTGAAAATTGGGAAGCCTGTGGAAAGCGCCCTGGAAGAGGCTCCAGAGTCACTAAGTGAGCCCCAGGCCGGGCATGACTCCAGCCGATGCACAGTGCGGGGCTGCTTCACAGATCCCTGCCTTGCCCCCCATCAGGGCTGTTTAGACTGAATGCCAGGGGTTGGGGGGTGGTCTGTTCTCGGCTGTGAGGTGATGCCTCCATTCCACCTCCTCCAGAGGGGAGCTGGGGACAGCCCCAGGCCTCACATCCAGTCCTCCTCCTCCTCTCTCTCCTTAGATTCTCTTCAGGGGAAGAGTCCACATCCCACCTCATCATGTCCCGAAGAAGCCAGCGCCTCACGCGCTACTCCCAGGGTGACGATGACGGCGGCAGCAGCAGCAGCGGAGGGAGCTCAGTGGCCGGGAGCCAGAGCACCCTGTTTAAAGATAGTCCTCTCAGGTGGGGACCCGAGGGAGTGCCACAGCCCCTGGCGACCGCACATGCTTTTGGTCACTGCCCGCACGCCCTCTAGTCCAGCCATCGCCCTGCCTTCTTGTTACAACCTTCAGGGACAGAGATTGAAGGACGTGGGCCCCCATCCCATCAAGGGGGTCCTGCCTTGCTCAATGTGTATGAGCATGCAGCACCCCTTCTTCTCCCCGCGACTGTGAGCCGGGCTGCTGCCCTCATGCTTAGAAAACAGGAAGTGGTAGGCTGGGTGCGGCAGCTCACACCTGTAATGCCAGCTCTTTGGGAGGTCAAGGTGGGTGGATCACCTGAGCCTGACCAACATAGTGAAACCCCGTCTCTACTAAAAATACAAAAATTAGCCGGGCGTGGTGGTGGGCAGCTGTAATCCCAGCTACTCAGGAGGCTGAGGCAGGAGGATCGTTTGAACCTGGGAGGCGGAGGTTGCAGTGAGCCGAGATCATGGCATTGCACTCCAGCCTGGGCAACAAGAGCGAAACTCCATCTCAATCTCAAAAAAAAAGGAAAGAAAGAAAACAGGAAGTGGAGAGAGGCAGCTTCAAGCATAAGCCAGGCCGGAAACCCCAAAACTGCAGGCTGGGCTCACAGGAACCCCCTCTGCTCTGGACGGGCGTGTCAGCCTTACCATCCTTCCTGGCCCCACGCCCGCATGTCTCACCACCTGTCCGGCCTCAGCAGCTGGCCAGCGACACGGCTGAGGACAGGCGGAAGTCCTCAGGCCACTGGGAAATGGGCTGCAGCGGCAGCTGCCTGGTTGTCCTGCCCCTCTCACAGACATGGGGCCCAGAGGACAGGCCCCAAGGCTCTGGCTAGCTCCGAGGCCAGGCCAGGTCTGTCTGGTTTCAGTGGGTTATAAAGTTTGAATCTGGCTCCATCCCCGGCTGCCACTGCCTGTCTTGCCCATCTGCTGGTGAGATTCAGAGATAACAGGAGAGGAAGTGCCAGCATTGGAAGAGTCAGGGGAATGGCAGCTGCAAGTTGCCTAGCAACAAGGGAACCCACACCCTGCACTAGGCAGGGCTGCAGGCTGTGGCTTTCCTTCATGCTTCTGGCTGGGCTCACCTCCCTGCTCCCTGCCTCTGCCCTCATGGTTGTCCCACAGGACCTTAAAGAGGAAATCCAGCAACATGAAGCGCCTGTCCCCAGCACCACAGCTGGGCCCATCCTCTGATGCACACACCTCCTACTACAGTGAGTCGCTGGTCCGTGAGTCCTACATCGGCACCGCGTTCCCGCCCAGGAGCGCCCTGGAGGAACTGCACGGTGACGCCGACTGGGGTGAGTGTGGAGCCCTCTTCTCCCTGGGCTTTGCTTCCTCCACCTCCCTCGAGATACTCCTCGCAGTGTCCCCTGCAGTCCCCGGGATTCCCTCCTCAGAGCACCTCTCTGCCCAGGCCCCGCTTTTCAGAAGCTCTTGGAGGCCCAGAAGAGCCCCTGGTTCTTCCCTGCACAGGCGAGGACCTGCGGGTGCGGAGGAGGAGAGGCACGGGCGGCTCGGAGAGCAGCAGGGCCAGCGGGCTCGTGGGGCGCAAGGCCACCGAGGACTTCCTGGGCTCTTCCTCGGGCTACTCCTCTGAGGACGACTACATGGGTAGGTGATGCTTCCTCCCTCCCGAGCAGATCCGAGGCTGCTGGGAAGCCTCAGGAAGGCTGGGCGGAGAGCCCCGGAGAGCTGGAGAGAGGGCAGCATGTGGCAGGCACACCGCCCCTCCCATGCCCGGCGCTGGATATGCTCCAGCCTGGCCTGCGGTGGCCCCTGGCGCCCTAGGCTGTGACCGCCCCTCAATTCTCTGTCCTCCCCGCCCTACAAGTCTGTGGCAACCTAAGGCCAACACCATTGCATTCAGGCCCATTCCAACACTTTCCCATGGGGCTCCACACACGGTGGGTGCTCAGTCTTTCTGAGTGGTGTGCATGTCAGACCCCATCATCTAGTTCTGAACAGCAGCTTGAGGGGTGGCTGGTGAGGAGAGGGATGCAAACAGGAAGCTGTCAGAGGAAACAGAATGGTCTGTGTGGGGCTGCGGGGATATGAAGGAGGATAGGTGACTTCTGGTCTTGGCTCACAGAAGACAGTGAAGGAAGAGGCTTGAAAGTGACAGAGACTGAGCCAGTGTCCTCGTTCCCCGCAGGCTACTCGGATGCGGACCAGCAGAGTTCCGGCTCACGGCTCCGGAACGCTGTCTCACGGGCGGGCTCCTTACTCTGGATGGTGGTCACTTCGCCAGGTGGGCTGCAAGCCGTGCCCAGTTACTTCCATTCTTGGTGGTAGTGCTTTCTTACCCATCTCTCTGCAGTTGGGCATCCTGCCCATGCAGAGACTGTAGGACCGTCGGGGAAAGGTCATTCTGGAATAATCACTGGGAGCCCAGGGCTGTGGGGACCCCCTTGCATGGAAGGGAAGGAGCAGCTGCAGAGCAGGACAGAAGGTGTGGGCAGGTGGGATCCAAGGAGCTGGGTCCTGGTAGGGCAGGACAGAGGCATACTGGCAGGTGGGGGTGGGGTGGGGGCAGGGAGGACGACAAACGGGACAAGGGAGTGGTGCCCCCAACCACCATGTGGAGCCTTAGGCTTGATGGTCATTCTTCTAGGCCGGCTCTTCAGACTTCTCTACTGGTGGGCTGGCACCACCTGGTACCGCCTGACCACAGCTGCCTCCCTCCTTGACGTCTTCGTTTTAACCAGGTGAGCGAGACTCCACCCTTGCCAATCAATCGCAAGGCCCTGGGGTGAAGGGACTGATAAAGTGTGTCAACTTGTAATGTTCGATTCTCTGAGGGTTTTCCCCGGTTTCCCTGGAGCTTTTATTAGTGATCACGGAGTAGCCTCCCCAAAGCCCACCCCAGCCTGACAGAGGATAGACTCAGAGTCAGGTTTTCAGGTTTTTCTCCCCAAATCGATAGCCCCTCAAGACAGGATTCCAGAGCACGGATTGTTTCTTCTTGGACACATTCAACTCAACACCACACTAGTCCAGCTGTGCCTGGCTCTCAGACACATGATGCCTTTCCTCCTGCGGGGTAGGCCCACTGACTCCAGGCAAGAAGTGGGGTTTCCCAGAAAGTCCATCTTCCTTCCTGGGCCTGGGACAATCTGACCCCCCGAGTTCCCCACTCATGGTCAGAGCCACAAAGAGGCTCTGCCTGAGGATGCGGTGGGTGCATTCCCCAAGTCCCTAAACCAGCAGAACCAGGACTTGAGAACGTGCCCCTTAGGCAGAAGAAAGAACACGGAACCCAGAAGTCAGGATCCCTCTGGCCACAATCCAGGTCTGGGCAGAGAGGACAGCTGGCCACACTGAAACAAGGGGCAAGGATGGGTTTGTGTCACCAAAAACAGGTTCCTTGTTATTATTTAAGGAGTTACTTTTTTTCCATATTTGCATACTTAGAGGACCTGTCCATATACAAATTTTCGAGTCTTTAAAAGACCATACCATTTTTAATAACATCAGTAAAATTCAGTAAAAACTGTCCCATCACTCTAAGACCTGCCCAGCAGGAAAGGCTCTGATGTGTCCAGGCTGGCCCTGGCATGGTAAGAAGCTCAAAGCTATCCTCCTTAGCTCTAGTTCAGCACCCAGGAAAACATCTCAGGGTATTCCCTGGGTGGAACGTGGAGGCCTGGAGCTCCCCTCACACCTCTGCCTCCCCTGTCCTGCCCTTCCATGTGGTCTAGGCGCTTCTCGTCCCTGAAGACGTTCCTCTGGTTCCTGCTGCCGCTGCTCTTGCTGACGTGCCTGACGTATGGTAAGCCTGCCTGGGGAGAGTGGAGGGAGGCACAGAGATGTGTTCACCAGAGGGTGGTGACCCTTGGCAGGCAGGGAAGGGGCAGGATGGGGTGGGGTGAACCCGTGCCTGGGCAGGGCCTGAGTTCTGGACCCTGAATCATCTCTGCATGACCCTCCCCACCTCTCCTGAGCCTCCTTTGCGCCGCCCTGGGCAGGAGCACACCCTAGTGCTGCAGCATTGGGTGAAGAGTGGGATGCCCTCCTGTTATCATTAGCAGTCATCCTCCCTCCACTCCAACAGGGACATCGGCTGTGAGGGAGTTATTTTTACAAGATGAAGTTAAATCTTGAGCTGTCTTTAAAGTAAAAACAATGAAGCAGCAAAGGGAGATAATGTGCTTTTTTTTTTTTTTTTTTGGACGGAGTTTTGCTCTTGTTGCCCAGGCTGGAGCGCAATGGCGCGATCTCAGCTCACCACAACCTCCACCTCTCAGGTTCAAGTGATTCTCCTGCCTCAGTCTCCCGAGTAGCTGGGATTACAGGCATGTGCCAACACACCCAGCAAATTTTGTATTTTTAGTAGAGATGGGGTTTCTCCATGTTGGTCAGGCTGGTCTTGAACTCCTGACCTCAGGTGATCCGCCCACTTTGGCCTCCCAAAGTGCTGGGATTACAGGTGTGAGCCACCGCGCCCGGCCATAAGTGCCTCTTTTTACACCAGTCACTTACCAGCTGCCCTGAATCATCCCAGGTGCTAGCACAGGCCTGCCTTGCTTTTCCGTTTGTTTTGAGACAAAGTCTTGCTCTTCACCCAAGCTGAAGTGCAGTGGCATGAACACAGCTCACTGCAGCCTTGACCTTCCGAGCTCAGGTGATCCTCCCACCTCAACCTCCCAAGTAGCTGAGATTACAGGCACGCAGCACCATTCACGGCTAATTTTTTGTATTTTTAGTAGAGACGGGGTATCACCATGTTGGCCAGGCTGGTCTCGAACTCCTGACCTCAAGTGATCCACCCGCCTTGGCCTCCCAAAGTGTTGGGATTACAGGTGTGAGCCACTGCACCCAGCCCTTCCTTGTTTATATAGGCATTTTGTGTTCAGCTTTTCACTTGACAGCTTTGCTAGTTTCATATGAATTGCCTGTGTGACTCTCAGCTCAATTTTAATGACTGTACCAATTAAAGATCGTGTTTTATTATTTCTTGAAAGTTCATTTAATAAGCTTAATATCATTCAACTTGTATTTCTTTTATTAATAACAGGGTACAACAGTTTTCCAAAAGTTAGCTTCCTTTTTGTGTTTGCTATTACAAGAATAGCTATTTCATATCCAGTGGAAACTGAGCACCACCCTTAAAATAATAATAATGCTTCCTTTTTTTTTTTGAGACAGAGTTTTGCTCTGTCGCCCAGGCTCAAGTTCAGTGGCACAATCTTGGCTCACTGCAACCTCTGCCTCCTGGGTTCAAGCAATTCTCCTGCCTCAGCCTCCCAAGTAGCTGGGATTACAGGTGCATGCCACCACACCCAGCTAATTTTTATATTTTTAGTAGAGATGGGGTTTCGCCATGTTAGCCAGTCTGGTCTCAAACTCCTGACCTCAAGTGATCCACCTCCCTCGGCTTCCCAAAGTGCTGGGATTACAGGCCTGAGCCACCACGCCCAGATTATTATTATTATTATTTTTTTGAGACGGAGTCTCGCTCTGTCACCCAGGCTGGAGTGCAGTGGCGTAATCTCGGCTCACTGCAAGCTCCACCTCCCAGGTTCACGCCATTCTCCTGCCTCAGCTTCCTGAGTAGCTGGGACTACAGGTGCCTGCCACCGCGCCTGGCTAATTTTTTGTATTTTTAGTAGAGACAGGGTTTCACCGTGGTCTCGATCTCCTGACCTTGTGATCTGCCCGCCTCAGACTCCCAAAGTGCTGGGATTACAGGCATGAGCCACCGCGCCTGGCCCAGTCAGTGATTCTTTATAATTGCATAGCAATGTACCCAGAGAGCACTTTCCCATGCATTATCTCAGTTTAATTTGAGCTTCACCATGGCCTCGTGGGGTTGCTGTAGTCGGTGCTGTGAACCTATCACGTGGAAATGCGAGTGGAGGGGGCTCAGTGACCTGTTCAGGGACCGTGTGCATGAGGGCCATGTCCACGCTGGACTTCAAGCCCCATGGGCATGAGCTTCCTTTTGCACCTGCCAACCGCTGGTGCTTGAGTAGCAAATGGAGGTTTATCAGGACAGAAAGCCCTCCCTCTCCCACTCCCCCGCCACCTGCCCCAGAGCTCAGGAGTAAACAGGTCTCAAACAGATGGCCCTGACAACAGAATGAACATGTCTGTGTGGCTGCAGCTTGGTGCTCATGTCTGGGCAGCGAGCAGCCTCTCTTAGACGGGGGTGGTGCTTTCTGTTTCAGTGATTTTCAGCCATGGCAGCCCATGACAGTCACCAGGGAGGTTTGCAAACCCACCTAAACAGGGGACCCACCCCAGGCCAATTAGCTTGCTCTTCAGAGGGCAGGGCCAGGCCTGGCTGTACTAAAAGCTCCCCAGGTGATTCTGACATCCAGACAGGGCTGAGAACCACCATCAGGTCCTCTGGGCTGTACCCTGGATCATCCCCAACTCATTCAAAATGTTTCCTCCAAGTTTTCCCATTTATGGAAAGATGAAGGATTCCTGCGGGAGTGTGAGAATAAATATACTCTGAGGTTGTCGGGTGGAATTTGCCACCTCAGAGAATGGGGGCATCTGCATCCCTCTGATGCTTCTGGAAGGGCACAGCTCCACGAGTGGGACAGGCCAGGAGCACTGGCAGGGATCAGGCAGCCATCCTCCCTGGCACGCGCCTCTTGCTGGAGGCCCAGCTGGGGTAACACCCTCTCCCCTGTGCACAGGCGCTTGGTATTTCTACCCCTATGGGCTGCAGACATTCCACCCTGCTTTGGTTTCCTGGTGGGCAGCGAAGGACAGCAGGAGGCAGGATGAGGGCTGGGAATCCAGAGACTCGTCACATTTCCAGGTGAGTCTCTAAGGGTGGTAGCTCCCAAGAGTTTAGCAATAATTAGGTGACAGTGAAAGTGGTGGGTGCGCCCTCAGCCTGCCTCACACCGTATACACAAAGCTGAGGCGTACTGTTAGTTGCCACCCTACGAAGCACAGAAAACAGAAAGAAAAGGAATCCAACAAATTGTCTTGTCTACTTTGTTCCTTTTTGTTACTGTTTCACGAATATTTACTGAGCACCTTCTATGACTAAGGTAATATCTCAGTCAGTTACCTCTTACCACAGATAATCCGCCCCTAAAAGCAGTGGCTTAAAACTACAAGCGTTTGATTAGTTCATGAGCCTGTGGGTTATCTGGGTGGTCTTTCTGGTCTGAGAAAAGAGAAGCAATCTTGGCTGGGCTCGCACTTGCCTGTGTGGATCTGTCTGTCTGCAGTTGGCTAGCAGGGTCAGCTGGGGGCCAGCTGGCCGAGGCCCTTGCCTAGGACAGCTGTGCTCCATGTGCACTTTACTCACCTGACAGGCTAGCCCCAGCTGTTTCTTATCGCACCCAGGCAGGGTTTCAAGAGAGAACCAAGGCAGCCAGACCTTTGAGGCCTTGATCCAGAGCCAGTACACCATCACTCCCACCACATTCTGTTGGCTACAGCAAATCTCAGAGCCAAATCCAGATTCAAGGAGAGGGAAATAGACTTCACCTCTCAGCAAGAGAACGCACAAGGTCGCATGGCAGAGGTGCGGCTGCAGGGAGAAGTGAGGAATAGTGGCCATTTTTATAATCTGCCAGAGTCGAAAGATGGATCAGGCCCAGGCTGTGCCCTCAAGGAGCCTGCAGTTAGCATAACCAGAAAGCAAGGTGAGCACAGGTCCTGATACTGACCATTTAAACCTCGAGGCCAGGCCTGGTGGCTCACACCTGTAATCTCAGCACTTTGGAGGCCAAGGTGGGAGGATCACTTAAGGCCAGGAGTTCGAGACTAACCTAGGCAACACAGTGAGGCCCTGTCTGTATTTTTAATAAAACTCTTCATTTTCTAATTATAGTTATTTGAGTTGCACTTACACCTCACTGAATTTAACTTGGTATCATATTTTTAGTATTCATTTAAAAATTGTTTGAGACAGGGTCTCATTCTGTTGTCCAGGCTGGAGTGCAGTGGTACAATCATAACTCATTTTAACCTTGAACTCCCAGGCTCAAGCGATCCTCCTACATCAGCCTGCCAAGTAGCTAGGACTACAGGTGTGCATCACTATGTCTGTCTAATTTTTAAAAAAATTTTTGTAGAGACAGGGTCTCACTATGTTGTCCAGGCTGGTCTTGAACTCCTGGCTTCAAGCAATCCTCCTGCCTCAGCCTTCCAAAGTGCTGAGATTACAGGCATGAGTCACTGCACCTGGCATGGTATCACTTTTTTTTTTTTTTTTTTTTAGACAGAAGCTTGCTGTGTCACCCAGGAGTGCAGTGGCACGATCTCGGCTCACTGCAGCCTCCACCTCCTGGGTTAAGCGGTTCTCCTGCCTCAGCCTCCCGAGTGGCTGGGACTACAGGCACGCACCACCATGCCCAGCTAATTTTTGTATTTTCAGTAGAGACAGGGTTTCACCATGTTGGCCAGGATGGTTTCTATCTCCTGACCTCATGATCCACCCGCCTTGGCCTCCCTAAGTGCTGGGATTACAGGCGTGAGCCACCGCATCCAACCAGTATCACATGTTTAATCATATATTACTTTCCAGACCATGATCTTTCCAATTTTATTATATGTGCTGCCAAAGTGAGTACCAGATCATGATCTTATTGTTTTACAAAATAATGACATGTCATCTATGACTTTTCCTTTTTTCACCATTAAAGACACTAAATACAGTTCAATTTCAAAGCCATCTCTTTTGTAAAAAAAAGAGTAAAAAAAAATATATATATATATATGTATATATATATATCTTGTATTAGCAACATTTGCATGAAGTTAAAATAAAAACAGCTTCCTGGTCTGGGAGAGGCTGGTGGTGAGGCAACTAGGGGGATGGGGCAGAGGATTTTTTGCTGGTTTTTGTGGGCTTTTTTTTTTTTTTTTTTTGAGACAGAGTCTTGCTCTTGTTGCCCAGACTAAAGTGCAGTGGCATGATCTCATCTCACTGCAACCTCCGCCTCCCGGGTTCAAGCGATTCTCCTGCCTCAGCGTCCTGAGTAGCTGGGATTATAGGAGACTGCTACCATCCCCAGCTAATTTTTGTATATTTAGGAAAGACAGGGTTTCCCCATATTGGCCAGGCTGGTCTCGAACTTCTGACCTCAGGTGATCCACCAGCCTTGGCCTCCCAAAGTGCTGCGATTACAGGCATGAGCCACCACATCCAGCCTTTTTGTGTGCTTTTTGAGTCATGCAAATGTAGCGCCTATTTAAAAACCAAAATTTCTAAAACTCAGAACTTCTGCTGCTCAGTAGCTCCCTGCCCTTTATTTGACAGTTTTTATCACTTCTCTTGGCAATGATTTTGTTGTTAAGCCAACAACGTTCTCAAATTCATGACACACTATCAAATGCCACCCTCAGTCCAAATGACATTTATTCCATTTTCTCTGTGGGACATCCTGCTAAAGAAGAAAAAGAACATATTTTCCAATTATTCTGTCTCTTAGCCATAGTTCCCTAGGAAAAGAGTGAAAGCCATTGAGAGTCCACAGGCTGAAGTCACAGCCCTGGCTCCCCTGCCCCTGCAGGAGGCGGGGAAGGAGTGAGCTTCAGGCCAGCAGGGTCCATGGCCCCCTGCAGCCATCCTGAAGCTTCCAGTCCTCCTCTTGGACCATCGCTGCACTCAGACCTTCTCCCCGGGCCACCTTCCTTCCTCCTCTGGGATCAGACTTCTGTACTGTGTCCTCAGGGACCCTCCTCTGTGACCAGCACCCAGTGATCCCCAGCTCCCGGCACCCCCAGCTCAGAGGTCGGCAGCTCCTGCCTATGAGCTCCAGCTGGCCCTGCATGGACTTATGCTGGAATATCTGTGGAATCTTTTCCCTTTCTTTCTGTGTTGGCTGTGTCGGGATGGTCTTTGGGAAGCACTGTCATCCAAGGGTCCCTCACTCAGTGGCTCTCTCTCCGCCCTGCCAGGCTGAGCAGCGTGTTATGTCCCGAGTACACTCTCTGGAGCGGCGTCTGGAAGCTCTTGCTGCTGAATTTTCCTCCAACTGGCAGAAGGAGGCCATGCGGCTGGAACGTCTAGAGCTGCGGCAAGGGGCTCCTGGCCAGGGAGGCGGTGGTGGCCTGAGCCACGAGGACACCCTGGCACTGCTGGAGGGGCTGGTGAGCCGCCGTGAGGCTGCCCTGAAGGAGGATTTCCGCAGGGAAGCTGCTGCTCACATCCAGGTAGGAGGCGGAATACCTCAGGGTGGGAGGTGGGTGACACCCGTAGGAACGCCTGAAGGTGGCCAGCAAGAGAGAGAACAAGTGCCATTTGGGATCAGACAGCTCTGCCATTTGGCAGTTAATCCCCTTCTCTTTTTCTTCTTTTTTTTTTTTTTTGGAGACATGGTCTCACTCTGTCACCCAGCCTGGAGTGTAGTGGCGTGATCTCGACTCACTGCAACCTGTGCCTCCCGGGTTCAAGTGATTCTCCTGCCTCAGCCTCCCAAGTAGCTGGATTACAGGTGTGCACCACCACATCCAGCTAATTTTTTTGTATTTTTCGTAGAAACAGGGTTTCACCATGTTGGCCAGGCTGGTCTTGAACTCCTGACCTCAACTGATCTCCCCGCCTTGGCCTCCCAAAGTCCTGGGATTACAGGCATGAGCCACCACGCCAGGCTTCCTCACCTTCTCTAAGCCTCAGTTTCCTCCTCTTTGATGGAGGCCATCATATCTCCCCCACCCCCATAGTGAGCTGTGTGAGTAGAAGGCCCCAGCATGGTGCCTGACACTGCACAGGTGTGCAGTGGAGATGAAGCAGGAGTCTTGCATGGTTCAGAGAAGCAATGTAGCCTGAAGGCTGAGAGCCAGCCAGGGCTTTGGAAGCAAACACCTTGTCTGAATTCCAGTTCCACCACTTCCTAGTCATAAGGGTCCCTATAAGCATGACTCTGTCAGACTTGTCCTCTCACTGCTGTCTGACAGGAAGAACTGTCTGCCCTGAGAGCAGAGCATCAGCAAGACTCAGAAGACCTCTTCAAGAAGATCGTCCGGGCCTCCCAGGTCAGCGGGCTTGGGCACTCAGGGCCTGTGACCGGGTCCTGGCCCCATCCAACATGTTCACCTCAGACCCCTCAGCCCTTCCAAAGGGACTGCTTGGGTGTTGCATAGGGAGGGGCGTGCCCTCCTCTGACTTCTCTGTTTGACCCCTGACCCCTTAGTTGGAGAGCTGTGCAGGGGCTCCCTGGGGTGTGCCGGGGCACAGCAGCCTGCCATGCTGGTGTGCACGTGCTGAGTGTGGGTGAACGGATACCTCAGTGTGTTAGACATGGACGAGACTCATGAGGGCTTTGACCAGGAGGCCAGTTTGATTTTTGCTGCAGGGGTCAGCAGCCAAACCTTGGGCAGGGGTGTGGTTAAGCAAAGACGCTAACAGACAGCAGATCCTACTCTGGAACACCAATTTCTGAGCTTGGAACATCAATTTCTGAGCTGGGCATTTCTTGTGTTTGTCTCTTCTTCCTACACAGGAGTCCGAGGCTCGCATCCAGCAGCTGAAGTCAGAGTGGCAAAGGTACTGGGCACCACCAGCTGGCCTCGGCCTGCTCCTCCCCAGCCCCACCCACTCTCCAGGCAGGACTGGGGAGCAGAGCCCCAGACAGAGTTCTGATTGTCTTGCCAAGCAGAGGGTTGTGGGGAGGGGCTGAAGCCCAGCTCAGGACCCCTGCCCAGGGCCTGTCTTTGAGGTGCCATGGAGGTTAGCAGGGGGATCCTGAGGGCGGGGGGCAGGCCCTGTGAGAGGACCTCAATTCATTTATAGACATAGCATCCTTTCTTACAGCCTCACATAACCGCCTTCCCATGCCCTAGATGTCCATGCTTGTGGAAGATGTGAGAGGCTGAGGCAGAGTAAATTATGGACTCTGGGCTTAGAAAGGGAGCAGGCTCAGAATTAGCTCCTTGGCACAGGCAGGCTAGTTCCTGGGCACCTGCACTATGTTCTGCAGCCAGAACCCCCAGGAGAGGCCTTGCCCCTTCTCAGGTTCATGATGAGTGCTGGACACCCGCTGTCAGGACAGGAACCCACTAGGGGGTCCTCTTTCTTCTTCGGTGTGGCCTTACCTCCCACCAAAGAGATCTGAGGCTTACTCTTCTCTCTCTGGGACCAGCATGACCCAGGAGTCCTTCCGGGAGAGCTCTGTGAAGGAGCTGAGGCGGCTGGAGGACCAGCTGGCCGGCCTGCAGCAGGAGCTGGCGGCTCTGGCGCTGAAGCAGAGCTTAGTGGCGGATGAAGTGGGCTTGCTGCCCCAGCAGATCCAGGCTGTGCGGGACGACGTGAGTGGGAACCATCAGGGCCCTGCCGGTCCCTCTCCTCCTCCTCTGAGACCACGTGTCCTGGGGCCTGCAAAGCAGGCACCCCTTGCCCCTGCAGCCTCTGTTATGCCCAAGAGACTGTGGCGCTGGCCTTGGCACATGTGGGCTCTCATTGGCAGGCATTCTCCCTGTTTTTCTGTCAGTGCCCATGGAGAGTGTTCATAACTCTCCTCCAGTGGCCTCCCTCCTACCCTATCCCTGCTATCCAGCTAAGCACTGACCCTGTCATAGCAGCTCCTGCTGTCCCTGCAAGCCCCCCAGGGTGACACCCTTTTTGGTTCCTTTAGGTGGAATCTCAGTTCCCAGCTTGGATCAGTCAGTTCCTTGCCCGAGGCGGAGGGGGCCGCATGGGGCTCCTTCAGAGAGAGGAGATGCAAGCTCAGCTGCGAGAGCTGGAGAGCAAGATCCTCACCCATGTGGCAGAGATGCAGGGCAAGTCGGCCAGGGAAGCCGCAGCCTCCCTGGGCGTGACACTGCAGAAAGAAGGTGTGATTGGAGTGACAGAGGAGGTGAGGCCCACATGCCCCCTCCACACACCCACCTACAGCTCTCCTCCCTGGGAGCCCTGGACAGTCCCATACTGCCAGCTCCCTGGCAGGTTCCAGGATGGAAGTGCCAAGCAGGAGGCTCTGCATGCTGTGGGGCTGGCATGGGTGGGTGGCAGTGTGCCCACATCTGCCTGGGCACCAGCACAGTGCAAGCCTAGAAGGGGTCAGCCCATGGGTGCTTGGCCCACGGCCGCGAGGTGACAGGGGACATGTCTGCTCCCTGCCACAACCGTCTCCTGGTGCCCGCATTGCAGCAGGTGCACCGCATCGTGAAGCAGGCCCTGCAGCGCTACAGTGAAGACCGCATTGGGCTGGCGGACTATGCCCTGGAGTCAGGAGGTACGTGCCCTGCTTTCCTCACTTTGCCTTGTCCTGGGCCCCACAATGGCCGGTCCCCTGGCACCTACCAGGTTGGTGGTGGGGTAGAGCAAGCAAAGCTCAGGATCAGCAGGTTACCCAAACCTAGAACCCCCACAAGGCAAGTGGCAATTCAGGCAAGTCGGAACGTACCGAGCACCATCCTGGGCTGGGGAGAGGCTGACCTTTAAAGCTGCTCTGGGCATCTGGGTTAGGGTTAAAGACTAGACCTGGGGCATCTGCTGTCTGCCCTCCGCGAGGAGACTGCCAATGGCCTGAGCTGGGCCCTCTTGCCGTGCGGGAGCTCATCCTGCCTTCCTCTCCTGTCTCAGGGGCCAGCGTCATCAGCACCCGATGTTCCGAGACCTATGAGACCAAGACAGCCCTCCTCAGCCTCTTCGGCATCCCCCTGTGGTACCACTCCCAGTCACCCCGAGTCATCCTCCAGGTGGGCACCTGGCAAGCACAGTAGCAGGGGCTCTGAGCACACTGGGGGCCGGTCCCATCCGGGGTCAGCAAGAGCTAGACTCAGGGCCCTGTCTGACATGACTTTCTGCTCCTCCAGCCAGATGTGCACCCAGGCAACTGCTGGGCCTTCCAGGGGCCCCAGGGCTTCGCCGTGGTCCGCCTCTCTGCTCGCATCCGCCCCACAGCCGTTACCTTAGAGCATGTGCCCAAGGCCTTGTCACCCAACAGCACCATCTCCAGTGCTCCCAAGGACTTCGCCATCTTTGTGAGTATCTGTCCCGTGGCGGGGCCAGAGGGGCTGCAGGAGGATCCTGTGGGCCTCTCTACTGAGGATCAAGTCAGGGTCACCCTTGGACTGGGAGGGAGGGGAGTGGATTTGGAAGAGGAGGAGCCAGGGTGGGAGACAGCGTTTCAGTCTGTGTTACCTCAGGCTTTGGAGGCAGAAACTGGCACAAGAGAGTTAAGGGACTTGTCATAGGCCACGCTGGTGCCTGACCTCTGGCTGGGAGGAGCAGGGATTGGAGTGGGGAGGGGTGTTCTCCCTGCTCCAGCCCCTCCACACTTCCCTTCACTCTCTTTGCAGGGGTTTGATGAAGACCTGCAGCAGGAGGGGACACTCCTTGGCAAGTTCACTTACGATCAGGACGGCGAGCCTATTCAGACGTTTCACTTGCAGGTACGGGATTCTGCTGTGCTAGCAGAAGCAGCGCAAACCGCCCATCCAGGCAGCAGGCGCTCCCTGGACACTTACCCTGCTGGGCATGGGGCTCAGAGAGGGAAGCCCTGCCCTCCTTTCCCACAGCTCAAGATGTGACATCCAAATGGGGTGTAAGGCGCATCCTGCAGATGTCAGCACAGGGGAAGGCACCTTCCAGAAGGGCAGCATAAGGGAAGCTTCCTGGAAAAGGACACCAGGAGGCAGGCTTTACACAGGAGGGGTTGGGTGGCCAGGAGAGAAGGGCTGGGAGAGGCATCTGAGGAGCCACCGCCAGCACGTGCCAGGGTGCGGGCATTCTCCCAAGGCCAGCTGGGGCCTCAGGCAGTGCATGCGGCTTAAACTTCAGTGGGCATTGGATCTCCTAGGTCAGTTAGAAATGCAGATTCCCAGTCTCCACCCCAGGAGACTGGTTCCTTAGGGCTGACAGGACCCAAGAGCCTGCATTTGAACAAACCAGTCGCCTAAGCCCCACACTGGGGGCATCCTGGAGTGAAAAATTGGGTTGCAGGGGGATAGTGGGAGGTGGACAAGGGACAGTGGCAGGAAGAGGAGCCCGCAGAGGCAGGAATTCAGCCCTCAGGGGCCTGGGGGAGGCAGTGCTGTGCTTCAGGTGACAAAGCTATGTCCATTTGACTAACATCACTATATGACTCAAAGGGGGCGAGCCTGGGCCTGGGAGACCCGTCAAGAAGTGGTTGCGGGGAAGCAGCCAGAACAGGATAGGTGGGGGAGAGGGGCGTTGGGACTGAGGACAAAGATGTATCAGGGAGGGTCGTGAATGTCAGGTTGGATGGGGTGGGAGGAAGAAGCAACTGGGAAGGGGGCTGATGCAGAGCAGGGAGCAGGTCTGGCTGAGTCTGAAGCACCTATGGGACAGTCCGGTGGAGCTGTCAGGGGAGCCAGAAAGAACTGAGTTGTCATCAGCTCTGAGGTGGTAACTAGGCTTCGAGAGAGGTTGGGATTTCTCTTTAGGAAAGTAGAGAGACCAGAAGAGGTGGCTCATGCCTGTAATCCCAGGACTTTGCAAGGCCAAGGCAAGGGGATTGCTTGAGCCCAGGAGTTCAAGACCAGCCTGGTGAACACAGCGAGATCCCGTCTCTACAAAAAATGTTTAAAAATTGGCCGGGCGCGGTGGCTCAAGCCTGTAATCCCAGCACTTTGGGAGGCCGAGACGGGTGGATCACGAGGTCAGGAGATCGAGACCATCCTGGCTAACACGGTAAAACCCCCTCTCTACTAAAAATACAAAAAATTAGCCAGGCGTAAAGGCGGGCGCCTGTAGTCCCAGCTACTCGGGAGGCTGAGGCAGGAGAATGGCGTAAATCCGGGAGGCGAAGCTTGCAGTGAGCTGAGATCTGGCCACTGCACTCCAGCCTGGGCAACAGAGCCAGACTCCATCTCAAAAAAAAAAAAAAAAAATTTAGCCGGGTGTGTTGGCAGCTACTGGGGAGGCTAACCCTTGAGCCCAGAAGGTTGAGGCAGTGAACTGTGATCACACCACTGCACTCCAGCCTGGGCGACAGAGCAAGACCCTGTCTCAAAAAAAAAAACAGGGTAGAGGACAGAATGATGTGCCAGAGAGAAGGGACAAGCCAGCAGTATGCTAGGCCTGTGGCATCTGCCCGGGTAAGATGTGCTGCTAACACTGTTCCCAACACTGTCGCTAGAGAGGCCTGATGGTCACTTGAGAAAGGAATCAAGTGTGCCACACATCAGCATCTATAAGCCCTTTATAAAGGTGGTTCTATCTGTTGATCACAATAAAAAAGCGATTGTGGATGAATTCATTCCGGCTTCAGATGAATCATGCTACAGGTGGCCCCTTAGCCCACTGGCTGGAAACACTGCTTGGGAGACTAAAGATCGGAGCTTTTGAAGCCCGGTTCTCTTCAGAGCCCCAGGGGAGGAGCAGGGGAGCCATGTGGCCCTAGGTGAGGCTGTCTCCCCTTCCCACCTTGTCTGTCAGTGAGGCCTCAGGTCTCTGATGCTCTTAATCCCTTTCTTCTACCCAGGCCCCTTCGATGGCCACATACCAGGTGGTGGAGCTGCGGATCCTGACTAACTGGGGCCACCCTGAGTACACCTGCATCTACCGCTTCAGAGTGCATGGGGAGCCTGCCCACTAGCCCCGCTTTCTGGTGCCTGCTGCCAGCCATCTGGGAGTGGGTGAACAGCACCCCGCCGCTTCCCCCACACGCTTGCTCGGCGCTCTGACTTCCAGGAGCACAAGAGAGGAGCCTGTGGCCCCATGCAGATGAGAAGGACGGGCAGAGTCTACTGAGCAGCAGCTGGCTCGAGGAGGTCAGCAGGATCCAGCAGCTCCCTTCTTCCTTCCCTCCGTGCCCGTGGTGTCTGCTTCCCATCCTGGGAGTGTGTATATATGTAGCATATCGTGGGGGTCTGGGACGTTGGGAGAGGTGAGACCTGACTGGTATTGCCTGGGGTTGGGGGCTGGTGCCTGGGAGCTGCTGCAAGGAGGCCTATGGATGAAGCAGGTGCCAGGGCTGTGGGAGGGGCGAGCTAGGGCCTAGACTAGGTGAGCTGCCTCTGCCCCGGGGCAGGGAAGCGAGGCCCTCTGGGAGGAGGGTGCTCAGCTCAAGGGCAGGATGGGACTTTATCCAGGTAGGAAGCGCCTGATGTAGAGCTGCCCAGCTCTCCTGCAAGTTTAGTGCCCTCCACCTAGGGAAACCTGAACCACAGGGTCTCTGAGGGGCTTCGACAAAAAGTATTTGTCCCAGGTAGAGTAGCAGTGGGCCATGGGGCTTCTTGTGCCCTAAAGGGGACTGGCTCCTGTGATCTTCTAAGGCCCAGAGCCAACCCTGTAGGCTTCCCCTCTGCTGGGGACAGTAGTTGCTTTTCTCTCTCCTGATGCTGGGTTGGGGCCCACCCTGCTCCCCATTCCTGCTAGGACCTGCCAGTGCCCAAGCTTGCTTTCCACATTCTCCTGGGGTACAGAGACCTAGACCTGTCTTTGGGGTGATTAGCATCTGGGGTTAGCAAGAAGAGTGGGGAGCATGGAACTCCTGGGCTCTCGTGGGGACGTTCAGGGTATTGGGGTGGGAGGTCTATCTGCACTGGGCTCCCCGATCTAACCAGCCCCTGATGTAGGGGCCCTCTGCTCAGGCTGCCCCCTTGGGCTCTTGCAGCTCTTGTTCAGGTAGTGGCCCTTCTGGTTTGTTCTCTGTGGGGCAGTTGGTGGGCGCTGGGGGAAGAGGCTGGCAGAAGTTACCCTGGGTAGGGAAGGGGGAAGAGGGGACTTTTAGAGCCAGCAGGCCCCACTGTATTATGTATATATTTTTCAAGGTCTGTTTTTCTAACCGAAAAGCTAAGGGCTTGATTCCTAGCCCCGTTCTGTGGGGCATTGGGTGATACTCAGTTTCTTGTTCCTGGCCATGGAGAGGGGCCTAGGGCACTGGTACCAGCTGTGTCTGGTGGTCCGGCCGCGGGGAAGGGGCAAGAAGGCAGGCAGGCCCCTTCACTGCAGTGCCGAGCCTCAAATCCACTCTGGAGCTTGAGGCTGGAAGCAGTGGTGGTGAGGCTGCCCCTGCTCCATCTCGAGGCAGCCAGGCTTTGTTTTGCGCTCTCCTGTCACAAATGCTGCACTACTGGTTCTTAAGTTTTTTATCTCCAGATCCTAATTTATGCCTATGCAAAAAATAAATGATGCCCAAGAGCTGTGGGATGTGGCCTACATGTGGCTTTTGCATATTACCTAGGGCACCTGCTCTTGGGCAGATGAGGAAATGACCTTTGCACATCACCTAGGGCAGCTGCTCTTGGGCAGATGAGGGAATGAATTCTTGGCCAAACGAATGTCCCCGAAGACTTATTCCTAAAGTTCAGACACCCACAACTTTCAGCTAAAGCCCAGTTGTGGTGGGGGCGGGGCCTGACGCAGGCCTCCTCCAGTGTCTGTGGGTCAAGGGCTGGCATGAGGAAGAAGTGAGGTGGTTTTATTAGCTGTCATTGATAACCCCATCACAAAGAGTGTGGCGGGGTGGCAGGGTGGGGGGGTGCCTTCCTGTCTCTCAGTGCTACTGAGCAGCAGCAGAAAAAGTTACACTTACCTACCGGCCATGTCCACTTGGAGTACAGTGATTCTCCTCCATGGGAATTCGCTGTTTGCCTCTTGGACCTGTGGCTGGGAAGGGACAAGGAGGTAGGTCCCTTAAACAGCCAGCAGCTGCCAAGTCGAGGAGAAAAACAGGCCCTGACCTTTCCCACAGATAGCTCGCTCCCAGACCTGGTTTGGGTGGTTCTATAGCCTGACCCTGGAGCCTCTCACACTGTGGCACCTGGCCCAGGGCTGCTCCTCATCATGGCTGAGAAAACAAAGCCAGGAACCCAGTCAGTAGGGAGGGCTGTGGAGATAGCCACAAGAGAGGAGCTGGGTGGGGCACAAATCCAGCCCCCAAAGCCTTGGCCAGTGCCGCAGCCTCTTGGGAGACAGCTGGTCCTGTGCTCACTCCCCTTCACTAACACCTGCTCTGCCTCTGGCGCCATCTCAACAAAGGAGACGTCCCCGTGCAGCACCAATAAGCAAGCCCCTGGAAGTTGCCACACGCTGTGGCAAGAGCCCAGAGCCTGGGCTGGGCACGTGCCCTCTGCCTATCTGTACATTCAAATCCTACTGGGTCCTCACAGCACAGCCCTCACACTGCTGGCTCCACAGTACTTCCCCCAACGCAACTAAATTTCTGCTGCCCCTGTGCGTGGCATATTCATTCCTGTGACCTTCTCTGTGCCAGGGTGGCCGATAAGCCAGAACAGTCCTGACTGTGGCGTCAGGGGTCTGGCCATCCCCATCCCACCATCAATCACAGGCCTTACTCCTGGGAAGGACGCCACAAACACCTGCTGCACACACAGAAGGGTCAGGCCTTGCCATTCGAGGTGATTGGATTAACAATTTTATTCTGCATCCACTACAAAAGGGCTGGTGTTTTGTACCAAATGTTTAGCTGGGAGGGCTGTAGGGACCCCGCTACCCCTGTTAAACACAGTAAAGCATGGATCCAGTCAGCCCCCTGCTGGCAGGTGTGGACCTGGCAGCTACACAAATCCAACCCCACCCTCCTGAGTGTGGCCAGAGGCCAAGGTGGTCGCCAGAGCTGAATCCCAAGAATGGTTCTGGCAAGTACTGCTGCTTGTAGGGGCAAAGAGTTAAAATGAGATTCTGCCATGGCTAAGCCTTGTGGGAACCCAGACCCCACAGCCCCTCCCATGCCAGGGGGCTCAATGCCAGAGGCTTGCTATGGAGGCACCAGCAAGTAGTGGCCCCTATAAGCAGGGCCAGAGTCAGGACAGAGAGCAGGAGGGAAGCAGCCTAGAGACAGAGGACTGGGCTGGGGCCAGCGGACACGCAGGAGCCTGCCTGGGAAAAGCCGGGGGGCAAGGCTGGCACGGGAATGTACACCTGCTGGTGACACTTCTGAGCTTCAGTTCCCTTAACTAGAAAAACAGAACAGGCCCGGTGCAGTGGCTCACACCTGTAATCCCAAAACTTTGGGAGGCTGAGGCAGGCGGATCACGAGGTCAGGAGATCAAGACCATCCTGGCTGACATGGTGAAACCCTGTCTCTACTAAAATACAAAAAGTTAGCTGGGTGTGGTGGCGTGCGCCTGTAGTCCCAGCTACTCAGGAGGCTGAGGCAGGAGAATCGCTTGAACCTGGGAGGTGGAGGTTGCAGTGAGCAGAGATCACGCCACTGCACTCCAGCCTGGCAACAGAGCGAGACTCAAGTCTCAAACAAAAGAAAAAGAAAAACACAACATCGACCTCAGGGGCGGTTGCTGGGAATGTCAACAGGAGCATGCGTCTAGACCCCTGGCAGTCTCAGCCACAGCTCTCCTTTCGAGCCTGCCCAGGGCACAGAGGTGGCAGGGTGGCTAACGGCGTGCAGACCACTCACTGAGCAACCCCTTCCCGTGTGCAGGACACCCCAGGGCCTCACGTTCTCTGAATCCACACAACCTTGATGTATGGCTTTGCCTCTTGTAGATGAGAAAACTGAGGTTCAGAGAAGGTTGGTAAGCTTGTCCCGTGTCACCAGCTGGTGAGGGAGCCTGAACATGGAAGCCACGCCTGCCTGACCGGGGAAGCTGGGCTCCTCACAGCACTGCCCTGCTCCCAGCTGTTGCCAGGGGCCCCAGGGCAGGCAGAGCAACTGCGTTCCCGTGGCAGCACCTCCACCTGGAGGGGCTGGGCAGGGAGCACCACACTGTCAACTTGGAACAAACTTTTATTTTGAATGCTGGTCTGATCAGTTCATGGCCAGGGGTAGGTGGTAACTAGAAACAGCTGGAAGGAGGGGAGGAGAGGGGACCAGCAGTCCGCAAGCAGGAGGAAAGGAAAGGGTTGGGGACAGGAGGAGGCAAGGCTGAGGAAGGACCCAGCCAGCTGGGTGTCTGCCCCGGCTAGAGAAGGAACCACCCCTGCCCACCAGCCTACCCTACATCTGTGGCTTCAGTGCAGCAGTCAGTCCAGGTGGGTTCAGGCCCATGCCCCCTTCTCTGGCCTGCACAGTCCCACCCCAGGCAGGGGTTCTTCCAGAGGGCTAAATGCTGTGTGCTAATCCTGGAAGTGTCTTTTCACTAACTCCTACCTGCCCTCCCCATGCTCCAGTTGTCTCTTAAACCTGGAGCTCAGGCCTTCACTACTGTGCTCCTGTAGCAGCCACGGGGGTGACGTGATGGGGAAGATGGGGTTTTAGTCTCAGCCTAGCTCAGGGGAACATCCCTCCACCCCTCCAACAGGAGGTGCTAGAAAACATGATCCTGAGCAGACCCAGACACCCTTTTGGTAACCAGTGCCTGAGGCCCAACAAGAAGCGGGGTGAGGGGAGGCTCCAGGCCGGGCAGATCAGCAAAAGCTGAGGGCAGCCAGGGCTGGCCCAGGCAAAAGCAGGATTGTCTCCAAGGGGAAACCCACCAGCTGTCTTTGGGTCGGTGGCCAGGGCCAGGGCCAGGGCCAGGGTCAGGGTCAGGGTCAGGGTCAGGGTCAGAGCCCGGGCCCTGGATGGGGAGAGTCCTACAATCTCATCACTACTCCCCTCCACATGTCTCCAGGTTATAACCAGAGAGCTTTTGGCATGACCTGTTTGGAGGCTTAAAGGGAAAAAGGAGGAGAGAGAAAAGGAGAAGCCACTACTTTCTCTCTGTTAAAATGCCCAAGTCCTAGACTGGGGGTTCCTGCTCTGGCAGCAGCAGACACCAAATCCCAGAAGCCCCTCCACCCAGTCTGTCTCCATGGAAGGGGCCCCTGAGTGCCAAGAGGAGCAGCAAGATAGGGGAGCGGCTCCTTCCGCTCCTGACATCCCGACGGCCCCGAGGATTCTCAAAGAGACAGACATGCAGGCAGGCAGCCATGGAGGAGAAAAGAGAGGCTGACATGGCCCTGGGGGTGGCACTCCTGCACCACACACACACACACAATAGAGAGAGACAGAGACGTATAATAAACAGAATAAAAACTAAGGGCCCAGATGTACAAAAAATGTGAGAGTGAGGAAGAAGGTGGGGAGGACAGTGGGAGATGGTTAGTCCCCCAGGTCTGGCTGCCTTCCTCAGCTTATAAATTACAACCCCCCTGGAAAATGGGGGTGGGAGCAATGCGGAGGCTCCGGCTGTGGCCTGAGCAGGAGGGCTGGGTGGCGGTCATAGCTGCTCTGCCCATCTGGTGGAACGGTGGCCAGAGTATGATGACCCCTTGGGTGGTGGGGGTGGGCCAGGAGAAGGTTCAGCAGCCGCTGGCAGGAGTCACACAGGCCCCCTGGGACTTCACCTTGTGGCGCTGGCCCCCTCGTCGCCGGCCTCCACTGCTGGGCTTGGGCTGAAAGAGAGAGAAGGAGCTTGAGAAGCACTGGCCCATGGGGAGGAGAAGAGAACAGAGGAGCTGAGCAGTGGGGAGAGGGGGACGGAAGATGCATGAGCAGGCAGCGTGGTCTGTCTTCACCCCAGCCTGCCCAGGAATTTCCTGGGCCACTCTGCATGCAACACCTCCCCTCTGTCTCTAAAATGGAGCCAGTGCCTGCCCTGCCTTCCTAACAGGGTGGGTAGGACACATGTGATGAGGGTGTGAGACACGGATGTTCAGAGAAGCACAAAGCAGAGCAGGAGAGACAGAAAGGAAGCGAACGAACCAGAGGAAAGACCCAATGGGAGACAGATAACAGAATGGACAGACAGATCCAGGCATAGCCTCCTTTTCCAATGAGGGGACAACGGAGAAAGATGCTGGGGAGAGGGGTGCAAGGGGCACCAGGCCTTCTTCACGCCAGGAGAGAGTGCCTGCAGGAGATAGCTGGCAGGAGAGGCCGGGTAAGAGGCTCAATGGCACATCCCAAGGCCACTTGCCCTTCAGGATGTGTGCACATCAGGGACGGGACAGAGGAGGACCCTCTAAGGCAGTGTCTCTCAAACCTGCTGGACTGCAGTGCACACATATATCACCTGGACGCTCACACCAGCAATACTTGCAAGACTTACTATGAAAGGGAAGCTTCGACATTTTTCTGTTCTATTTTTTTTTCATTAAAACCAAATGCTAGTTAGGGCCAATTAAACTGGTTTCAGGTGGGCTGTATTCCCTGCTGTGGAAGGCACTGCCTTATAGCTTCTAGAGACAAATGCCTCACACTTAGGAGCACTTCAGTGCCAGAGTTGTTGAGGAGACCTTCTAGCCAGGCTTCAGGCTTGCCTACATGTCACCCTCACCAAATCAGGGTAGAAGCCACAGCCCCCACCACCGTGCCAAAGCCACAAGGGGCCCGTGCTCACCTGAGGCTGGAGACTGCTGGATGCAGCTGGCTGCCCAGCCCCTAGACAGGAAGCTTCATCTCCAGGTAGGGGTGCTCCTACTGCTGGCCCACCAGACGGGCCCCCCTCGTCTCGTTTCGTCAGGGGGCCCTTTTTCGTCGACTGCATTTTAATCTGCTGGGGCTTGGAGTTCATCGGGGAGTTGTTGGTGGTCTGGAGGAGCTGTGGGAGCCATAGAGAGAGGCTGAGGCTGGAGCTGCAGGGCAGTGGCACTGGCTTGGCTACCCCCCCACCCCCAGCCCCCTTCTCCCAGGGACTCCTCATTCCTTGATCTTGCCAGTTCAGCGCAAGACGGATGGCAGGAAGGACATGACAAGAGGCAGTGGGGATGAAGAGTCATTCTCATCCCCGCTCAGTAGCCCAGGACTGCTATGGCCCTGGGCTCATGCCTCACTTCCTGCCTCTGCCCAGCCCAGAAAGGCTCTATCCTCTTCTCTGCTACAGCTGTTGTTCCTACAGGGAAATCGGTGAACCTTGCTCCCACCTCCCGCTCAGTCCAGCCCCCAGAGCCCAGAGCCTGCACAGAACCTGGCAAGTGGAGCTCCGGGCTCTCATTGCTAAGCTGGTGGAGACTCCTCAGAGTGTGAGCTGCAGCTCCAGCCCCAGGACCCTGCTGCTGCTCCCATAACAAAAGTCTAGGGCAAGTGTTAACTCCAGGCCTCCCAAAGAGACCAAGTCAATGTCTCATCAGCTGGAAACATTTGAAGTTTGGCTATCAGAAATCTTGAAAGCTGTCAGCCAGAAGTGACTTACAATCTTCCCTTGTGGCCCAAGTTCTCTCTCATACAAAGCACAAAAGAAGCCCAGTGAGTCCCAGAGGACATTACAATGTTTGCTGCAGGCTTGGCCAAACTCAGCAGTCCCAGGAGCATGCAGGCCTTCGAGGACATCTGTAGCCCCAGGGTGACCATGCCTTGCCTTTTCTAGAGGCAAGGTCAGCCAAAGACTGATCCCAAGATCTCAGATAGGCTGGGGCCAGTACCTCCTTTGTACGGAGCAGGGGTCAAACCCCTCTATCAAATGCCCCTCCAAGACCAAGGGCAAGGTCTGCAGTGGGCAAGTGTCCAGGACACACAAACAGCTTAAGCCCCAAGAGAACTCAGGCCCATAATTTCCTGCACTCACTCCAACCAGACCTCTGCTCTGAGAGGAGACCTTAGACATGGCCCCAGCGAGGCCACAGGAACCTGTGATAGCACCTTGGAGGCTGAGCCTGGCTAGGCCCAGACTTTCCGAACCATACCCTAACCCTACCTTTTCCTCTCCATGGTCACCACCACTGCCCAGGACAGGAGGCCATGGGATACCTCTAAGGGGAGTAGAGAGATGTCACCAAGGCTACACCTCAGTGGGTCCAGCTCTCCCATGGCAATGACTAAACCTCTGCCCTGTGCTCAGGGTGGCCCCTGAGTGCTTCCTGGAGGCAGGCAAGGTCTGCCCCGGCCATACCTTGGTGATGGTGCCGACAGCCTTGGTGCGGCCTTCCCGGAACACCAGCCGCTGGTCTATGTGCAGGTACTCAGGGGTCTTGATGAAGCGGAAATGTACAGTGGCCTTGTCCCCAGTGCGCAGACAGTCCTTGTCCATGCTCAGAATGGTGGCTGTCTGCCTGATGCTCCCACAGTGCACTGTCAAGGGAGCCAGAGGTCAGGATAGGCTGGAGCCACCTGGTGGCTTCAGGACAAGGGAGGCAGTGAGTGAAAGCATGAAATACGCTTAAGCTGTGGAAGGGTGGGGGCTTATCTCTGGGGCTACAGACCCCTGTGAAGCCTGCTCTTGGCTCTGATCCTGCCTTACCATCTCCCACATTTTCCTCCAGCTAATGCCCACCCATCATCCCCCAACCCCAGGCCCTGTGCAGACAAGGGTCCTAGTTCCTGGGATTACAGCACACGCTGCACATGCGCCTCCTCGCCGGACTGTGGGTTTCTGCGGGGAAGGATCCTTGCCCATCTACCTCATCTTTGTTCCCAGCACCTTAGCAACACCACTGGGCATCCAGCAACGTTCAGCAGACCTTGCTGAAAGAATGCATGTGAGGTCCCTGAGGACAGGTCTGGGCCTCAGAGCCCAGCCCTCAGTGTTTGTGGGAAGGAATCAACACTGCAGCTCACGGGTGGAACAGAAGGAACGGCATCACTGAACAGGAAGGAGACCCACCACCCAGCTGCAGCTGGAACTAGGGGGCCTGGGTTGCTGGAGCACCTTCTGAGGGGAGCTAGCACGAGGGCCTCCTGGGCTGGCAGGGCCTTAGACACCTACCCATGGCCTGGTAGCGCGGGCTAATTGTGGTGGGGTGGTGGAGGACGAGAATCTCGGCCTCAAACTCCCAGGAGGCTTGGGGATTCAAACGTGGGGAAACCATCACCATGCCCTTCCGGATGGACGAGCGCTTGATCTGAAAGAAAGAGGGAGCCCCAGCCCTCAGGGACAATGATGCCTTCTGATTTCACCCCTGGTCCCAGGGACCAAGAGTCTTTCTAGGGATAGGGACCACCCCAACTCTGCCTGGTTTCCTCACCACCTGGACCACAGGTCTTCTAGGGTAGACAGCACGAGCAGCCTCAGTGCTCCATGGGAAGACTCAACACTACTACTGGGGTTCAGGAAGGCTTCATGTGGGAATCAGCACTTCAGCTGCTGGGCCATGAAGGACGAATGAGGAAGCAAAGGCAGGCAAGCATTCACGGGGAAGGAACAGGTGAGCATGACCTGACCACTGTGGGGAAGAAAGTCCTACTTTTCCTGGTTAATTTAGTTGGTGGGTAAAGGTAGGTGACCCCAGAACTAGAACCCACCCCAAACCCCAGGAGATAGAAGGCTGAATGGGAAGAGGATTTGGCACAGATCCCAATGGCCCTATGTAGAAGGATCCTTGAACAGCAAGGATACTCCTATCTGACCTCACCACTGAGCTCAGGCCACCCTGCTCAGGCACCAGAGGGAGGAACAGAGCAGAGAAGGCAGGCGTTCCTCACTCTAGCACTTACAAGCTGTGGGTCTTGAGCAAGTCCCTGGGCTATGAGCCTCAGTTTCATCATCTATAAAAATGAGGCCAGTAATCCCGATCTTGCAGAGCAGCCATGAGGACTGGAGTGGGTGAGTAAGGCATCTGGCCCAGAGCCTAGCATGATGGAGTCTGAGGGGAGTGTTCAGTATCATCGCTACTCACCTTCTTCAGCGCAAAGGATGCTGTCTGGCCACCCCGCACCTCCTTGACAGGCATGCGCTTGCGATGGATGGATTTGACAGCAATGGACAGGAAGTTACCCAGGGGGTCTGGGCCCAGCAGCAGTGTGTCATTCAGCTTGATCAGGCCTCTCAGTGTTGTCCCCGACACCACTGTCCCCACACCCTGCCAAGGAGAAGACCCTGGCCTCATAAGTGCATCCCCAGCACAGACCCACCCCCTGATGCCACTGTAGGAAATGCCTACCCAGCCACCGGCCCAGAGCCACTCACCGGGACGGAGTAGGTGTCATCAATCTGAAACTCAGCAGGCTCCTCCTCCCTGTAGCTGGTGCGGGGGGAGAGGAGGTTGAGGAACATCTTCAGCAGATCTAGGTTCTCGCCTGTAACATTGGAGATCTGGAATATTGGGCACATCCTAAGCAGAGGGAGGAGAGGAAGGAAGAAAGGAGAGAGGCGCTTAGGAGGCTAGCTCCTGCTCTGACACAGGGCAGGGGCAGCAACAGGGCTCGAGGAGCAGATGCTGCTATTCATGACCCCACATCTCCCTCTTCCAAGGGCTTGACCTCTCTGCCCTGACCTAGCAAGTTCCTGGCTAGCCCTGCTCTGAGGCCTTCTTCTCTCACTCAGTTCTGTCTCTGACACCTGTCCTCTCCTCTCTGTCCTCCACCACTGCCCTAGTTTGGAACCTCATGACTGCTTCTTCCTCAAGCACACGCATGCTTGCTTAAAATCCTTAACCGCCTTTCCGCTGCAGAGAAGACACTCCAAATCCCTCTCCCAACACTCACAGCCCTTTGCTTGGGTTTGTAGCCATCTCTGCAGATTCACTTCTCACAAATTCCTATATTGCAGCCACACCAGAGAACTTTCCCTTCTCCTAAAACCTTGGCACTTTTCTGCCCTTGTGGATTTGCTCACTCTGACCTTCCTTCCTGAATTCTTTCCCTTTAACGCAACTACCAGGCTCTCTCACCCTTCAGAGCTCATCTCAAATACCACTTCTTCCGTGAAACCCTTCCTGGGTAGACACTCTTAACTCCTCTGAGTTCCTGGAGAGCTTTTTCTCTGTTACACATTACTGCATCTGATTTTTCATCGGAGTCCTGTAAATGATCTCTATCGCTCCTACTCAGGGTGAATGAATTAAAATCCTTGAGATCAGGAATTATACATTCCCCACAGCTCCTAGAATAGTGTCTGCACAGAATAGGCACTGGACGATATCAACAAGCTCAAATGGGGCTGTCTGAAACGTGCCCCCTCTGCTGGCCAACTGATGGTACTAAGGATCACATCAGGGTGGAGGCATAGGCAAAAAGCCAGGCTGCTCTGGGCCTGGCACTATAGACCAAGGTCTGGGCGAAGAGGCAAAATTGGTAGAGTTCACCATTATCGAGACAGCATCTCTAACCAAGGAGCTGAACCCCTTGAGGACAAGGATTGTGTTCAATTCAACTCTGAATCCTCAACCTCTAGATGAAGAGTCTGGCAGAACAAACATCCAGTAAATATTTATGGAATGAAAGAATACACTAATGAGTAAATGCCAAAACTTATCTATGATTAGCGAGCTTTTGAGGAACAACAATATAAAAAACTGAGTTACAAAAATGGCTGCATATTTACCATCCATCAGCCAGGCAGGGCATTAAGTGCTCTACATAATTCATTTCCAACATTCACAGGACCCCTACAGGGAAGGGAATGTTATTCCCATTTCACAGATAAGGACACTGAAGTCTCAGCCGGGATGCCAACCTCAGGAATGCCGGCACCTCACAATCTGGGTTACATGATATTGCCCCTGGGCAACAATGCTGGCTTGGGAGACCCTGGGCTAAGATCGGAAGCTTCTATTTTTTCCAATCTCTAAATAGGAAGAGGTGTTGATGTGGTGTTTTCATGAGACCTCATGCCAAAGCTGACAGCCACTCCAGGCCCATCACTCACTGTGGTCCTGCCTGCAAGGGTGCCTGTCTGAAGTGTGCGCTCCCTACCCGTTACCTTTCGGAGCTGAAGTTGGAGGCTGTGACAATCACATCATCCTTGCTCTGCACCAGCACAGGGATCTTCCGGCAGCCTGGTGACTTCAGCAGGCGCTGTAACAGCTTCAGGGTTTCTTAAAGGGTGAAATGGAACAGAATTAGGGGGACACAACCTTCTCTTTGGCCAGGCTTCCAGAGCAAGATGGGTCCACTCATTACTGATGCAAGCAGGAGACAGACACAGATAGATGGACCAGTATTAAATGCCACAATGCCTGGAGAAGCAAAAACAAGGATCAAAACTTTGGGTGCTGCTAGAGTAAGAAAAGCATAGATGGGGCCTCTTTTCTAGGGTTCTGCGTCTGAAACCTGGCAGATTTCTCTTGTGTCTGCACGACCTGCCTCCTGTAAGCATGTGACTTGAGGGTCCCCAAGAAAAACAATTCAGTTCACACTTCAGTTCTCAGAATGCACTATTTCCTGGAAAAAAAAATCTCATCCAACAAAAAGGATCTCTTAGATATTTAGAAGTCTAGAGAGACCTTATTATGAGGCCTCCCAAAGGGATACTTTTCTGCAATCTTTAGCAGTGAGGGAGAAAGGCATGAAGGCCTAGTCCTGCAACCCTGTGTCAAAGCTTTGGTGGTAAAAGGTAATCAGACCCTCTGTCCAAACTTCCCCATATACATCCAGCTTAGCTGGTAGAGCCCAACTCCTTCTGCCTGGGGTCACCTGAAAAGAGATGCCAGATTCAGGAGCTCAAAATTTCTGCATTTGGAACCAGAAGGAACAAGGAAGAGGATAATTCTAGGCTGTGCTCAGACTAAGAACTATAGGGGAGGAAGTAGCAGAAGATTCTGGGCTGATGGAAATTCAGGCCAAGATCTAAGTACAAGACAAAGCAAGTTTCACCCGCGGGCACTGAAGATGGCAGCTGCTGTGGGAAGGCTGCTCCGACATGTGAGTGCCATTCCTTGGGGCATTTCTGCCACTGCAGCCCTCAGGCCTGCTGCTTCTGGGAAGAACGAGCTTGACAAACATATTATGGTCTGGTTCTGGTCAAGCAAAATTCTTTAGCACCAGCTCCTCATAACATGCACCTGCTGTCGCCTAGCATGCACCCTATTTAAGCGTACAGCCATTGTCAATAGAGAGTTCAAAGACCTAAGCCTTGATGACTTTGAGGGGAAATATTTGGTGCTTTTCTTCTATCCTTTGGATTTCACCTTCGTGTGTCCTACAGAAATTGTTGCTTTTAGTGACAAACCTAAGGAATTTCACAATGTGAACTGTGAAGTTGTTGTGGTCTCAGTGGATTCCCACTTTAGTTGCCTGGATAAATACACCAAGAAAGAATGGTGGTTTGGGCCACATGCACATCCCACTCTTGTCAGATCTAAGCAAACTTCCTGATACTACGGTGTGCTGTTAGAAGGTCCTGGTCTTGCACTAAGAGGTCTCTTCATAACTGACCCCAGTGGAGTCATCAAGCACTTGAGCATCAATGATCTCCCAGTGGGCCGAAATGTGGAAGAGACCCTCTGCTTGGTGAAGGCGTTCCAGTATGTAGAAACCCATGGAGAAGTCTGCCTAGCAAACTGGACACCAGATTCTCCTCCAATCAAGCCAAATCCAGCTGCTTCCAAAGAGTACTTTCAGAAGGTAAATCGGTAGATCACCCATGTGTATCTGTACCTTCTCAACCCAGAGAAGAACCACAGTTGAAACCTTTTATCATTTTATAGATGACTATCTGTAGAAGGCAAGGAACCAATTGTGTTTGTATTCATAAATATTACTCTAAATGTTTTATTTTCGTAATACTGGCTAGGGCTTTTAAGCTTGGTTAGTTGCTAGTACAAGGAATCCTTTATTGGTAACATCTTGGTGGCTAACTAGCTAGTTTCTACAGAACATAATTCACCTCTGTAGAAGGCAATTCTTAGATCATGTCTTCAATGGAAACACTCTTCTGTCTTAGCCTTACTTGAATCTTGCCTACAACAAAGTAGAGCAACACACATTGAAAGCTTCTGATCAAGGGTCCTAAAGTTTTCATCTTAAATGTCTTTGTATTAAACTGAATTTTCTTTTAAGCTAACAAAGATCACAGCTTTCAGTTGTTATCAGCAGTCAAATTTAACTCCTGCAATGAACGTTTATGTGATTGAAGCAAATGTGAATATTATTTTAAAAAGTGGCAGAGTGACTTAACTGATCATACATGATCCTTCATGCCTGTAATTTATAGTTTACATAGTCATTTTATTTATTTTGTTCATTAGCTAACTTTGTCTACATATATTTCTAGATATTGATCAGTGTCATGGATTATAAAGGATATTTATTGGATCCAGGGATTGCATTTTGAAATTATTATTTTCTTTGCTGAAGTGTTCAATGCAGAGCATATAAAAAAATAAACATATTGGCCGGGCGCGGTGGCTCACGCCTGTAATCCCAGCACTTTGGGAGGCCGAGGCGAGTGGATCACGAGGTCAGGAGATCGAGACCATCCTGGCGAACACGGTGAAACCCCGTCTCTACTAAAAATACAAAAAAAAATTAGCCGGGCGTGGTGGCGGGCACCTGTAGTTCCAGCTTCTCGGGAGGCTGAGGCAGGAGAATGGCATCAACCTGGGAGGCGATGGAGCTTGCAGTGAGCGGAGATCGCGCCACTGCACTCCAGCCTGAGAGACAGAGCGAGACTCTGTCTCAAAATATAAAAAAAATAAAATAAACATATTGTAAAATAAAAAAATAAAAACAAAAAAGAAAAGAAGTTTCTGGGCTAAAGCCGTAGTGGCAGACCACCTGGAGGCACATAGGTGACAGCACTAATCAGAGCAGCGGCTGCTAGCTGGAGGCTTCACTTACCTTGCAGGATGTTGGCAGGACACATGTCAATCTTGGTGACTACCACAAAGACAGGTACATTGAGTGCCAGTGCCAAGCCCAGGTGTTCTTTGGTCATCCCCACGATGCCAGCATTACTGCCCACCTGCCCCAACACAGAAAGGAATTGTCAGGACAAGGGCAAAAATCACTTTAACCCCTGACTCAACGATGTGGGGTGTCAAAATCGGAGGAGACTTGCAAACAACAAAAAAGATAAACCCAGTCAGGGAAACAACTGTCTTGAACCATCAAAGTGAATCCAGGCCAGGAGCGGTGGCTCACGCCTATAACCCCACCACTTTAGGAGGCCAAGGCAGGCAAATCACTTGAGGCCAGGAGTTTGAGACCAGGCTGGACAACCTGGTAAGACCCCGTCTCTACAAAAAAATACAAAAATTAAGGCCAGGCACAGAGGATTACTCCTATAACCCTAGCACTTTGGGAGGTCAAGGCAGGCGGATCACCTGAGGTCGGGAGTTTGCGACCAGCCTGAACAACATGAGAGAAACCCTGTCTCTACTAAAATACAAAATTAGCCAGGCGTGGTGGCACATGCCTGTAATCCCAGCTACTCAGGAGGCTGAGGCAGGAAAATCGCTTGAACCTGGGAGGTGGAGGTTGCGGTGAGTCGAGATCGCACCATTGCACTCCAGCCTAGGCAACAAGAGTGAAACCCATTCCCCTCCCCCCTGCAAAAAAAAAAAAAAGAAAAATTAGCTGGGTATGGCAGCATACGCTGTAGTCTCAGCTACTTGGGAGGTGAGGTGGGAGGATCACTTGAGCCTGGGAGATTGCGGCTGCAGTGAGCCATGATGGAGCTACTGCACTCTAGCCTGGGTAACCGAGACTGTGTCTCATAAACAACAACAACAAAAAATTGATTCAACTTAACATCACTGGCCCTCAGTTTCCCCATCTATAAAATGGGGGGATAACAATATCCACTTCAGAGGGTCACTTGATGTTTAAATGTCACAACACACATGAAGGGTCCAGCACACAACTAGCATGAACTACGTGTTTAAGCAACTGCACCTATTATTACTGTTACTATCCTTCCAGTAACAACAAATGTTTCCAAATATCACCATAATGACTAGTTACATAAATCAGGGCACATGTATGAAATGTGCTGTACAAAAGAAGGAAGAAATTCTTATCTACTGATATGGACTAATCTCCAAAATATGCTTTTAACGGGGGAAAAAAAAAGTAAGTTGTATATAGAATGCTATCATAAAAAGAGGTGAGTAGTCAGCTGGACATGGTGGCTCATGCCTGTAATCCCTGCACTTTGGGAGGCCAAGGCGGGTGGATCACCTGAGATCAGGAATTTGAGACCAGCTCGACCAACATGCTGAAACCCCTTCTCTACTAAAAATAATAATTAAAAAAAAATTAGCTGCGTATGGTGGCGGGTGCCTGTAATCCCAGCTACTCAGGAGGCTGAGGCAGGAGAATCGCTTAAACCCAGGAGGCGGAGGTTGCAGTGAGCCAAGATTGTGCCACGGCACTCCAGCCTGGGCAACAGAGCAAGACTCCATCTCAAAGAAAATAAAAGGCGGTGGGGGATAAGTGGTGACTGATTCACGGCTTAAAAAAAGCAGCTGAAAGATATTTGGGAAACATCTGAAATAATATAAATACAGACTAGATATTTGAGGATATTAGGTAACTATTCTTCATTTTCTTAATTGTAAAAACAGTGGGAGACAGGCCTTACTTTTAGGAACTGTATGCTGAAGTGTTTGGGAGTGAAAAGTCACAATGTCTACATTGTGACTTTGTCCAGGGTGAAGACATTTCCACTATTTTCAAGTGATTCAGGAAAAAAAAAAAAAAAAAAAAAACTAAACATATATACTTGGCTGGGCAGGGTGGCTCACACCTGTAATCCCAGCACCCTGGGAGGCACCAAGGTGGGAGGATTACTTCAAGTCAAGAGTTTTGAGACCAGCCTGGGCAACATGGCAAGATCTAGTCTCTAAAAAAATTAGTATTAGCCAGGTGTGGTTGTGCACGCCTATAGTCCTAGGTACTCAAGAGGCTGAGATGGGAGGATCCCTTGAGCCCAGGAGTTTGAAAGCTTATAGTGAACTATAGTCGCACTACCGCACTCTAGCCTGGGTGACAGAGTGCGGGTTTGTCTCTTTAAAAAATATTAAATCGGGCTGGGTGCAGTGGCTCATGCCTGTAATCCCAGCACTTTGGGAGGTTGAGGTGGGCAGATTGCTGGAGGTCAGGAGTTCCAGACCAGCCTGGCCAACACGGTGAAACCTTGTCTCTACTTAAAATACTAAAAATTAGCTGGGTGTGGTGGTGCGTGCCTGTAATCCCAGCTAATCGGGAGGCTGAGGCAGGAGAATCACTTGAACCCAAGAGGCAGAGGCTGAAGTGAGCTGATAGTGCACAACTGCATTCCAGCCTGGGCGACAGAGCAAGACTCCATCTCAACAAAAAATAAAAAATTAAATAAATAAAAAACATATAAACACATATGTACCCACCATATATATATTATGCATATAAATATGGCAAAATGTTAATGATTGCTGAATCTAAGTGGTGGGTTTATGGTATTCGTTATACTATTCTTTGACCTTTTCTGAAGGTTTAAAATTGGAGGGAGAGTATATATACAAATTTGCTAGTCTGAGTACAAAATATCTCCAGCAGCTACACAAGAAACTAGAAACCCTGGTTGCCTCTGGGAGGAAACTTTTCACTATTTTGTACCATACTAAACTAGAAGAAAATCTGAAAGAAAAACTGCCATGTTGTGTTTACACAGCGCTCTATCCATTCCAGTGTGTCATGGAGATGCCCACTGCGCTTCCATGGCTCCCAGATGAGTCACCCCAGCTGGCACATCCCCCTCCCTCCACCAGGACACCTCCACAGTCTTCTCTATGTCTTCCCGTGTCCTTCAGCCACCTTTCCAACCCAAGGCAGACTTGTTTTTGCTCTTCTCAACCTGGAGAAGAGAGTGCTCTACGGCTTTGTTTTCTATATATTTTAAATATTTTTTCCTAGAAGTCAAATGCCATGGGACTATAATGAAATATTTCATTGTTTTCTACAGAAATGTTAATATTTGGATCACAACCAAAAAGTCAGATAATATATATGTAACATTTTGTCCAGGGTGTAAGACATTTCCATTAATTGGTCTTACTGTAGCTCAGCTGGAAAAATGCTTATTCTCAATCAGTTTCTATACCCTTCTTAATATTAACCCAACAACTTCCCCAAATACGCCTCTGGATCTTCCGCTAAGATCCCTTCCTGGCAAGCAGCTTTCCTCAGCCCAGTCAAGAAGCTCATCATGGCCCTTTGCAACATTCAAGGACATGGAAAATGAAGGCATGCTGAGGTCCCAAAAGCCTCAGGCAGAGAGCCTAGGAGTGTTCACACAGCATGCTCTGCCTCTCTTTACCGCTCTCCAGTTTAGGGAGAATTTGCTTGAGAACCTGTGTTTGTGCAGCAACTTGATCAAGTCTGCTATGAACAGATGCTTATGTTTACTACATTTATTAATACAGGCAGCTGAAGGAATCGAGAAATGGGGAAGGGTTTTGGGAAGGCCTTGCCAAGGGAACACTCAAGGCATGTGTGTCTCTGACTCTCTCCCTTCCCGCCCTCCCTCTTCCTTATTCCTGCTGTGAAAGCTGTGGAGATGTGCACAAGGTTATAGGTCTTGCCACTCCCCTCGGCACTCCCACTGTCTGTCCAGGGAGGAAGATCAGTGGCTCACAAAGGCTAGTTTAGCAATGGGATCTAACACGGAGTCCTCTGCTCCCTTTCTTTCTCAGTTAAATCTATTAGATGAGCTGCTTAAAAATTTTTTAATTGTTTTTTTTTTTGAGACAGAGTCTTGCTGTGTCGCCCAGGCTAGAGTGCAGTGGCACGATCTCGGCTAGCTGCAAGATCCGCCTCCCGGGGTTCAGGCCATTCTGCTGTCTCAGCCTCCCAAGTAGCTAGGACTACAGGCGCCTGCAACCACGCCTGGCTACTTTTTTGTATTTTTAGTAGAGATGGGGTTTCACTGTGTTAGCCAGGATGGTCTCGATCTCCTGACCTCGTGATCTGCCCGCCTTGGCCTCCCAAAGTGCTGGGATTACAGGCGTGAGCCACCGCGCCCGGCCTGGTTGTTTTTAATGTTCCTAGCGGGAATATTACTTAAAAATTTAATCACACTTGACCCTAAGCTTTTTGGGAGCCTCTGGACAGTCCTGTTCATTGCTGTATCATCAGACCTCACACAGTACCAGACACACAGGAGCCTCTCAACAAGGGCTGTGCACTGGCCTATCCTCCTCCCAGGCTCCAGGAGGCCACCTTTCAGGGCCTCTCGAATGTGGCCTGTGCCTCCTATGGCTGTCTTCTCCATTTCTTCCCCAGGCCTCCCCCTCTGAAGGTACTACCTACCTGGTGTCACCTCCTCAAAGTAGCCCAATCCTCTGCAGAAAACATTTCTGAAGGTAACAAGTAAGCCCCAGGAGAAACCCTCCTCTATGCCTCTGCAAAAAATAAGACAGGTCTTCAAGGGTACCTGGTTTTTACCAAGAGGATCCCTTCCCTAGCCTAATGTATGGGAGAGATCAAGGTTCAAGCCTTGAGAAGACCATTACTCAGAGGACTGGGCACCCCTGCAAAACTTGCCAGCCTCACCCGATGTTAAAGCCCCACACCAACAGGCCTCAGTCTCAGAACAATTTCAGATTTGGACATAACCAGACCCATGCAGCCCTGCTGAAGCCTCTCCTCCTTGGGGCGCCTCCCACTCACCATGAGCATGCAGAAGTCAGGCAGATGGCCTGTCATGCCGAAGACAGTGGTTTTCAGGTACTTCTCATGACCAGCCAAGTCGATGAAGGTAATGACTTTAGTGGACTTCTCACAAATCTTGGTCCACTCCAGGCTGCCGCCGTGGCTGTCAGGCTTGTTCACTACATTGCCTTCACTGTCAAAGCCCAGAATGTCGTTGCCCACACTGCTGGTGCGACCAGATTCAATTTCATGTTTGTGGCGGAAGAGTTTCTGGCGGGCAAAACCTCGGCCATTGTCCAGCTCCCCATGTGTCAGGACCCCAAGAAGCGTGCTTTTGCCGGCATCCACGTTGCCCACCACTGCTACCCTGCATGTAGATGAACCCATACATCTGTGTGAGAGTTAGTGCGTGAGTGAAGTGGAGTGACCACTCACAACCCCAGTAACTGGATCCGCAAGTCCAGGCTTGCCCTGATCCCCTCCGGCTCACAGCTCCTCCTTGAGCAGGAGGAGCACAGTGGGAAGGTTCCTGGAGCTGCTGCTGAAGAGTCATCAGAAGGGTCCAGACTCCCACAGCAGCTATCTCCCTTAACTCCCACTAGCTTGTGGGTGCTGCCAGGAAGAGCCGCAAGGCTACCAGAGGCACAAAAGGCTCTTCTCCATGACCCTGGTTTCCAGACTCACAGGCTGAAGGGAAAAGAAACAAACCCACAGAGAATGGCCACAGAATGTACGGCTGGCCTCTCTCGTGCTCCTTCCAAAGGGACAGGGAAGTGCAAAATTAGAGCAAGAAGCCACCACGTCCCCGGACACCCGGACACTTCTTTCCGCTCCTCAGGAGGGGAAAGGATGGAGCTGACATGCTGAGTGCCACAGGCTCAGTCACCAACTTCCGTGAAGAATGGGGACCCTGGCTGGGCGCGGTGGCTTATGCCTGTAATCCCAGCACTTTGGGAGGCCGAGGCGGGTGGATCACGAGGTCAGGAGATCGAGACCATCCTGGCGAACACGGTGAAACCCCGTCTCTACTAAAAATACAAAAAATTAGCCGGGCGTGGTGGCAGGCGTCTGTAGTCCCAGCTACTTGGGAGGCTGAGGCAGGAGAATGGCATGAACCTAGGAGGCAGAGGTTGCAGTGAGCCGAGATTGCGCCACTGCACTCCACACTCGGTGACAGAGCGAGACTCTGTCTAATTAAAAAAAAAAGAAAGAAAGAAAGAAAAAGAAAAAAAGAATGGGTACCCCAAACCGTCCTGAGACCTCCTCACCTGACCTCCAGGAAGTCATTGTCTCCTACTCGTTTCCGGACCAGGTAATCACGCACGCGGCCCCCAGCTTCTTGCCGTTCCCGCAGAAGGATGACATCGGCCTCTATCTGTTCCGCCATGCTCTTCACTGTGGCGTAGGAGGCCTCCATGTCAGCTTCACTCAGCCCATACTCAGTCCCATCTGGTGACAAGAGCCCAGACATCAGCAGGAGAGAGAGTCCTGACCAACCAGCATGCCAACCAGCCAGCCAGGAACCCCACCTAACAAAGGCCACCACCCCCTGACCCCAGCACTGCAGAGGAACAGGGGTCATCTCTACCTGAGAGAAAACCTGGGCACACACCAAGTTAAAACATGACAGTGCCACAGACCTCCTCATCAAGCAGAGCATTCGCTAATTCATTCAACAACAGTCACTGAGGCTCTCCCAGGTTTTATGCCAAGCCTCATGCTGGGTACTAGGACTACAGGTGCCCCTAGCGAGCTCACAGCCCAGTGGGGGAGGCAGACAGGAAATTAATTAATTGCAATACAGCTCGAGTGCTGCACTCTAGGACTGTGCGAACAGAACATAAAGCACTGCCTGGGGAAGCCGAGGACAGTTTTGCAGAGGACTGACGCCAAGCTAGGTCAACAAGTGCTGGGCCTGCAGAAGGAGGAAGGACATCCTAGCCAGAGGAACAAAGCGTAGCGTGGCAGATCATGGCACGTTCAGGGACCAGGAAGCAGCTCAGTGTGTTGGGGAGCAGGATGGGTGACATGGAGTGGCGGGAGACCACGAGAGGTGGAAGCGGCACAACAGACGGACAGCAGCGACACACCTTCTGCACCAGGCAGTGAGACACCCATGGGCTAAGGCAGGGGAGTAACATGATCAGATGGCTGTGGGTTAAAAAGATCTCCTGGGTAGCAGTGCCGAGTATGCACCAGCAAGTGAGAGACCAGTAAGGGGGAGTCCAGTTAGGAAGTAATTCTAATAATGCAGGCAAGAGATGATGACGACAGAAAGATGGAGGAAAATGGGGGAGGAACTCAGAAACATTTTAGAGATAAGATTTTTAACTGAGGTGGCTCAGGTGACATGTCCAGCAAGCAGCTGGAGAAATGAGTTTGAGCTAAGGACAAGGAAGGGAATCAGACAGAAGGCAGGACCAACTGACGAAACAGTTATTGAGCTCCTACTATATGACAACCTGTCAGCTGCTTTCCATGAGGTGTTGAATTTAATTTCCACAATCACTCCCTCAGCCTTTCCCAGCTGTCCTGTCTCCAAGCGCCCCCTGTTCCTTCCCTAGCTGGCTAACCCCTTCAGCATGTGTGGCTCTCTTCCCCCGCACCAAGTATTCTCCTTGTCTCTTCTCCTCCTCCCACTCCAAACAAGCTCCTAAACTAAGGAAAGGAAAACCACCCCCTTTCCCTTGCCCCTGCTTATCTGCAAAGCTACCATCTCCTGTTTTTCCTTTCACCATCAAACATCTCGAGAGTCATCAACGCATGTTGACTGTACTACCCCACCATCTACTCACTGGGAATCTGCCCGCTACAGAAGAAACCGCAGTTGTCACATGCCACCAGCGGCCTTTTTTTTTTTTGAGATGGAGTCTCGCTCTGTCACCCAGGCTGGAGTGTAGTGGCACAATCTTTGCTCACTGCAACCTTTGCCTCCCGGGTTCAAGCGATTCTCCTGCCTCAGCCTCCCAGGTAGCTGGGATTATAGGAGCCCGCCACCATGCCCGGCTAAGTTTTGTATTTTCAGTAGAGACAGGGTTTCACCATGTTGGCCAGGCTGGTCTCGAACTCCTGACCTCAAGTGATCCGCCTACCTCGGCCTCCCAAAGTGCTGGGATTACAGGCGTGAGTCATCATGTCTGGCCCACCAGTGGCCTTCTAAACTCTCTAGCTAATGCCCTCTTCTTGATTCCCACAGCATTCGATACTGCTGGCCACTCTGCCTTTCCCTCTTGAAGCACTTCCCTCTTGCCCTGCTTGCGCATCACCTGACCTCTCCTGATGTTCCTCCCCACCCCTGTCCCCCGGCTCCTGTCTCCTGAATGCCAGTCTTTTCCAGTAGTCTGTCAGTGGCCCTGTTCTGTTTCCTCCAAACTTTCCCCTTGGCCATCTTGTTCTATGGCTTCAGGTGTCATTTTGAAAACTATACAAACACTCATTCCTAACACCATCCTATGCCCAGAACTCCAGACTGAATTTCCAATTGCCTGGATGATAACACCTAGAAGTCTGATATCCAAACTCAACACCCACCCCAACCCTCTTTTAAACAGCACAAACACTAACAATGTTAATAAAGCATTTTATTTCTCACTGTAATCTTATGAGGTGGGCATTACTGTTCCCTTTTAACAGTGGGGTAAAAAGAACCTAGGGAGATCTCAGAGCTGGGAGGGGCCATGAGTTCAGGTCTTCAGATTCCAAACCTAGAGCCTTTTCCTCTAGAGCAAGGGTTCCTCTTACCGCCTGACCAGTTCCTTCTTTATTTCTGACAATGACAATACCACCTCTCTAGCCACCAGTCTCCTCAGTCCAGTCCTCCTGATTCTAGCATTTTACCTTGCCTCCTTCCCTGATGTCTGCCCTTTTTGCCAATCCACAGCCACCAACCTGATTCAAGTTCTTATTCTACCTGAACCACCACAACAGACTCTTAACTTTTGTCTTTACAAATTCAGTCTATTCCCTCCAACCAACCCCTTAAGGTCCTAAATAAAGCACAGCTCTGATGCTGTCACTTCAAGTCAAAGCCTCTGAACGGCTCCCCAGGCCCAGCTGCTTAACAGCCTCCCCATTTGTGCCGTACTCCCTCCTCACTCTCCCCTTGTAAGCTCTGTCCCAGTGCAAGCGGCCCCATCACACACACAGCACTCCCCTTCCTTGTGCTGGGGTTCTCTGCAGGGTCCTAGCTCTACTACACCTTTGCTCATGATTTCCTATCCTGGAAGCCTAACAGTGCATCTCCTCCTGGCAAAATCCTACTCATTCTGCCCACAAACGTCTGTGTCTCCCTTACATTTGCAAAGTACTGCCTTGTGCAACAGTGTTTTGGATACACATCCTCCCCTCCCCGCACAATACATAAGCATCTTGAAAACAAGCAACATACCGCAACAATTTCCTGATGCCCCACAACCAATGCCTTTCCTACATCAAGTCCTCAAATGTTTGTAAAATGTAAAACAAATGAACAAAGAGGGAGCGGTTGGGAAGAGGAGTTTCTAAATGCATGGCCAAGTGAGCTGTGAAAGCCTTCCGGGTTAGAGAAGGGCTTGCTGGGAGTGTTCCTGAGAAGGCTGGCGAAATTCTATTCAATCTCCCCTGCCCCTGTTCTTTCAGGTCCTGCTCTGCACCAAGGGCTATCACCAATGTCACCTTGTCCATCAGGGCTCTCGGTCAGTCACATTACCCGTCTCCAGCATGCATCACATTCCTCACTCTGTGGAAGTGGAGACAAAGGTGGAGGAGAAAAGCTGCAGAGGATCCAATTACTAAAGGCCACATATTCAGCCATGCCAGACGCTAATCAGATTTCCATCCTGCTGGCTCAGTTACCTTTCTTATATGTATTTTCCTTTTCTACAGGCTGCAAAGACTCCCTAGACTTTCAGAATGAAAGTCTAACCTCTGTGGCCTGGCATTTAAGGACCCTGAGAATCTGAGCCCTGCCTTCCTCTGCCCAGCCTCTCCTCCTACCACGCAGTACCTCATACTCTCCACTCATCCCACTGGATTACTTCTGGTCCACTATATACTCCTGTCTCCAATGCCTCCACGCCTTTGTGAGAATGGTTTCCTCTGCCCATTCACTATTCCCTCCATCCACCTGGAAAATTCCTACTCATTCTTTAGAATCAATTAAAGGGGCAGCTCCTCTTCACAGCCTTTCCTGACTCTTCCACAAAGACTTAGTACTCCTCGGCTAGGTGTGGTGGCTCACATCTGTAATCCCAGCACTTCGGGAGCCTGAGGTGGGGCGGATCACCTGAGGTCAGGCGTTCGAGACCAGCCTAGGCAACATGGTAAAACCCCGTCCCTACTAAAAATACAAAAATTAGCCAGGCGTGGTGGCGGGCACCTGTAGTCCCAGCTATTCGGGAGGCTGAGGTGGGAGAACTGCTTGAACCCAGCAGGCAGAGGTTGCAGTGAGATCGCACCAATGCACTCCAGTCTGGACGACAGAGAGAAACTCTGTCTCAAAAATCATAATCATAATCATAATAATTTTAAAAGACTTAATACTCCTCCTAGGTCCCCTGAACTTTTATTATTTTTTTTTTATTGTTTTTCTTTGGAGACAGTGTCTCACTCTGTCACCATCTCAGCTTACTGCAACCTCCACCTCCCGGGTTCAAGTGATTCTTGTGCCTTAGCCTCCTGAGTAGCTGGGATTGCAGCAGTGCACCACCATGCCCAGCTAAATTTTTGCATTTTTAGTAGAGATGGGGTTTCACTATGTTGGCCGGGCTGGCCTTGAACTCCTGACCTCAAGTGATTGGCCCACCTTGGCCTCCCAAGGTGCTGGCAGTTATAGGCATGAGCCTTCTTTTTGAAAGAAATCTCACGATAAATCAACTACAACCTGGGACCCTTAAAACAATTATTACTGCAACTACTAATACTAGCTAACACTTATGTAATGCTTACTATTCCCGATGATCTCCTCGAATTCTCATTTAATCTTCACTACTACACCATGGGAGAGATTCTACTATTATCCCCATTTTAAGACAAGGAAAAGATTCAGTAGGCAAATCCAGGCCTGCCAGGCTCCAGATCCTATAGATTAGGCCAGACTGTCCCCTTTTAAAATAACAACATTAAGAATGTATATTTAAAGAGCACATTCCTCTATACTGGTTATAATTTTTAAATGTCTCATTTCTCTATGCAAAATTTCTCTGAGGTAGGATGAGGAAGGTGTCATTATTCCCATTTCACAGAGAAAGGACGTGATAAACAGAGGTGAAGCAGCAAGGGAATCACTGATGAAACTGACTCCTTGGGGGCCCTGTATCTGGGTTCATCTTCTGTTTAATGTTCAACTTGTTTAACTAGTTATGATCTCTTTCTATTTGTAAATAATTCCAGCAGGAGGAGTCACTATGAATCTAATGGCATCCACCTGGTGGATTCAAGGATGACGCTTGGGTATACAGATGTGTTAATAAATGTCTGACATCTTACGCTTTGCCATGGGTGGGTTAATTAGTTGTGAGTTGTCAAAGCATGGTAAAATTCACTGAGTCCACATAAAAGGATGAGGGAAAAGGGGAGTCTTAAGAATCTGGGTCTTCAGCCGGGCGCGGTGGCTCAAGCCTGTAATCCCAGCACTTTGGGAGGCCGAGACGGGCGGATCACGAGGTCAGGAGATCGAGACCATCCTGGCTAACACGGTGAAACCCCGTCTCTACTAAAAAATACAAAAAACTAGCCGGGCGAGGTGGCGGGTGCCTGTAGTCCCAGCTACTCGGGAGGCTGAGGCAGGAGAATGGCGTAAACCCGGGAGGCGGAGCTTGCAGTGAGCTGAGATCCGTGGCCACTGCACTCCAGCCCGGGCGACAGAGCGAGACTCCGTCTCAAAAAAAAAAAAAAAAAAAAAAGAATCTGGGTCTTCAAAGAACAGACTCAACACTTGTCAAAATTGACCTATATGTGGTTTCTGAAATTCTACAATCATTAAGTGATCTTTGAGTGGTTCATCTTATTAGAGCAGACCAGATGTGTACCTGACATCAAAGCTTCAACAGGCTACCAATGATCTCCTACTTAACAAATGGAGTGTTTTTTCTTTTGAACCTGGCACTCATTGCTGCCTCTGTAGCACTTGATAATGCTAATCAACTCTCTCCCTTTCTTGATGTGCAACCTCTTAGTTTGCCTATCTCTCTGACCATGCCCTTCCTTTAGGTGGTAAGACCCGCATCTAGGGAGGTAGCAGCAAGGATGGGAATGAAAGAACAGATATGAAAGATATTTCAAAGGAAGGCACAGCTGCATCTGGAGAGCAAATCCTTCTTCCTTATGTCACTCTTACATTTCCAAATACTGTTTCCCATGGAGATTATTTGTGTCTATGCCTTCTTTCCTCCTTGGGGCAGGGACCAGATTTTAAGTTTCCAAAAGAGCTTTGCAACAGTCGCAAGCCTTAGAAGATACTTAATAGATATGTGTCAAATAGTTTAAGAATGATTTTGAGATTTCTTCAGTCTTCAACTCAAACTACAAAAGAATTATTACCTGGCTTTACAAAGCCTACATTCAGCAAAGAAAAGTGTTTCTTTAATGATGCATCCAGGCCCACCTGGACTTCCTGCAAAGATGGCAGAGACAAGTGTTGGTATGGGCTGAATCCTAATCGTTAACAACCCCAGTTGTCATTTCAGCAAAGATAATCCCATAATGAAGACGAAGGTAAGCGGGTCTTGTATTGAAGTTGCCAACTAGGAGCAACGAGGGGAAAAAAACCCTAATATACTCTGGGATTGTTGTAAGGGCTGCCTTCCTCTAAAATAGTAGGTTCTGTTACAAGGAATAAGCAGCTTGGAGAACAATAACTAGTCCCTTTCAGAATGGTTACAAGCCTATGTGTCTGATGACCTCTGTTATCCCAGCTATCCAGACTAAATGGTCAGTATGGTCTGGGGCAAGGAGCCTGACTGAAGAGAGGAATTCTGGGCATCTTTTCTGTGCTGACACCAAGAAGAATCACAGAGTCCTCAGCTAAGCAGAAAATAAGTAACAATGGGATCTGTAAACAGAGCTTGGAAGGGAAGACCTCCAGCAGCCCAGGAATAAGCTTAATTCTAGACCTAACTATGGCTTGCCCTATTACCTTAGACAAGAAGTTCCTTTGCTTTGTGCTTCATTTCCTCTTATGCAAATGGAGAGTACTGGAGGCAAGAAGGAAGCATCTGTAAAACTGCTTGGAAAGTGAATCTTTCAAGTCAACCATATCATAGCCACTAAGGTCAGAATTAACATTCGCTTTGTACTTTCATGTACTCCAAACAGTTCGGCAGACACTAAAGAATCACTATAACTAAGACACATAAGCAGAAAAGTTCAGAGGGGAAAATGTGCTCTAAATAATTTTTACTTTTTTTGAGACGGAGTTTCGCTCTTGTCACCTAGGCTGGAGCACAATGGTGTGATCTTGGCTCACTGCAACCTCCACCTTCCAGGTTCAAGCAATTCTCCTGCCTCAGCCTCCCGAGTAGCTGGGATTACAGGCGCCCGCCACCACGCTCGGCTAACTTTTTGTATTTTTAGTAGAGATGGGGTTTCACCATGTTGGCCAGGCTGGTCTCAAACTCCTGACCTCAGGTGATCCACTCATCTTGGCCTCCCAAAGTGCTGGGATTACAGGCGGCAGGGCCACCGTGCCCGGCCCAATAATTTTTTAAAATAAAGTGAAAGGAAAACTATGCTCACCTGATCCCTGCCCAATGACATATATGGTCTCTCCGCATCCCTCGTCCATCCTCTCCCACATCTGCCGAAGTAGGCTGTCATACTGCTCTGAAGTAGGGCTCACTAGAACCAGCTAGAAAAGAAACCAACAGCCTTAGGACCACACTTGCTAGAAGAGCACCACAGCCAAAGCCGATCAATATAGCCTAACCAAAGATCCTGACTGAAACCCACAGTACCCTCATCTGAAAAAGCTGCACAGCCCCTTCATGCCCTCTCTGCTTCTCCTGAAGTAGCCTTTGAGCCTCAGGCCTTATATGAGCCAAATGATATACTAAAATGGGTATGTCTGAGCCATAACCCATGGTAAAGAGAGCACAAGCAGCCTGTCTCCTGCTGCTTAACAGGAGGGGCAGGACCCGAGTGACTGAGAATATGGCACTGTGGATAGAAAGCACAGTGCTTTCCACCTACATGCCAAAGTCTTCTACCTGCAGTTGACATCTGGAAGCCCACAGGACATTTACCTCATAAACCTCCATGCTCTCCACCCACAGGCCAGTGGCTCCCAGGATAACAAAAGAATTCTGTTCTATCTTCTTAGCTATATTGAATATTTGGGAATGAAAACTGCCTGCAAGACTCATCTTCATCAACAAAACACCATCACTATTACCACTACGAGGAGTATTACCACCATCATTTTGCCAATGTCTGCCAATAACATTCAAGTATCAACCACTTATTTGGGGAAGCCATTTGGCAATCAGACCCCATTCTCTAACTACTCCTGTGTGACCTTGGACAAAGAATTTAACCCCTCTGAGTTTCAGTTTTTCAATCTATAAAACGGAGTTAATACTACCTGCATCCTAAGGCCACCGTAAACAGCAAATATAATAACATGTAAAGCATCTAGTCCACAGCTCAATAAATGTGAAACTACAAGCTTTTCTTCACCCAATCATTCCCAGAAAAACCTTATTGGATGAAACTAGCCACCACTATTCACTAAGTGTTTCTCCCTTTGGAAGCTCTCGGAGCCTTAGGTCTCCACATTTACTATTGTAAGGATATGAACCTTTAGCTTCTAATCTGTTCCTCTGGAATCAATCTATTCAATCCAACCCTTCTCTCCCTCCACGCCGTCACTTTTTCTTTTTGAGATCATCAATATTAATATACATAGGATTTTTTTTAATTGTGAGGACTTCCCCAGCTATGTGATGAAATAACACTTCTAGGAATATTAAATGAGCTGGTCAAGAAATGAAGGTACTACCGTCTTTGCAACTCTGCCCTGCAATTTCCTACCATGTTTCTTCAGCACCTTGACCATGTGTTGACACCCAGTTTGTTTGCTCTGGAGTCAGGTCCATAATCTTGTAACTTCCTGAGTTGACTCATCAGAGCTTGTAATTGTAACCTGGATGTTTCCTGGGTCGTTTACATCACCCTGGCCATCCCTCTCTCTAAGTTTGGCCATCCTCATTATGGCATTAAAGGCACAAGACAGGACCAACTTTGACAGGCTAGCTGGCTTCCATGTGCTCACCTGAGAATAGAAGGGCAAAGAGCAGTTGAAAATAACTTTCTTAGGTTGCAGGGAAAGTTCCTTCCAGTTTAGGACCAAGTTTCATGGAAATCTGCCACCATAAACTATAAAAAGTCACAAATATTTTCAAAGCTGGATAAAATGTCTATCGTAACTATCCTACAAATGTAAGTGGTGGTATTGGCGTTCTGTCTTTCACCTACTGCTATTTAATCTGCACAGGAAATCAGGAACTATCTCGTTCACTTCAAACATTTACTGAATCTCTAGTATGCATCAGGCACTATTAGGTGTCTTATTATATACTTCTAATTTTTACAACCCATCTGTACTTTCTTAAGATGAGGTGGTTGGAGAACTGAAAGGTTAAGAAACTTTCCAACGTCACAGAGCCTTTCGACGGTAGGGCAGGAAAGCGAACTCAGCCCTGTCTGACTCCCAACTTGGCATTCTTTCCCTAAGGAACGTTAAGCACTTTCAAAACACCAGTCACATCTTCTATTTACTTTTCTGTTCTTCACAATGTCAAGCCGTTGGCGAGTCCTTAATTCCTGCCTACCTTCTCGACAGCTCAGAAGACACGGTTTTAAACGTCCTTCACTGCTCTACTCATACAAGACGAGCTTCCACTCCCAGGATAGCGAGACTAAGGAGCCTACCCATCTTTCCATTTTGTTTCGGGTGGCCTCGAAAAGTAGACATTCTCGGGCATGCTCGTCCCCAGCTGGGCGACTACTTTCTGTTTCCTTTCCCGAGTCTGGGAAGAGACGCGGCTGCCACCCTGCCCTGCCTTTCGACTACCTGTCTTCGCGAGCGTATCGGCCCCCTGCCCGGGCCCCCTCGCCCTTCTGCTGTCCCGCGCGGTCCAGGGAGAGGAGATTCTAGGTCTCCGAATCCCCTCAAGCGGGACCCGAAGAACGGGGAGGGGCACTGAGCGGGGACAGGGACCGCGCGCAGCGCTGCCGGCATCGGGCACCCCCGTTCCACGTGGCAGAGCCGAGGGGTTACGATCTCGGCGGGAGGCTGGGCTGGCGACGCGGGGAGCCAAGGTGGGTGCGGGGACCATGGTGACGGCCCCTCGCGCCGCAAGCCCCAGCACGTCCCGGGGACCAGCAGGTGGGCGGGCTCGGCCCCTTCCTCCCATTCCACGCTCCCCGCCGAGAGGACGGCCGCTGGCCCCGCCGTCGCCCCGGAGACTGCTCGGCCCGGAGACTGCTCGGCCCGCCGCCCGCTCCCCTCAGCGCCCGCCGCCGCCGCCCGGGCCTACCTTGCTGGTGAGGTCCAGCTCTGGCTCGCCGTTGAGCGCCTCGCCGTCCTCGCTGCAGTCCGAGTCAAAGCCGCCGTGGAGTCGGGCGGCGGCCGCCGCGGCCCTGGCCGCCCCCGGGGAGCTGGGCTCGGGGGCGAACATAGAGGCCGGGACCGGCGAGTCCATCGCGGAGCGATTGCGCTCCGCCGCCATCTTTAATAACTTAGGCTAATTCGTAGCCGGCTTCCCTCCCTCCCCGGCTCATTTGACTAATCTATGCACAGAGCTCCGCCCCGCTCCTTATCGGAATAATTTATGCAAAACTTCTCCAGCCGCGTACTGGGTGACACGTATCTCTAGCTAAGAAACAGTCGACCAGGCCTCTCAGCGACCAATCCCTGCAGAGCTTTCAAGTACCTAATGAATAATTAATGAGGCCCAAACCCCAACAACAAATGTCTGAGACGTCACGCGCCCTGCTCCCAGCTTGGGAGGGGACAGTACCGAGTCCCTGCTACCCGCCCGAAGCCTTCCCGCCAACGGGAGCAGAGAAGAGTGTGACTGACACAGCAGCCATCCAATGAGGAGAGAAATACAAACAACGTTACTCGTCAACGCCCCTTCACTCTCCTTGTTTCCAGAGGCGGTGCTGAGCCTGCAAATCGTACTGCAAAACAGTAGGCGCTGTAAGCCTTCCGATGACGGACAAGGGCAGGACCCAATCGAGTCATAGAACAGGTCCCGCGCCTGGACCCGCTCACGGAGATAGTAAACTGCAAAATGAGCCTCCCACTCGATTCAGTGACTGAGGCAGTCGCTGGAACGCCGATGTCCAACGTGCTGGCATGCTCCAGGCAACTTTAATAGTAGGATCGATGCTGTACGTTCCAAGAGTTGTAATACTATAGCAGCCAGAGTGAGGCAATAATTAAATGCTGACCTTAGGGAGAATTCTACATTCACTGCCTTTGCGGAGACAATCACACGAACTAAAAACAGAGGCAAGCAGCTAAAATTAAAAGCCAAAAAAACAGCTCACCACTTTTGTGGTGAACTGCTAAACCGAGATCTAGGGTCTCATAAGGTAGTTTCCCATGGGTTATTTTTCCAGAGTCATCAGTTGTGAAAAGCCCCAACCCAAAATGCCATCAACACAAGTTTTAGTGTCTTGAATTCCTGTTTCAAAAGCCGGAAAACCCTAAGCCGTCATTGCTTGGCGAAATTAGGGATTAACCAACGTCTAATAACGTCGGCCTTGGCCCCTCGTCCCAGGCATCAAGCAAACAAGAGCATGTTTGAGAAGATAAGGAATCCAAGATTTAGGGTTTAAACCTAACCCCTAAATCTTTAGTGAGCAAGTGGCAGGATTGAAAATGGCTTTCAGTTTTGGGGATCTACCTGAGAAGAAAGAGTCTTCTTGTCCCTGTTTTCCACTACTATCAAGCCGTTTTTTTGTTTTTTGTTTTTTGTTTTTTTAATTTTATTTTGAGACGGAGTTTCGCTCTTGTTGCCCAGGCTGGAGTGCAGTGGCGCGATCTCCGGCTCACTGCAACCTCTGCCTCCTGGGTTCAAGCAAGTCTCCTGCCTCAGCCTCCTGAGCAGCTGGGATTACAGGCATGTGCCACCACACCCAGCTAATTCTGTATTTTTAGTAAAGACAGGGTTTCTTCATGTTGATCAGAGTGGTCTCGAACTCCCAACCTCTGGTGATCCGCCCGTCTCAGCCTCCCAAAGTGCTGGGATTACAGGCGTGAGTCACCACGCCCAGCTTACTATCAAGTCTTATTTGCACAAACACAGCTGGGAATCTTGGACAGGAAGTCATCTGAGTCCAATGGTCTTGATACTCTTCTTATGTGCTTTTTAATTTCTTCCTTGCCAAATTGCTCACCACCATCCTATATGGGCTAGGAGCAGTGGCTCACACCTGTAATCCCAGCACTTTGGGAGGCTGAGACGGGTGGATCACTGGAGGTCAGGATTTCGAGACCAGCCTGGCCAACATGGTGAAATGCTGTCTCTACCAAAAATACAAAAATTAGCTGGGCGTGGTGGCATGCGCCCGTAATCCCAGCTACTCTGGAGGCTGAGACAAGAGAATCCCTTGAACATGGGAGGGCAGAGGTTGCAGTGAGCCAAGATCACATGACTGCACTCAAGCTTGGGCAACAGAGTGAGATTCCGTCTCACAAACAAAACAAAGCAAAACAAAACAAAGTACTGGAGGCCTGAACTCATAACTGGCTTCTGAAGGAGAGGCACAGTCTTGTGGGACTGAGCCCTTAACCACTGGGATCTGACAGTATCTCCAGGTAGACAGTGTGAGACGAATTGAATTGAACCAGAGGACATCCAGCTGGTGTCCCCTGCAGAACTGATGGGTTGCTGGTGGGGAGAAATCCACACATTTTGGTGACCAGAAGTGTTGTGTTGTATTGAGAGTAGAAAATTTTAAGAAACAGACTTTGGCTTTTCCTATATGGCCCAGATTGATAGCATCTCACCAACTGGCTCTTCCAAAGAGTTCAAGTCGGCCGGACGCGGTGGCTCATGCCTGTAATCTGAACACTTTGGGAGGCTAAGTGGCAGATCACTTGAAGTCCGGAGTTCGAGACCAGCCTGACCAACATGGAGAAACCCCGTCTCTACTAAAAATACAAAATCAGCCGGGTGTGGTGGCACATGCCTGTAATCCCAGCTGCTCAGGAGGCTGAGGCAGAAGAATGGCTTGAACCCGGGAGGCAGAGGTTACAGTGAGCAGAGATTGAGTCATTGCACTCCAGCCGGGGCAACAAGAGCGAAGCTCCTCCGTCTCAAAAAAAAAAAAAAAAAAAAAAAAAAAGAGTTCAAGTCCAAAATGTGCTGACTGCTGATAGCGAACTAAAAAACATGCCCTTTGCACTATAGCCTTTACCCAGAAAAGAACTCTCAGAGCAGGTACTTTTGAATTGAACAGGGAACTCTATTATGACATTTTAGAGAAGGAATTCCTTACCCTACCCATCTACACGTCTTTCTAAAGAAAAGTTGGAGCCTAGGTTCAAATTCTGTATTCACTATATACTGGGTTCACATACCATATGTATGGGACCTTAAGCAAGTTAACTTCTCAGAGCTTGTTTTCTCCTTTGAATAAATAAAGTATCTAACAGGATTAAATCAGCTGCAAACGAACTAATATATGTAAAGCACTTAGAACAGTGATTGCTGCACAGCAAGCCCTCAAACTATTCATATGTAAATATAACCACAGCCGTGGGTAGCTTACAATTTTTTTTTTTTTTTTTTGAGACAGAGTCTCGCTCTGTCCTCAGGCTGGAGTGCAGTGGCAGGATCTCCGCTCACTGCAAGCTCCGCCTCCCGGGTTCACGCCATTCTCCTGCCTCAGCCTCCTGAGTAGCTGGGACTACAGGCGACCGCCACCATGCCTGGCTAATTTTTACAGGGGTGAGCCACCACACCGGGCCACAAAAATTTAAGGTAATTCAGAAGTTGGCTGGACAGAGCCAGAGGGCTCCTCACCCTGTGGCAGGCACTCCAGCGTGTTAAATTATAATATTGAGTGTAATGGTGTTAAAACAGCCGCGTTTGGGCCGGGCCTGTAATCCCAACACTCTGGGAGGCTGAGGAGGGCGGATCACGAGGTCAGGAGATCAAGACCATCCTGGCTAACACGGTGAAACTCCGTCTCTACAAAAAATACAAAAAATTAGCCGGGCGTGGTGGTGGGCACCTGTAGTTCCAGCTACTCAGGAGGCTGAGGCAGGAGAATGGCGTGAACCCGGGAAGCGAAGCTTGCAGTGAGCTGAGATCGCGCCACTGCACTCCAGGTTGGGCAATGGAGTGAAACTCCACCTCAAAAAAAAAAAAAAAAAAAAAAAAAAAAGTCGCGTTTGCCAGGTGCGGTGGCTCACACCTGTAATCCTAACACTTTGGGAGGCTGAGACGGGCGGATCACTTGAGCCCAGGAAAGGTTCGAGACCAATTTGAGCAACGTGGTGAAACCCTATCTCTACAAAAATAAAAATAAAAATGAGCCAGGTGTGGTGGTGTATGCCTATAGCCCCAGTTACTCAGCAGGCTGAGGCAGGAAGATCGCTTGAGCCCAGGAGGTCGAGGCTGCGGGTGAGCCGTGATCGCGCCACTGCACTCCAGCCTGGGAAACAGAGCAAGACCCTGTCTCAAAAATAAATAAAACTTTAGGCCGGGCGCGGTGGCTCACGCTTGTAATCCCAGCACTTTGGGAGGCCGAGACGGTTAGATCTCAAGAGTTCGAGGCTAGCCTGGCCAACATGGTGAAACCCCGTCTCTACTAAAAATACAAAAATTAGCCCTGGGGAAGTGGCAGGGGCCTGCAATCCCAGCTACGCGGGTGGCTGAGACAGGAGAATCGTTTGAGCCCAGGAGGTGGAGGTTGCAGTAAGCTGAGCTCGCCCCAATACAATTCAGCCTTGGCTACAAGAATGAAACTCCGTCTCAAAAATAAACAAAAACAAACTAAATTTAAAGTGCAATTTCTTCTCGTTTTTCCAGTTTTACGAAAAACCCAAAAGGAGGGCAGCTAAGGTGGATACTGATGCCTACCACGCACCCTAAGAGCAAGTAAAGGCAAAAAAATGAAATCCACGTGGGACTGCGAGCAGTTCGCCGTTTCCCGACGACACACACAATGCGCTTCGGTATACTTCGCGCAGAGGTCTCTGCAGAGAGAAAAGCCACCGTGAGAAGAGCGGGGAGCCCCCAGACAAGAGGGCAGTGGCTTGTGTGTAGTGAACCGAAATGCGACAACACGGAACTGCAACAGGAGTCTCCTTTCCACTTGAAATGTGATTCCCAGCGAGGCACCTACCCTTGGCGCTCCCTGGACAGTGCGGCACGGTCCGGCCCACTAACCAAGGCAATTTGCGCCCGACTGAATCAGGTGCTTCAAAATCCCCCCTGGTGGGCCGCACGTTAGCCACACAGAAAACAGTCAACGCAGAAGGAGCGAGAACGCTCGGCCTAGAAGCCCGGTCCAGAGAGGGGAGGGGTGCTGAAAGCCGCGGACCGCAGCCGCTGGCCTGCAGGACTCCCTCAGGCCGCCCCGCCCCGCCAGAGACCGCGCGGAGCCGAGCGGCTGGACCTCAATCCTGCCGGCCGCCGCCGAGCTCCGCAGCCCGCAGCCCCACACCCAATGCCTCTGCCACACCCCAACCGTTCAACTGTGCTCGTACACGCCCGGCGTCCGCGGCACCCAGGCCGGTGCCGATGACGTCAGACCTACGTTAGGCGTGACGCCACGGCTGGGAGGAGCGAGGACGGCGCCGGAGGGCGTTTCCGGAGCACGCGCCGGGCGGGGGCCGCTGACGTCGGGCTCAGGTGCGCGCGCCCGCCCGCGCGGCCCAGTTGACGGCCCGCACTCCAGGTGGCGGCCGTCGGCGGTGAGGGGGCGGCCGGCGTTGAGCGGTCCCCAAGGCGGTGGGGTCTGCGGCCGGGGGCGCGGCGGGAGGGCGTCTGGGCCTGCGCTCACGTGACGGGCGGGGAGGTTGGTGTAGGAGCGGCGAACCGGGTGGGTCAGGGCTCGGGAGCGCGAGGCTGACTGTCCGGCCCCACCCCTTGCGGGCCAACCCGTCGCCGCGCGGAAGGAACCTTCCCTCGGGCAGGGGCCGGCCTCGCCGCGCACTTCCCGCTCCCGCTTGCCGCTGACCAGAGTTGTCTCTTTTTCCGCAGGGCCGCGGCCAGAGGGCGAGAGTCCGCGCCTTCCGAAGGAGCCGCGCCCTGCGGGCCCCACCGTACCCAAGGGGATGGAGGGCTGCCCCCGAGGCCCCCGCGCGGCTCGCGGTCCCACGCCTGCCGGCCCGCGCTAGCTGCTCGACTCGTGCGCTTTATCCGCCACCCAGGCCTTGTCTCCCGAGTCAGTGGCATCGTGGTTCGAAAGAAATGGAAGAAAAGGAGCGATGTGACCGATGCTGTTCGGTCCTCCTGCTTTGAGGCCTGGCATTTGCAGAGGGAAACAGCAAGAAAATCGTGGGGAGTTTTGAGGGGGGTGGGAGGGAAGGGTGGGGAAACGGAAACAAGATCTTACATTTTATGGGTTTTTTTTTTTTTTTAATTCTGCACTTTGACAGTGGTAGCAAAATGAAAGTAATCCAAAAGTTATTTTTCTATTGAGAAGAGAAAAGAGGTGGGTTTTTTTTTTCCTTTTGATTCCAATCCTTTCTCCCAGTGACAAAGCATAAATCATGGACACCAGAGAATAAAGTGGACCTCAGGAACCCGGAAAAGACTGAGAAGCTTACATTCTTCCTCTGGAGGGAAGAGTGGGGTGTTTATAGCCATCTCTGGAACCTAAAACAAAAAACATGAGTTGTGTGCCATGGAAAGGAGACAAGGCCAAATCTGAATCATTGGAGCTGCCCCAGGCAGCACCCCCACAAATCTACCATGAGAAACAGCGCAGGGAGCTTTGTGCCCTCCACGCCCTCAATAATGTCTTCCAGGACAGCAATGCCTTCACCCGGGATACGCTGCAAGAGATTTTCCAGAGGTAGGGGACCCTTCTGCTTGGCATCTTGATACTTACTGATATTTCTGGATATCTGTGGGTGGGACAATGTCTCAGTTTCATAAACCTTTAAATCTATAGGTATTAGCTAGATGCCGTTAGCAGGTATAAGGGACACAAGACAGGAGAAGATAATCACTACCATGTATCGGGCACGTACTGTGGGCTGGGAAAGTGCTCATATTCTCGGCTGTGTTTTCTTGAGTGATCTGCTCAACAATCCCATGGAATACGTGTTAATACGTGGTGTTATTTCCATTTTACTGATGAAGACACATTTAGTTCCGTACTTTGCTCAAGGTAACAAGACTTGGAGCTGGGGTTGAATTCTTACATCTATGCTGTTGACCACTATGCTATAATGCCTCTAAAGTTCTGCTGCTGAGGAGTTTACAGTCTAGAAGTGGGACCAGATACGTACACGTTCAGTCACCTGTCATCAAAGGTGGAATGTGGTGACTACCACAAGCAAGAGGTATACACAGTGCTCAGCTTTTCTGTGAGGCCATGTGCTGGCAGTGGTGCTGTTCATACATTGCTTTGTGTAGCCCTCCTAACAGTCATTTCACTGCCTGTATTTTACTGATAGAAAGGTCAGGTAATATGTCCAAATAGCTTAAATAGCAAAGTTATAATTTGAAGTTGACTCCAGATCGCCTCTTTCTCCTTTATTCTAGATGGCCTTTCTTACCCATTTAGAACAAATGCCACCTCACAGGTTAGTAGAGGTTCAGCTTTTGGCCAAGCACCGTGTAATCCCAGCACTTTGGGAGGCCGAGGAAGGCGGATAACCTGAGTTCAGGAGTTTGAGACCAGCCTGGCCAACATGGTGAAACCTCGTCTCTACTAAAAATACAAAAATTAAGTCGGGTGTGGTGGTGCACGCTTGTCCCAGCTAGTCGGGAGGCTGAGGCAGGAGAATCGCGTGAACTTGGGAAGTGGAGGTTGCGGTGAGCCGAGATTGTGCCACTGCACTCCAGCCTGGGTGACAGGTCTCAGGAAAAAAAAAAAAAGCTCAGCTTTTTTCTCTTTGCTTTGATTTTCTAGAATTACTTTAAAGGTTTTGAGAGTCAGTTCTGTGGTGTCTTTTTTTTTTTTTTTTTTTTTTTTTTTGAGACGGAGTCTTGCTCTGTCGCCCAGGCTGGAATGCAGTGGCCGGATCTCAGCTCACTGCAAGCTCCGCCTCCCGGGTTTACGCCATTCTCCTGCCTCAGCCTCCCAAGTAGCTGGGACTACAGGCGCCCGCCAACTCGCCCAGCTAGTTTTTTGTATTTTTAGTAGAGACGGGGTTTCGCCGTGTTAGCTAGGTTGGTCTCGATCTCCTGACCTCGTGATCCACCCGTCTCGGCCTCCCAAAGTGCTGGGATTACAGGCTTGAGCCACCGCGCCCGGCCAGTTCTGTGGTGTCTTGATGGACACAACAGCATATCTGCAGTCCATAGCAACTCAGGTGGTGATCTTGCCTGATGACCCCAACTAGAAAGGGTTAGGCCCACGCAGTCCTCACTGCAGAGAAGCTCAAGGGTTCTTCAAGCAGTGCGTATTGGCAATTCCAGAAGACCTTTTTCTTACTCTCTTAGTTTGGAAATGAAATTATTGCCACATAGAGACCAGAATTACGGCTGGAAGCAACCTATTTGGGGTGATTTGTAAAACACAGGTATGGACCATTTGCCCTGAAAGAGCCAGAGGCCTACTCTTAGAAGAATGTTAATCCCCAGGCCGGGCGCCATGGCTCAAGCTTGTAATCCCAGCACTTTGGGAGGCCGAGACGGGTGGATCACGAGGTCAGGAGATCGAGACCATCCTGGCTAACACGGTGAAATCCCATCTCTACTAAAAAAATACAAAAAACTAGCCGGGCGAGGTGGCAGGCGCCTGTAGTCCCAGCTACTCGGGAGGCTGAGGCAGGAGAATGGCATAAACCTGGGAGGCGGAGCTTGCAGTGAGCTGAGATCCGGCCACTGCACTCCAGCCTGGGCGACAGAGCGAGACTCCGTCTCAACAAAATAAAAAAGGAAGAATGTTAATCCCCAGATGCAGACAAAACCATGATGAGAGTAATTCTTTTCCAATGCCAGTAGTAACCGGAGTAATGCCTTACCAGAGTAAATATGTTATATGCATCATGGCCATTATCTGGCCACTAGTAGAATTGACTCTTCAGGACCTGGCGCACTGGGAGATAAGATAATTTGTCTCAGATCATCAGGTCATGTCACTGAAAGGAGAACCCAGTACATTGGACTGCTTCCTTTTGGCTAGCCATTAGTATTTCTCCTACTCCTAATCAGATATTTGTAAATTATTTCCTGATCTAAAACCAGGGAGAAGAAAGGACTCAGGGTGAATACCTGAATGTGCTTAGTACTTTGTGATATGTACAAACAATCTTGCAACAACCTCATCAGTGATGAACTTAGGAAACTAGGATTCATTTTAGGTGATTTGCCCAGTTTCACCCACTGGTAAATAAATTCCAGAAACAAGATTCTGTGTATCCAGTCACACTCTGGTAGAAAAGTTTTCACTTCTGTACATTTGGCCCCTGATCTGACTATGGGAATAATGATGGGATCACTAACACGTATGAACACTTGCTGCAAAACACTATTCTGAGTGCTTTCCTTGTGTTCACTCAGTCCTCATACTGATCTTCCAAGATGGATTCTGTTGCTGCCCATTTTTCCAGATGAGGAAATCATGGCACAGAGAGTTCATAGCTACTGATGGCAGGATTTGGCCCCACGCCTTGTGACTCTAGAACCCGCCCCACTAACCGCTCTCCTGTTTCTCGAGTACTGGAAGGGCCTGTAGGTGCCGTCAGTAGCTGTTCCTCCAGCTGCTGAGCTGGGCCAGTACTGACATTCTGGACTATGTTCATCAAGCGTGTGTGGATGATAACAGGAGTTTCTCAGCTGTGTTCTCCTGAATACAGGAATGGTAAATATTTGCTAAACGCCCACATGGAACCAAGATCCTATTCCTTTTGAAGCTTTGGCGAATTGTACTGCACTCCCCAATTCTAGCAGCATAATAAAAAGATCCAAAAAGTGCTGGCAAGCCAGCACATAAGGGCATGTATTCTGTCCCAATTCCAGAAGTGGAATTCTGCATAGAGTATTTTACATTGAAAGAATGTATGAATGGGTAGGAACAAAAAATAAAGAAGTGTGAAAGGAATCTAAAGGAAAAAGCAAAGGGAGAAGAGGTGAGGGAGAGAAGATGGAATTTTTTAAACAAACACTGACTAGCTGCCTGCAGAGTGCCAGGCACTGTGAGGCACCATAGAGAAAACAAGTCGAACAGGCCTCAGCCCCTGAGAAGCACTTCTCAGCTATCCTTTAACCAAGCCTTGAGATTACATTTAAGTGAAGTTAGAACCCTGGCATTTAGGGCAATTAAAAAGTGAAAAGTGATTAATTTGAACCTTAGCAGAAATAATTCTATGCTGTTTTAAAGTGTGGCTAGTGAATGGTAGAAATGGGAGGGAAATGTTGATAAGCACTATTTGTTGAGAGGAAGTTCATCCTAGCAGTTGAATTTTAGCCAGAAAAAAGAAGCAAAATACAAAAGCAGGGTGGAGTTTTAACAGAGTTGTGGATATGAGATGATTCATGCTTAGAAATGAATAGGAACTCAGAGCTAAGCTAATGACTCAACATGGCGGCAACAAGGACAGGGAAGAGAGGAGTCAGGTGTGTCAGAGGCTTGGTCCGGGATTTGAACATAGTGGTAACATCTGCAAAAAGAAGTCATTTGTTTAAAAAGCATCTGTTTTCAACCTGTGAAATTGGAGAAAAGATAAACTGGGCAGTTGTCATCAGTGTATATGTGTACAGATGTAGATATTCGAGCTCATCATTTTATGTAAAGAATGTGGGCCAGGCACAGTGGCTCACCCCTGTAATCCCAGCACTCTGGGAGGCAGAGGCGGGCAGATCACCTGAGGTCAGGAGTTTGAGACCAGCCTGGCCAACATATAGCAAAACCATGTCTCTACTAAAAAAGACAAAAATCAGCTGGGCGTGGTGGCGCACGCCTGTCGTCCCAGCTACTCAGGAAACTGAGGCAGGAGAATCACTTGAACCCGTAAGGTGGAGGTTGCAGTGAGCCCACATCACACCACTGTACTCCAGCCTGGGTGACAGAGTGAGACTCCCATCTCTCAAAAAAAAAAAGTGTCTAAGGTTTGAAAAAAAAGGGTCATAGAATCAAATTATATGATTCTCAGAGGCTGAGGGCTGTTGAACTTGTTTTTTCTATGGTGCCTCATAGTGCCTGGCAGTCCACGTAGATCAAATTATATGATGGCAGCTTTGCTAGGTTGTTTTGAAAATACTCAGGCCTGAAACATTTTCACTAGACTCATCCCAGTTTTTAAGTGATCTGATTCTTGCATCTAGCTCTGCATTCCTCTCCCAAATAGGACTTTTCCCCCCCACCCGAGATGGAGTCTTGCTCTGTCTGCCCAGGCTGGAGTGCAGTGGCATGATCTCGGCTCACTGCAACTTCCACCTCCCGGGTTCAAGGAATCCTGCCTCAGCCTCCCGAGTAGCTGAGATTATAGACGCCCGCCACCACGTCTGGCTAATTTTTGTATTTTTAGTAGAGATGGGGTTTCACCATGTTGGCCAGGCTGGTCTTGAACTCCTAACCTCGTGATACACCCACCTTGGCCTCCCAAAATGCTAGGATTGTAGGAGTGAGCCACCACGCCCAGTCTTGGATATTTAATATTAAAATTTATCCAGGGCTGGGCTTGGTGGCTCATGCCTATAATCGCAGTACTTTGGGAGGCTGAGTTGGGTGGATGACTTCAGCCCAGCAGTTTGAGACCGGCCTGGGCAACATAGTGAGACCCTATCTCTACAAGAAAATTTAAAAATTAGCTGGATATGGGGGCCTGTAGTTCTGTAGTCCAGCTACTTGGGAGGCTGAGATGGGAGGATGACTTGAGCCCAGGAGGTCAAGGCTGCAGTGAGCCATGTTCGTGCCACTGCACTCCAGCCTGGGCAAAAGAGTAAGACCCTATCTCAAAAAAAAAAAATCTAGGCAAAAAGTAGCTTGGTATCAAGGGAAAAAAATCTAATGAAAGTTGGAAGGGGTCCGGGCACCGTGGCTCAAGCCTGTAATCCTATCACTTTGGGAGGCTGAGACGGGCGGATCACCAGGTCAGGAGATCGAGACCATCCTGGCTAACACGGTGAAACCCCATCTCTACTAAAAAAAAAAAAATACAAAAAACTAGCCAGGCGAGGTGGCAGGCGCCTGTAGTCCCAGCTACTCGGGAGGCTGAGGCAAGAGAATGGCGTCAACCCGGGAGGCGGAGCTTGCAGTGAGCTGAGATCTGGCCACTGCACTCCAGCCCGGGAGACAGAGCAAGACTCCGTCTCAAAAAAAAAAAAAAAAGCAAGTTGGAAGGGACAAAGAGATTGGGGATATTGGTGAACGACTAGCATTCTCTACCACAGAGGGCGACTATTCCAGCCTCTCCGTTACATAGTCCCTGAGCAGGTAGAAGGGGCCACATTTAAAAGTGGGTGATTATAACTGAGAAAAGTTGTTGTTAAGTATTAACCTCTAGAGACTTGAATTCTCTTGTCCAAGGGCTAGGCAAACACGTAGTAATAATGGCTAACACCTACAGATTACTAATGTGTGCCTAGCTCTTTGACCCATGCCTGATTTAGAAACATCAGGAAGTTCTGAGCTATATTTTCTGATGTCACATCTCTTCAGATCTGATAAGGAAAGAAAGAATTAGGGTGGGGAAAAGAATCTTGATGAAATGTCTTCCATTTCCTTTTTTCATTAATATCTAAATTCATCACCATAGTCAGACACAGTGGAAACCATGAGAGAGGAACAGGGACTTATCTGAGGACACAGACAGTGGGGAGACCTAGACTAGAGCCCATCTTTTCACTTTTTTTTTTTTTTTTTTTTTTACTGAGACGGAGTCTCTCACTCTGTCTCCCAGGCTGGAGTGCAGTGGCACGATCTCCGCTCACTGCAAGCTCTGCCTCCTGGGTTCAGGCCATTCTCCTGCCTCAGCCTCCCGAGTAGCTGGGACTACAGGCGCCCACCACCATGCCCAGCTAATTTTTTGTATTTTTAGTAGAGATGGGGTTTCACCATGTTAGCCAGGATGGTCTCGATCTCCTGACCTCGTGATCCGCCCACCTCAGCCTCCCAAAGTGCTGGGATTACAGGTATGAGCCACCGCATGTGGCCCATCTTTTCACTTTTACATCACTTCATATCTCATGGCTCTAACTTCTGACTGTGATGACAGAAGCGAGAGGCTCACTTTGTAGCCCAGAACTTCTTTTTTTTAATTTTTTTGTATTTTAACTTTTATTTAAATTTAATTAAATCTAAATAACACGCAGAAATTGGCTACCATATTGGACAGCACAGCTCTGAAGAGTTCAGTGGGAAGCGTTTTTGTGTATCTGTGAAATAAATGTGCCTCACCTACCTCACAGAGGTGTCTGGAACAAACAAGGTGATGAATGTGAAAGGACTTGACTCACAAAAGGGATCTGAAAAGACAGCCGTGTGAACTGAGTGGGCTTATTCATACAACTCTTTATATATATACTTTTTTTTTCTTTTTTTTTTAATTTTTGAGTTGGGGTCTTACCTTCACCCAGGCTGGAGTGCAGTGGTGCGATCTTAGCTCACTGAAACCTCCACCTCCCAGGCTTAAGCGATCCTCCCACTTCAGCCTCCCGAGTAGCTGGGACCACAGGCATGTGCCACCATGCCCAGCTAATTATTTATTTTACTTTTGGTAGAGATGGGTTTTGCCATGTTCCCAGGCTGGTCTCGAACTCCTGAGCTCAAGTGATCCACCTGCCTTGGCCTCCCAAAGTGCTAGGATTACAGGCGTGAGCCACTGCACCTAGCCTGTTAATATTTCTGTTAAATGGTGCTTGCTAGGCTGTTTTGATCTGTTTACATTTCTGTGTCTCTGATTTGACCCTGAGCCCTTTGAGGGTAAGAACCAGTAGGACTGTTTCACGGTTGTACCCCCACAGCCAGTGGCTGGCATGTAGCTTGGTGTTCATGTTCAAGTGAATGAAATGTCTGCAGTCCAGAAGGGACTCCTGGCAGCAGGATCCGAGGTTTGTGGTGAAAGCTGGGTGGGCAAAGAGAGAGGGGCCAAGGGGAGGAGGCAGGTCAATACAGTGGTGAGACAGAGTGAGGGCTTCTGCTCCCCCACTCAGCATTTGAGACCCATCCAGAGAGAGCAGGGAGCCAACTCCTGAAGCCAGGAATACTTTCACACAACAGGGTATGAGGCTTGTGGGAGATTAATTGAGAAAGGCTGATCAGAGGAGAAATGATCTACTCAGCACATTCTGCTCATTGAGGAAGGACAAATTGATCTTAAAATTTCCGCCTAGCCAGGCCTCTGGGGGTGGGTGCTGTGGTTTCCTTTGATTCGATTGATGGTGGCGGGGTTGAAGGTGATTCCTCAGGCTCTCTACCCTTCCAAGCCTTCCTCTGCTCTTCTGGCGAGTGGAAGAGGGATTCTAGAAACTCTCCAACAGAACATTTGAGGAGGTCACTGTCTGGATTATTGTTTTCTCCACTCATGAATGACCAGGAATTACTATGTGGGGGCTAGGTGTCCTGTTTTGCATGAATTTGAAAGAAACTTTATTGCTGAAGACTCTCGGCTTCTGTCCCAAACTGAGTCACAAGAACTTGATTTATTTTTACTCCGCACCCCTCTGATTGCTTTCTGAGGGTCCTTCCGCTAGAAAGAAATTACACTGTTGGAAAATCAGAGAGGAAACTTCGCAGTCCAGCCTGAAAACAAAAGCAGGCGTGCAGGCATCTCTTCAACCCTCTCTCTCCCAGCGGAGGGACACTGGGTCAGCTTGTGCAAGAGTCTGCAGAGCTGTAGCCCAGAATTTCTATGGAAATCATTAAGACAGTCCTGAACAGGAGTTTGCCAAGGAGTCTCAAGAATACTTTCCACTGGAATCATCAGGATCCCATGGAACTCAGTGGGACTGGTGTGTTGAAATATCCAGAGCACTGTTCAGTATTGTTTAAGGTAGAGGCTGAATCCTAGCCCTGCCACTCAACAGGTATGCCTGACTATGCAAATCACCATAACCTTTGCACCTCAGCTTCCATGTTTATGGTATCAAGATGGCTGGAAGTGATAAACCTCATAAAAGCAGTTAACACAGTGGCCACTTGATTACTGTTAAAGTACAAGCAAGTGCTGGTGTGGTGAATACACTGGGTAAGCCCCACTTATTCAAATGACCATTCCTCTAGAATGAGATGGAAGCTACTCTCAACATTTCCTGTATTCAGATTGCCCACCATGTGTTGAGTTGCCAGTGCCTAGCTGTGAGGGATATAGAGTAAAGAACTATCCAGGAATTTAGTGTTTGATTAAACATATATAAAATAACTGAATTCTCCAACAGTTCTATACAATAGTAATTATTTCCATTTTTACAGGCAAAGTAACAGGCATGGAGATTAAATCTCACAGTTAGTGTTGATGGTGCTTGGATATGAACACAGATATGTATGGTCCTCACCCTCCTTTTTCATAGAGGATCCAGGGAAGATCCTATGGAAGAGATGGGGTGTGAAGAAGCTGTAGGATTTGGCTTGGAACAGGAAATAGGATAAAAGAATAGAGGCTGCTGGCACAGTGGCTCAAGAGGGAGGCTGAGACAGGAGGATCAGTTGAGCCCAGGAGTTTGGGGCTATAGTGAGCCACAGTGACACCACTGTAATCCAGCCTAGGTGACAGAGGAAGAAAAAATAGAATAAAGACCATATGATCATGGTGCCTAAAGTGCACTAAGCCCAATGAGAGGGATATAGCCGGCCAAGTGGGGCCAGGAGGTGTAGAACTGGCCAGCCAGGCAGTTGGTACCATTGTCAGTTCCTGTGTATACAAGGGGAAGTGAATTGATGCCTTGGTGAATTTGGCAGGAGCATAGAGGCTGAATTGGTGGAAGGAACACTTGGAAGCAAGGTAATCAATTTAGAAATCTGTTTCAAAAGTCAAGGTATGAGGTGAGGAGCCTCTGGTTAGGAGAGAGATGGAGTGGTAATAGGAACAGATTTGAATCCAAGACAGAAGAAGAAGGACAGGGAAGAAAGATCATTGGAACCCTGGTTCTGTAAGGTATACCTCAAAACAAGTGTGTGGTCAGATTTGTTTGGAAACTGAAACATATTTTATAACCCCCTTTCCTTGAGACTGAAGGTGAAGATTAGCATGTTAGGGACTCCAAGAATTCTTCAGGAAACCCATTTACCTACTTGGTTCATTCAGCTGTTACTGGATTGGCTGCCTTCTGGAATCCTCTGTTAATGAACATGGAAATGGCATCTCCAGGAGCACTCTTGGGAAGCACTGCTCTAAGGTTTGAGCCTGGTAGGGAGTTTGATGGTGAATGAGGGGGAAGACTCAGCATTTTGTTGGAGCCTTCATTCATGTACTGGTCAGAGACTTCACTGAAAGGAACAAGAAGCTATTAGAAGCTTGGGAAAGAGAAAAGAACCAATTATATCTGGGGCTAGCCCTTCTTTCATATGTGTTCTCTTTTTTTTTTTTTTTTTTTTTTTTTTGAGGCGGAGTCTCACTCTGTCGTCCAGGCTGGAGTGCAGTGGCGCAATCTCGGCTCACTGCAAGCTGCACCTCCCGGGTTCACGCCATTCTCCTGCCTCAGCCTCCTGAGTAGCTGGGACTACAGGCGCCCGCCACCTCGCCCGGCTAGTTTTTTTTTTTTTTTGTATTTTTAGTGGAGACGGGGTTTCACCGTGTTAGCTAGGATGGTCTTGATCTCATGACCTCGTGATCCGCCTGTGTCGGCCTCCCTTTTTTTTTTTTATTTTTTATTTTTTATTTATTTTTTTTGTAAAAAGACAGAGTTTTGCTCTTGTTGCCCAGGCTGGAGTGCAATGGCACAATCTCGGCTCACTGCAACCTCTACCTCCCAGGTTCAAGCGATTCTCCTGCCTCAGCCTCCCAAGTAGCTGAGATTACAGGCACCCACCACCACACCTGGCTAATTTTTTTGTATTTTTAGTAGAGACAGGTTTCACCATGTTGGCCAGGCTGGTCTCAAACTCCTGGCCTCAAGTGATCCTCCCACCTTGGCCTCCCAAAGTGCTGGGATGACAGGCGTGGGCCACTACACCTGGCAGTGTGTTTTCATTTAATCCAAATGTGCAAGAACCCATGGAGAGCCTTTGTCTTTTTAAGTTATGTTTCAGCCCCAGGCCTCAGGGATGTAGCTGGCCTCTCCTCTTTTCAAGCCCCCACCCCCTGCCACTCTGATACTTGGGTCCTTGCTGTAAGATAGCAAAACGTAACTTTGGGTTCAAATGAATCCAAGGTTGGATCCTAGTTCTGTCACTTGTAAGTGCTCATGGGCAGGTCAGTTAAAACCACCAAACCTCACTTTTATGGACCTATACAATAGAAATAATTCACATCCTCATAGGTTTATTGTGAAGATTAAATGAAATGCAAATTGAAGTACCTTATCATAGTGCTTGGCACAAAGGTTTTTCAGTAAGTGGTAGTTATTATTATAGGTAGGATAAAGTTTGGTTGTAGATTTCTTTGCTAGCCCTGGAGATAAACATATAAGCCCTTTTAAGAGTCAATTACTAATGTTTACAGGGAAAGAGAAGGATAACAAAAATAAACACTGAATATTTCAGCAGACATTCCTTGAGCACCTGTCTTGTGCCAGGCACTCTTTAGGCCCTAGCAATGTCGCTTTCAGATAGTCAAGGCCCTGCTGTCAGTCTGGTGTAGAAAAACAGACCGATGAGAAACCCATCTGGTAGTGACAGGGCTGTAATTAAATCAAAAGGTTGATGTGAGGTGGTGACTGGGAGAAACTTATGGTTGGGTGGTCAAGAAAAGGCCTCTCCGGAGGTTGCAGTGAGCTGAGATGGCTCCATTGCACTCCAGCCTGGGCAACAGAGCCAGACTCTGTGTCACAAAAAGAAAAAGAAAAGAAAAGGCCTCTCTATGGCAGTAACATTTGACACCCAAACAATAAGGAACTACAGAAAGAACATTCTAGACAGCAGGAACAGTGAGTGAGTGCATGAGTGCACAGTGAGAAAAAGAGCTTTGTTTTTAGAGAACAGTAAGAAGGTCAGTATAATAAAAGGTAAGAGATGAGATCTGCAGGACCTTGAGGGCCTTGCAGGCCAACGGAAGTAGTTTAGAGTGTATTTAAGTGCTTTAGGTGCCATTGGAAGGTTTTAAGCAGTGTAGCAGCAGTATGTTTGTTGTTTTTAATTTTGGGTTTTTTTTTTTTTTTTTTTTTTTTTTTTTTTTTTGAGATAGGGTCTTACTCTGTCACCCAGGCTGGAGTGCAGTCATGGCTCCCCACAGCCTTAACTTGCCTGGCTCAGGTGATCTTCCCACCTCAGCCTTCCAAGTAACTGAGACCACAGGTACATGCCACCATGCCCACCTAATTTTTGTATTTTTTTGCAGAGACAGCGTTTTGCCATGTTGCCCAGGCTGGTCCTTAACTCCCAGGCTCAAGCGATCCTCCCACCTTGGCCTTCCAAAGTGCTGGGATTGCAGGCGCGAGCCACCACCCCCAGCCAGGAGCATGGATTTTTTTGGTTTTTGTTTTTGTTTTGGTTTTTGTTTCTGAGATGGAGTCTCACTGTGTCACCCAGGCTGGATGCAATGGTGCAATCTCGGCTCACTGCAGTCTCTGCCTCCTATGTTCAAGCAGTTCGCTGCCTCAGTCTCCTAAGTAGTTGGAACTACAGGCGTGCACCACCACACGTGGCTAATTTTTGTATTTTTAGTAGAGACGGAGTTTCACCACGTTACCCAGGCTGGTCTTGAACTCCTGACCTCAAGTGATCTGCCCACCTCACCCTCCCAGAGTGCTGGAATTACAGGCATGAGCCACTGTGCCTGGCCAGGAGTATGTTTTATATTTGAAAAATACCAGTATTGCTGGGTACAGTGACTCACGCCTATAATCTCAGCACTTTGAGAGGCTGAGGTGGGTGGATCACAAGGTCAGGAGTTTGAGACCAGCCTGGCCAACACAGTGAAACCCCCGTCTCAACTAAAAATACAAAAATTAGCTGGGCATGGTGGCGGGCACCTGTAATCCCAGCTACCTGGGAAGCTGAGGCAGGAGAATCGCTTGAACCCAGGAGACGGAGGTTGCAGTGAGCTGAGATCGCACTATTGCACTCCAGCCTGAGCGACAGAGCAAGACTCTGACTCAAAAAAAAAAAAAAGAAAAGAAAAGAAAAGAAAAAAAATACCAGTATTTTTGCTATGCACAGAAAAATTTAAAAAACACTTTACAAGATTTCTTAAGTTTTTTAGAGTTGACATCCTTGGCCTAATGTCTTGATTCTTTTCTGGAGATGGCATGTAGTAGCCTCTTAAACATGCACTTTATGTCCTGAGGAACTCGCCACACTTCCCTTTCTCCCCTTCACACAAAGCCCAAAGATATCCCCCTTGAACCCTTCCTTCAAAATGGCCTTTCCTCAGCTCCTGGCCTGACAAGTTTATGAAAGCAAAATAATAGGATTAGAAATGCCTTCAGCATGGACCTTGTCTTGAAATACAGACTGGCAAAAGAAGCCTGGAAGTAAATGACTTCAAGCTGGGTGGGCAAACCAGTGCTGCAGCTGAGTTTTGTTTGCTGGGCACAACTTTTTTTTCAGTTCATTTATTGGGTATTTTAAGAAAAATTTATTCAAGTACCACACACACACACACACACACACACACACACACACACACACAGCCTTTAGGTGGGTCATGCATTCCAGTTTCACATAGGCCTCACTGCTTTTTATTGCCTTATGTCCAACCCCAGTTTATACATTTGTGTCACCTGTCTAGGCTCCTGTATGCCTTTCAGTATTTAATGATTAATGATTACCAAGTGTACATGCCTTAAATAGAAAGCAGGAGTGACAACAGTTACTATCCATGCAAGTGAAAATATTGAATCCTATTTTCCAGTGTTGAAAAAAAAGGCTTGCATGAGGCAGGAAGATCAGTATCGGGAGGAAGACTGCAGAAAGGCTGCAGGAGGCTGGGATTTCATAAGTGAGGCTCCTTCATGGAACACTTACAAAATACTTAGGTAGAAGCTGGGGAAATTTCACTTGAATGTGGGGAAACTTAACTTCCAGGGGCAGTGATGTAAAGTGTTCTCCACCCCCGGTAGTGCAGGGTCAGGAGGGGTTAGCCAGCCCAGCAAGTCTCAGCCTCCTCTTTTCACATTGGTAGGTTGTCTCCAAACACCATGGTGACACCTCACAAGAAGAGCATGCTGGGAAATGGCAACTACGATGTGAATGTCATTATGGCAGCACTTCAGACCAAAGGCTATGAAGCTGTTTGGTGGGACAAGCGCAGGTAATCTGAATCAGGCTTGGCTTGATGGAGAACAGCACGGTTGTGGTATAAGCTTTTAGTACTTGGGCTCATGGCATGAGTGGGGAGGTAGCCATTTGTGGTATTACAGCCAGGGAACCTTGGGGAGTGTGCTGCCTCAGAGTCTGCCACCATCTCTCCCCTGCAGGGATGTCGGTGTCATTGCCCTCACTAATGTCATGGGCTTCATCATGAATCTGCCCTCCAGCCTATGCTGGGGTCCACTGAAACTGCCCCTCAAAAGGCAGCACTGGATCTGTGTCCGCGAGGTGGGAGGGGCCTACTACAACCTCGACTCCAAACTCAAGGTGCCCGAGTGGATTGGAGGCGAGAGCGAGCTCAGGTAATCAGCACCTGTTGTGACTAAGGCGCCAGGCTGCTTCATTTCTTATGTTGGGGACACCGAGCTCATGTCTGGTTATTTGACAAAGGAAATGAAATCCCTGTGCTCTTGGATCCTCTCCCTGCCTTACTTAGAATCATAGAATCATAGTGTCTTGGACCTGACCCTAATCTTCAATGGCCCATCAGTGCTTTTAAGTCCTTTCGGTAGGGAAGATGCACAGCCTGAGATACCAACCTTCTGGTCTGGTGGGGCTGGCATTGTAATGTTCTCGCCATTTAAGACAACTGAGACAGTAGTTGCCAGTTCATAGAAAGGAAGACAGACATTCAGGCCAAGGAGGACTGAATTTCCCTAGGACCAAAGAACATTTATAAAAGTCCTTTAGAGGCGGTGGCTCACGCCTGTAATCCCAGCACTTTGGGAGGCCAAGGTGGGTGGATCACCTGAGATCAGGAGTTTGAGACCAGTCTTGCCAACATGGTGAAACTCCGTCTCTACTAAAAATACAAAAATTAGCCAGGTGTGGTGGCGGGCGCCTATAATCCCAGCTGGTCAGGAGGCTGAGGCAGGAGAATCGTTTGAACCCGGAAGGCAGATATTGCAGTGCGCCAAGATCATGCCATTGCACTGCAGCCCAGGCGACGAGCAAAACTCCATCTCCAGACAGACAAACCAAAAAAAGTCCTTTATAGTACTTTGGGTACTGTTATTCACAGATACAGCTACTGTTGGCAGTAACTATAAGGATGAGGAAAAATTCAGGTTGGAATTTTAACTGGAAAGATTGGAGGGTAACCAAACGTGGAACCCTCCAAAACCAGATGACTGCAGGAATGTGTTTTGGACTGCCACGGGTATAGTGAGGTTTCAGGTGACTTTGTGGTCCTGAGACTGGAATTTGCAACTTGCCAGTATTTCATTTTTTCTGTCTCTTTTTCCATAGGAAGTTTCTAAAACATCATTTGCGAGGAAAGAACTGTGAACTCCTGCTGGTGGTACCAGAAGAGGTAGAGGCTCATCAGAGTTGGAGGACTGACGTGTAGCAGTTCTCCCCAACCTCCCTCTCGCCTCAGCCCCTTCAGTCCTCTGTGATGTGGTGTGGCCTCTGCAGTGGGTCTGCCCTTCCCACTTCCCCAAACATCTCATCGGGTTTTTCCCCTTCAGATCTGACAGTGCAATAGGACAGACGTGTGGACTGTTGTAAGAACTACCCAGTGTTTTGTTCCTGGGCAAGGAAGGTAGGAGCTTAGTGCACTCAAGGCCAGCGGTCACAAACCTTGTTTTATTTAAGAGAAGAGAAAGTGGAGCGGGGAGGGAATCCTAGCTTATTTTCCCTTTTCTATGAGGACTTGACATAGGTTCTGCTGAGTTGTCACTGCTGCTCCACACTCACCGAGAGATGCTGCCTCCACTTTCCGTCCTGTCTGGGTCTGAAAACAGTGGGTCTGAAGATAGTGCACACAAACCCCATGTGACTGGTTTGAAGGACCCAGAGCATAAAGGTCTCTCAGGAAACCATGTCCAGAACCCTAGCAGCGGTACAGTGAGCTGTCTCCAACCCTTATCCCCGGGTTTAAGGGTGGTTTATGGCCATACATGGAGGATTGTTGTTGTTGTTGTTGTTTTTTGAGACTGAGTTTCACTCTTGTTGCCCAGGCTGGAGTGCAATGACATGATCTCGGCTCACTGCAACCTCCGCCTCCTGGTTCAAGCAATTTTCCTGCCTCAGCTTTCCGAGTAGCTGGGATTACAGGCGCCTGCCACCACGCCCAGCTAATTTTGTATTTTTAGTAGAGACAGGGTTTCTCCATGTTGGTCAGGCTGGTCTCGAACTCCCGACCTCAGGTGATCTGCCTGCCTTGGCCTCCCAAAGTGCTGGGATTACAGGCATGAGCCACTGCACCCGGCAGAGTTTTATAATGAAAAATTAACTAATATTCTATGCTAATATTCCAGTATGAAGTAAGATACCAAACAGGATGTGGCTAAAGCCAAACTGGGACAGCCACGGGGTGGCTTGGTTTCTTCACTCTGGTGTTGTCCCTACCATTTCGCAACATTGATTTAGGGAGGCTCTGGGACAAAAGAGAAGCCAAAGAGCAGTTTTCCCAGTTTACTTACTCTGGCAAAATCAGAAAAAAAAAGTCTGCCTTTGACATCAAATTCCACTAATTTGGGGCTGAGTTGGGTGAGGAAAGTATTGTGAAGATAAGCTGCTTGGAATAGGGACAGCCAGAATTCAGTAGACGCTCTAGGCTTGGAGGCTGCCACCATAGTGCCAAGCTCAGGTTGGGTGGTTCTGTGCTGTATGGATGGAATAGGACCTGGGTTGGTCATCTTTGTCGTTTCCTTTATGTATCAATGGAAGTTCAACCTGCCCCTACCTCTTGAAATAGTTGTAGGTCACTTTTCTCTTGTAACTTTGGAAAACAAAAGAGGAGAAATAAGTATCATACCACACGCGTGTCTCCAGAGTGGATGTGGTTGCCTCAAGGCAGGTGGGCAGGCAGGGGTGACCCGCTGGCCCTCAGATCAGTGATCTCGGTGGGTCTGAGAGCTGCCCCACTGGCCAGACTTCTCTCCAGCAGCAAAGCCAGCCTGGGGCTTGCATGTTGATCCTGAGCAAGCTTAACGGGGTGAAGCTGAGGCTTTTTTCCCCTGTGACTGGAGTGCATGTTGACACCAGCACTTTTTCTGCACATGTATCTTCAATCCAACAAGGCCATTTTTTTTATGCTGAGTAACAGGCCACCAAGCGGCTACTGCATTATGTCTTCTCAGCAACCGGCCGCAGTCTCTTCTGCATCATTTTCTACACCAGACCTGCTTGGCACCACAGGGAGCTCTTTCCCCGCCCTGTACAATGACATTCCAGCCACCACCAGCCAGACGTTACAGCCAACCTTGCTGATTGTCACAAGCAGGACCTTGGGGCCACTGGCACTGTCAGAAATAGTAAGCCATTTCTTGGGAAGAGGAGGAAACTCCTCTCCACAAATCTGCTTGGGCCCTGTGCAAATGGCACTTCAAAGAGTCCCCATGCACTTGGAGTCCATGAGCCAATGGGATATGCAAAGACGCTTAAACATTTCAGGGCTGGTTTCTCTGTTCATATCCAATCCTGGTGCTTAGGAACAGGGACCCATGCTGATGCCCAAGGGCAAAAAGCCCCACTTCCTTTAAGGAAGTGAACAGGCCTGACCCTGATGCCCAGTAACGGGCAACCCTAGGCTTTTTTTCTTGCTTTTATTCCTTTTTGTTGTTGGCCTTGTGCTGGGTTTGTTTACAAAAGATGTATTTTGTTTAACCAAATATTAAAAATGGAAAACTCCGTGTATGTCTCCTTGTCTGCCTGAATTCTAGAATTGTGTAAAGAAAAATAAACTTAAGTATGATGCTGTTTTAAAAGGAATTCATTGCCAGCATAAGTCATCTTTTAGAGACATCATGCTTTGATTAAGTCTTTCACCTGAGAAATCCAGACAAAATACTCACTGAAAAGGGATTTGGTTCAAAAGATGTCCCCAAGACATTTTTCAGTACAACTAATCTTGACAGTTTGGATAATCCACGTAAGTACAAGTTTGTATCACACTGGTTACTAGTGTTTTTCCCTAGTTAACAAGTGAAAGATCATGCATCTGCCCAGCGAGTCTGGGCCCAGCCTCACCATCCTGGAGCACACAGCAGCAGTGTTCTGTAGTTGGACTGCCTGGATTTGAATCCAGGTCTAGCACTTAACTCTGTGGCCTTGAGCAATTACCTTTCTGTGGCTGTTTCCACTTCCGTAAAATGGGAACAATACCACCAAAATTGTAGTGTTGGTTTATCTAATAAATAATTCACATAAAAGGTTTACTCTGGCCGGGCGTGGTAGGTGACGCCTGTAATCCCAGCACTTTGAGAGGTCAGAGGCGGGTGGATGGCTAGAACTCAGGAGTTCAAGACCAGCTGGGGCAACATGGCAAAACCCTGACTCTACCAAAAATACAAGAAACTAGCTGGGCATGGTGGGCGTGTACCTGTAGTCCTAGCTACCCAGGAGGCCAAGTTGGGAGGATCACCTGACTGGGAGGTAGAGGTTGCAGTGAACTCAAATGACACCACCTGTACTCCAGTTAGACCTGGTCTCAGGCAAAAAATTTCTGTCCCCCTCCCCTATTCCCCAGAAATCAGTATTATGTTATTCCCCACAAACACTTTATAATTACACAGTGTCACAGACTAAAGTAGTACACAGACCCAATCCTTTGTTTTAGGCTGCTGGATCTCAAAGTGACTGCCTAAATTCAGGGCAAAGATTGCTATGAAGTACTTGGCTAAAAATGAATTTTTTCACTTTTGGAAACAATTTGGGCCTATGGGTGTTAAGACGGAGGTGCTGCTGGTTTAGATGAGAAAATGTGAGGGGCAGTACGTGTCTCTGACCTGGTCTCGTTTCAAGGTACTTAGGATGACACTTTCAGTTGGAATCATTTTTAATATTTAAATACAAAAAGTGAGCACTGACTTCTGTTTTTTTTAAACACACACACAGGTCTAACAACCAAACTGTGCAGGGGAAATGAACTCCTGATCTGTCTTCCACAGTCCCCATTCTGTGGCTGAAGCTGCAGCCAGCCTCCCTCCTCTCATACATAGGGATTCATAGTGGCCGCTTTACACTACAGGTGTAATGCATTTTGTCTTTCACATTGCATGTCCCTCCCCAACAGCTCCATTCTTTAAAAAAAAATAAAAATAAAAAAGGCAGTCGTTAATGGTCAGGGGCACATCCCTCCCACTGGCATCGGTTCCTACCCACAAGGGGAAAGTGACATCTTCTAGTTAGGAGCAATTTGGTGAAAGGAGTGGGGTGGCCAGAGCAGGAATAACCGTCTGCATGGCTACACTCTGGTATCAGAGTGAAGACAGAAGTAAGGATAGTGTGGAGGGCACAGTTGCAAGTTGAGTCTTTCCATGAGACAATGTGAGGAGAATTCTCCCCACCAGGTTTAGATAGATCAATGTGCCAAAGTTAAAAAAAAAAAAAAATCCAAATAATCAGCAGTTCAAACACTTGAATTTCAAACTTATCCCACCGAGACAGCTCAAACAGCAGTAACAATCTAGATCTTTCCAGGAAGTGAGGGTAGAGCCCCTGGCATTCCTCCTGAGAGCCCTGTGTTAGGCCCTAGAAGTATCTGGAAAAGAAAAGGAAAGGTGTAAGGCATCACTCAGGCCTAGAGAACTTATTCTCACCATACCTGATGGGGCCAACGTCTACAGAAATAATACTGAAAGCACCATCAGACACCTACAAGAGCATGGGCCCAATCCCAATCCCCACCCACACATTAACTGTTGGTCAACCCAGGTGCTAGAAGAGGAGTCCCCAACCCCTGGGCCATGAATTGGCACTGGCCCATGACCTGTTAGGAGCCGAGCCACACAGCAGCAGGTGAGCAGCAGGAAAGTGAGAGAAGCTTCATCTGTGTTTACTGCTGTTCCCCATTGCTCACATTACTGCCTGAGCTCCACCTCCTGTCAGGTCAGCAGCATTAGATTCTTATAGCACAAACCCTTGTGAACAGTGCATGTGAGGGATCTAGGTTGCAAGATCCTTATGAGAATCTCATGCCTGATGATCTGTCACTGTCTCCCATTACCCCCAGATAGGACTGTCTAGTTGCAGGAAAACAAGCTCAGGGCTCCCCCTCATTCTACATTATAGAATTATTTCATTATATATTACAATGTAATAATAGAAATTCAGTGCACAATAAATGTAATGCACTTGAATCATCTGGAAACCCCCCTACCCTCCGCCACCCCCACCCCACCATCCATGTAAAAACTGTCTTCCATGAAACCAGTCCCTGGTGCCAAAAAGGCTGGGGACCAATGTGTTAGTGAAATAACTTGCGTCTCCACCACTGGCAAAAAGCCCAGGGTCTGGGCTTACCTGCCGCTGCTGCAGTTGCTGCTGTTGCTCCATTTGCAACTTCTCAGTCTCAAAGACAACGGGAAGAACCAGGATCATAAAGGAAGTGGTCCCAATCCACAAGGCTGCCCTGGAAAACCTGCAGAGGAAAACCCCCAGAGGGTGAGCAGGAAGACATGCAAACAAAACAGGCAAGATGGCCAGGCGCGGTGGCTCAAGCCTGTAATCCCAGCACTTTGGGAGGCCGAGACGGGCGGATCACGAGGTCAGGAGATCGAGACCATCCTGGCGAACACGGTGAAACCCCGTCTCTACTAAAAATACAAAAAACTAGCCGGGCGAGGTGGCGGGCGCCTGTAGTCCCAGCTACTCGGGAGGCTGAGGCAGAAGAATGGCGTGAACCCGGGAGGCGGAGCTTGCAGTGAGCCGAGATTGCGCCACTGCACTCCAGTCTGGGCGACAGAGCGAGACTCCGCCTCAAAAAAAAAAAAAAAAAAAAACAGGCAAGAACTACTCAGTAACCAAACCTCTCACATTACATACTCCAGTGTTTTTTTTTTCTTTTCTTTTCTTTTTGAGACGGAATTTAGCTCTTGTTGCCCAGGCTGGAGTTCAACGGCACGATCTCGACTCACCGCAACCTCCGCCTTCTCGGGTTCAAGCAATTCTCCTGCCTCAGCCTCCCGAGTAGCTGGGAATACAGGCGTGTGTGTCACCACGCCCGGCTAATTTTGTATTTTTAGTAGAGACAGGGTTTCTCCATGTTGGTCAGGCTGGTCTCGAACTGCCGACCTCAGGTGATCCACCTGCCTCGGCCTCCCAAGTGCTGAGATTACACACGTGAGGCACCCTGCCCGGCCCTACATACTCCAATGTTTTGATAAACGTATTCTACCCGCTCCTTGCACCATACTCCTACCAGAGACAGGAGAAGCAGCTGTGGTAGCTGTATCATCTAGTGATGGAGGTTTAACATTCTCCTGAGTTCTTACAAAGCTCCTTATTCATTATCTCCAACAATCTGAAATAACCCCCACAACGCCCCTGCCAGGTAAGAATCCCCATTTTACAGAAGAGGAAACTGAGACTCAGAAAGGATAGGGTCCAAGGTCACCCAACACAGGTCTGCTGCTTCCAAACCCCGTGTTCTTTCACAGCACCACGGTCATCCCATGCACGTACCCAATGCCTTTGCCCTCGTTCCTTACCTGTACATTTTTTGAGCCACAAAGAGGGAAAGATCAAAAGTGGCTCCGGCCGCGGACCGGACCCTCTCCGGAAACATCTCCGTCAGGCCCCATAGTCTCTCCGACAGGGTCTCATCTAGCTGTGGTGGAGGAAACACGGGTCTTAGCCGAAAAAGAGACATCCATTCCTGGCCCCGCTGCGGCACTGGGAGCCGCCGAGCCCCACTGGAGCTAGGGCACCCCAAGGCCCAGCGGGGCCCCAACCCCGCCTCCCAAAAAAGCCGCTTCGCTTCGATCCCTTACCACGCGGATCCCACATCCACGAGCTGGCCCGCTACCCGCTCCGCACCCTGCGAGGCCCTAGTACCTCCTCATCGTCGTCCTCCTCCAGCTCCTCCTCAGGCTTCTCCGCGTCGCCTTTCGGGAGCAATTCGTCCGGGGACTGGGGTTCCCCGGCACCGGCAGCAGCAACGGCGGCAGCCATGACTGTAGGGGACACCGGAAGCGGAAAAGAGGTGAGCGCAGCCGAAACGACGGACGGAGCTGCTTTTCCGGGAACCGAGGCGCGAGCCGGGAGGTAGCGGCGCCCTCTAGCTCCGGGTCCTCCAGTGCTCCAGTCGGTCGGGCCGCCCTGGCCTTACCCGGGCGTTGGGGCTTCAGCGGGCATTCGCAGCAGCTGGGAGGCCTGTGAGACCTTCCGGGGCGCCACCGCAGTCATTCTGTTCAGCGGGTTTAGGGTGAGCTCAGAAACCTGCTTTTCTTTTTTTCAAATGAGTTGTTTTAATTCCAGGTGATAGAGTTCAGGGAAGAACAAAGATCAAAGGGCTGACTCTGGCAAGATTCTGGGGGCTTGTTTTACTTTAAATTCACAGCTAGGGTAGGAGTGGCTCATCATCTCTTGATGATGTATTTTCTTTTTAACAAAAGTTTATTCCTAAATGTACAACAGGCTCCAAGACAACACTTTATTCTAAACTAGGTGGCCAAGATGTGGCCGGGAATCGAGATGTTAAAAAACGAATGGAGTCAGGCCCACCATCACTGCAGGCACAAGGGACAGTGGAACAGGTCGTTTTTTGTCAGATTTTAGCTTTTTTTTTTTTGGTTTTGTTTTGAGACAGAGCCTTACCGTGTCGCCCAGACTGGAGTGCAATGGTGTGATATCGGCTCAAAGCTCCGCCTCCCAGGTTCCAGCGATTCTCCTGCCTCAGCCACCCGAGTAGTTGGAATTACAGGCGTGCACCACCACACCCCGCTAATTTTTTGTTTTTGTTTTTGTTTTTTTTTTTTTTTTGAGGCGGAGTCTCGCTCTGCCGCCCAGGCTGGAGTGCAGTGGCCAGATCTCAGCTCACTGCAAGCTCCGCCTCCCGGGTTCACGCCATTCTCCTGCCTCAGCCTCCCGAGTAGCTGGGACTACAGGCGCCCGCCACCTCGCCCGGCTAGTTTTTGTATTTTTAGTAGAGACGGGGTTTCACCGTGTTAGCCAGGATGGAATTTTTTGTATTTTTAGTGGAGACAGGGTTTCACTATGTTGGCCAGGCTGGTTTTGAACTCTTGACCTCAAGTGATCTGCCCGCCTCGGCCTCCCAAAGTGCTGGCATTACGGGCATCAGCCACTATGCCTGGCCTATATATATTTATGTATTATATATAATAAATATTTTATGTGTGTGTGTGTATATGTGTGTATATATGTGTATATGTATATGTATATATACACACATATACACACACACACACATATATGTATAAAGACAGCGTTTCACTATGTTGCCTAGGCTGGTCTCGAACTCCGGGGCTCAAGCAATCCGACTGCCTCAGCCTCCCCAAGTCCTGGGATTACAGGCCTATGCCACTGCGCCCTACCTTGCCAGATTTCTTAATTCTGCCTGTGGCCAGGGCCAAAGATTTATCTTCCTTGTCTGTCTCCTTGGCCTGCTTCTTGGGTTGTTTTAGGGGTGTTCTCTGCCACCTTCGTGGACAGGGCGCCTGCAGCCACTTCCCCAGACCCTGGCTGGAAACCAGGCATTTTAACAAGCCTCCCTGGAGTCACCCTTTGAGAGACACTAATCCAGTTTCATTTTCCTGAGCCATGTGTTACTTGGTAGGAATAAATTAGTGTCTTGGAGGTCTTTTGGGAAAATATCAGGTCAATCTCCCCAATGTACCAAAGGTAAGAGTTAACACTTAAAAACCAGGTGCTCTGGTGCCTGTGGGTGTGGGTGGGTGTGGTGTGTACTCATTTAGTCTGCACAGCAGCTCACTGGGGTAGGCACTGTTATCCCCATTTTAGAAATGAGGAAACTAAGGCATAGTACATAGATTTGTTGTTTTTTGTTTTTTGTTTTTTTATTGAGGCGGAGTCTCGCTCTGTCACCCAGGCTGGACTGCAGTGGCGCTATCTTGGCTCACCGCACGCTCCACCTCCTGGGTTCACGCCATTCTCCTGCCTCAGCCTCCCTAGTAGCTGGGACTACAGGCACCCGCCACCATGCCCAGCTACGTTTTTGTATTTTTAGTAGAGATGGGGTTTCACTGTGTTAGCCAGGATGGTCTCCATCTCCTGACCTCATGATCTGCCCACCTCGGCCTCCCAAAGTGCTGGGATTACAGGCATGAGCCACCGCGCCCGGCCCATAGGACATAGATTTCTAGTAAGTGGGTGAGCTGGTCAGAAAGTAGGCAGATATAAATCTTTGTTTGTTTGTTCATTTTTGGGATGGAGTCTTGCTCTGATGCCCAGGCTGGAGTACAGTGGCATGATCTCAGCTCACTGCAACCTCCTGGGCTCAAGCAATTCTTCTGCCTCAGCCTCCCAATTAGCTGGGATTACAGGTGTGTGCCACCATGCCTGGCTAACTTTTTGTATTTTTATTGGAGACGGGGTTTCACCATGTTAGCCAGGCTGGTCTCAAACTCCTGACCTCAGGTGATCCACCTGCCTTGGCCTCCCAAAGTGCTGGGATTACAGGCGTGAGCCACTGCGCCCAGCCTCTGTCATATACTTTCATAATAATACAGTAAATGGAAGTGTCCTTGTCCCACACCCTCCCCAGCATTAGGTGTTATCCATCTCTTTACTTTTTGCCTATATGATGGATGTAAGTGTTTCTTTTTAAAACGTGCCCCATGTTATTAAACAGGGTAATTTGATAAACATGTTTAGCCAACTGAACCTGGAATCAGAGACTCCCAGGATGGGACAGTTCAAATCGTTCTGTGATGCATGAGGATGAAGTAATGAGTGTTTGTCCTGTGTCTCACACTCCCTCCGATACTGTCCCCAGGCCTCCCTTTCATCTTTGGACAGGGCAACTCTATCAGACAGTTTTCTGTTTTTTTTTTTTTTTTTTGAGATGGAGGCTGGAGTGCAGTGGCACAATCTCGGTTCACTGCAACCTCTGCCTCCCAGGTTCAAGTAATTCTCCTGCCTCAGTCTCCCTAGTAGCTGGGATTACAGGCATGACCCTGGCCTGTATTCTTTTTTTTTTTTTTTTTTTTTTTTTTTTGAGATGGAGTCTCGCTCTATCACCCAAGCTAGAGTGCAGTGGCACGATCTCGGCTCACTGCAAGCTCCGCCTCCCGGGTTCACGCCATTCTCATGCCTCAGCCTCCGGAGTAGCTGGGACTACAGGCGCCCGCCACCACGCCCGGCTAATTTTTTGTATTTTTAGTAGAGACGGAGTTTCACTGTGTTAGCCAGGATGGTCTCGATCTCCTGACCTCGTGATCCGCCCGCCTCAGCCTCCCAAAGTGCTGGGATTATAGGCGTGAGCCACCATGCCCAGCATACCCCAGCTATTTTTAATAGAGATAGGGTTTCACCATGTTGTCCAGGCTGGTCTGGAACTCCTGACCTCAAGTGATTCGGCCTCCTCGACCTCCCAACATGCTGGGATTACAGGCATGAGTCTGGCCTATCAGACAGTTTTCATGTGACAAAACAGTACTTCCTGTATGATTCCATTATATAAAGTTCAAAAACAGGCAGAACCAATCTATGGCAAGAGGTCAGGACAGTGATTCCCTTGGAAGGGTTAATTTTGGAAAGGGTGGGGAGAGTAGCTTCTGGAATGCTATGGTTCTCTTAGCTGTGTGTTCATTTTGGGTAATTCATCAAGCTGTACACTTATGAACTGTGCTTTTTTGCCTGTGTTAAAAGTTTACTTTTTTGCCAGGCGCGGTGGCTCACGCCTGTAATCCCAGCACTTTGGGAGGCCGAGACGGGCGGATCACGAGGTCAGGAGATCAAGACCATCCTGACTAACACGGTGAAACCCCGTCTCTACTAAAAATACAAAAATTAGCCAGGTGCGGTGGCGGGCACCTGTAGTCCCAGCTACTTGGGAGGCTGAGGCAGGAGAATGGCGTGAACCCGGGAGGCGGAGCTTGCAGTGAGTGGAGATCGCGCCACTACACTCCAGGGTGGGCAACAGAGCGAGACTCCGTCTCAAAAAAAAAAAAAAGTACTTTTTAAAAAAGAGTGGGGCCGGGCATGGTGGCTAATGCCTGTAATCCCAGCACTTTGGGAGGCTGAGGCAAGTGGATCACCTGAGGTCAGGAGTTCAAGACCAGCCTGGCTAACATGGTGAAACCCCCTCTCTACTAAAAATACAAAAATTAGCTAAGTGTGGTGGCAGACGCCTTTATTCCCAGCTACTCAGTAAGCTGAGGCGGGAGAATCCTTGAGCCTGAAAGCCGGAGGTTGCAGTGAGCCAAGACTGTGCCACTGCACTCCAGCCCGGCCGACAGAGTGAGACTCGGTCTCAAAAAAAAAAAAAAAGCGGGCTAGCCCTTTATAAATTCAAGGGCAGCTTAAGGGCCCAGTGCCAACGGCTTTTAGTTCTTTTATGGGTTCATTTAAGAAATGCTAGAAGACTAACGCTATTGAAGGTAGAGGGACCAATCTTATGTGAAAAGCACAGACATTAGTGACTCCAAATGGAAAGTAATTCGCAATGCTAATGTGGAGAAGTTTTAGGAAAACCAATGAATTTTGCTTATATTCATAAGAGCAACACATGATTTAAAAAAAAAAAAACCTGTTTAAGGATGAAAGAGCTCTTTCAATAATTATAGAATTTCCAAGGGATAAGAAAAAATATTGGAAATCATGCAATGCAGAGTATTCAAAACTTTGGAAGGAGATGAGATGATCTAGAAAAGGCAGAGTGGGCCGGGGGCGGTGGCTCAAGCCTGTAATCCCAGCACTTTGGGAGGCCGAGGCGTGTGGATCACGAGGTCAGGAGATCGAGACCCTCCTGGCTAACGCGGTGAAACGCCGTCTCTACTAAAAATACAAAAAACTAGCCAGGCGCGGTGGCGGGCGCCTGTAGTCCCAGCTACTCGGAGGCTGAGGCGGGAGAATGGCGGGAACCCGGGAGGCGGAGCTTGCAGTGAGCCGAGATCGCGCCACTGCACTCCAGTCTGGGCGACACAGCGAGACTCCGTCTCAAAAAAAAAAAAAAAAAAAAAAAAAGAAAAGGCAGAGTGGCTGGGCGTGGTGGCTCATGCCTGTAATCCCAGCACTTTGGGAGGCCGAGGCAGGCGGATCAGATCACGGGGTCAGGAGATCAAGACCACGGTGAAAACTCGTCTCTACTAAAAATACAAAAAAAAAAAAAAAAAACTTAGCTGGGTGTGGGGCGGGTACCTGTAGTCCCAGCTACTCAGGAGGCTGAGGCAGGAGAATAGAGTGAACCCCGGAGGCGGAGCTTGCAGTGAGCCAAGATTGTGCCACAGCACTCCAGCCTGGGCGACAGAGAGAGACTCCGTCTCAAAAAAAAGAAAAGAAAAGGCCAAGTGAGGCCGGGGGCAGTGGCTCATGCCTATAACCCCAGCACTTTGGGAGGCTGAGGCGGGTGGATCACCTGAGGTCTAGAGTTCAAGACCAGCCTGGCCAACATGGTGAAACCCCCATCTATACTAAAAATACAAAAATTAGCCAGGCGTGGTGGTGGGCACCTGTAATCCCAGTTACTTGGGAGGCTGAGGCAGGAGGATCGCTTGAGCCTGGAAGGCAGAGTTTTCAGTGATCCGAGATTGCATCACTGCACTCCAGCCTGGGCGACAGAGTGAGATTCCATCTCAAAAAAAAAAAAAAAAAGAAAGAAAGAAAAGAAAAGGCAAAGTGAGAACAGAAGACAGAGCCCTGGCTGGGCGCAGTGGCTCACGCCTGTAATCCCAGCATTTTGGGAGGCCAAGGTGGGTGGATCACGAGGTCACGAGATCGAGACCATCCTGACCAACATGGTGAAACCCCGTCTCTACCAAAAATACAAAAATTAGGGCTGGGCACAGTGGCTCAAGCCTGTAATCCCAGCACTTTGGGAGGCCGAGACGGGCGGATCACGAGGTCAGGAGTTCGAGACCATCCTGGCTAACACGGTGAAATCCTGTCTCTACTAAAAAATACAAAAAACTAGCCGGGCGAGGTGGCGGGCGCCTGTAGTCCTAGCTACTCGGGAGGCTGAGGCAGGAGAATGGCATAAACCCGGGAGGCGGAGCTTGCAGTGAGCTAAGATCTGGCCACTGCACTCCAGCCTGGGCGACAGAGCGAGACTCCGTCTCAATAAATAAATAAATAAATAAATAAATAAATAAATAAATAAATAAATAAAAAAAACAAAAATTAGCCAGGCATGGTGGCACATGCCTGTAGTCCCAGCTACTTAGGAGGCTGAGGCCGGAGAATTGCTTAAACCCGGGAGTTGGAAGTTGCAGTGAGCCGAGATCGCACCACTGCACTCCACCCTGGCGATAGAGCCAGACTCCATCTCAAAAAAAAAAAAAAAGACAGTCCTGTGGAATCAGTCATTTAAAGATTGGTGAGAGAAAAAACCAGAGGGCTGAGGTATTGCTGAAGGCTTCAAGAGGAAGGCTCAGCAGCAGAGATGACATGGTGAGACTGGTGCCAGGATGGAGGTCGCATCAGTGGACAAGGGTGTCAGCAAGTGAGTGGCAATGCCCCATGCTAGAAGCCCAGGTGACTGCCATCGGATGGGAGAGGCATGTTCAAGAACGCTGGGCTCCTAGCTCCTCTACTCCCCATCTCTCAAGCCCAAGATTTCCACCTTGCTTGTTTCTGTCCTGTCAGAATTAGAAACAGGTGATATAGTAGCTCTTAATTGGGGGATGGGGCATGGCTCCTTTTGAGAATCCTATAAAAACTATAAGCCCCTCCCATTAAAAAGTGCACATTAGCCCACGCCTGTCCTGTTGTGCGCACAGTTCCCCTTGCTAGGACTCAAACTCAGACTTCCTCCCATTATTGCCTCTAATCCTGCATTCATTCCCTCCCTCTCGCCCACAGAACCTTTTTTTTTCTTTTTTCTTTTTTTTCGAGACAGGAGGCTTGCTCCATTGCCCAGGCTGGAGGGCACTGGTGCAGTCTCGGCTCACTGCCACCTCCACCTCTCAGGTTCATGCGATTCTCCTGCCTCAGCCTCCCAAGTAGCTGAGATTAGGTCCCTGCCACCATGCCAGGCTAATTTTTGTATTTTTAGTAGAGACAGGTTTTCACCATGTTGGCCAGGCTGGTCTTGAACTTCTGACCTCAGGTGATGCGCCCACCTTGGCCTCCCAAAGTGCTGGGAATACAGGCGTGAGGCACCACGCCAGGCCCTTTTTAAATTTTTTTAGAGACAGTGTCTTGCCCTGTTGCACAGGCTGGAGGATACAGTGGTGCAGTCTTGGCTCACTGCAGCCTCCATCTCCCAGGTTAAGGAATCCTCTCACCTAGGCCTCCAAAGCAGCTGGGACTACAAGTGTGTGTCACCACGCATGGCTAACTTAAATTTTTTTTTGTAGAGATGGTGTCAATATGTTGCCCTGACTGGTCTCAAACTCCTGGGCTCAGCCAATCCTCCTTCCTTGACCTCCTGAAATGCTGGGATTACAGGCATGAGCCACTGTGCCTGGCCAATAGTCTTTGAGGATGAAGAATTTTAGCCAGAACCTGAAGGATATATCTGGCTCTATTTAGATTTGAAAATATATAATGTCTCAAGAAAAGCAAAACAAAACGCCTCACTGAAGGAAACAGGGTTAGTGTGGTGATATATGGGTGATTTTTTTTTTCCTTTTCTCCTAAAGACTTTCATTCATAGGATTGTCCTTGATTCCCGCCCATCAGCAAACACTGGTAGGCTCCACCTTCAAGTCTTACCCAGAATCAGACCACCTCACCTCATCTACTGCAGCCTCCCTGGGCCAGGCCTGGCCTCCTTCAGTCTGTTCTCACCACACAGCCACCAGAGGGATCCTTTTATTTTTATTGATTGATTGATATGGGGTCTGACTCTGTCAGCAGGCTGGAGTGCGATGGCACGATCTCACCTCACTGCAATCTCTGCCTCCTGGACTCAAGCAGTCCTCCCACCGCTGTCTCCCGAGTAGCTGGGACCATAGTTGCACGCCACCACACCCAGTTAATCTTTTTGTATTTTTGGTAGAGATGGGGTTTCACCATTTTGCCCAGGATGGTCTCAAACTCTTAAGCTCAAGCAATCTACCCACCTCAGCTTCTCACAGTGCTGGGATTACAAGTGTGGGTCACCATGCCCAGCACCTTTTAAAAGCACAGTTGGATCATAGCATTTATCTGCTCATAACAATGGCTTTTGCTTCCTTGCTCACTCAAAAGAAATTCCTTCTTCACTGCAGAACTGCCCCTCCTACCACAGGATGTTTAGGGTCCCTGGCTGCAACCCCCAAAGGTCCTAATGGTGCTGGTCGTGGGGGGATCCACACCATTGTGACAACCGAATATGCCCACATGATGCCCAAGGTTTCAGTCCTGGCCGCACACCGTGCTGGGTTGGTTTCTTCATCTAAAAGATGGCGATGGGGATAACAAACTTGAAAAAGGGTCATGCGAAGGAGGTGTCCAGCATCGGGGGGTGTCTAGCATCGGGAAGTGTCCGGCATCGGGGGGTGTCCGGCATCGGGGGGTGTCCAGCATCGGGGGGGTGTCTGGCATCGGGAGTACTTAATAAAGGGTCCCCATTGATACCAGCCGAGGCATAAGCAAACTCCACTGCTCCTATTATCTGCACCTGAAGATTTACACCTTGCATATATGTGGATCCTTTTCCAATTTCTTCTGTATTAAACATTCTCTCCTGTATCAGAAAGTAAGGTTATGTGTTGGAGCTAAAAATCTGCCCTTCGATCCATCCCCCTGATAGAGTGCTTTGCTGACCGTAAGGATGGGCTGCAGACAGCAGCTCCCTTTCTTTCACTGCCACCCCCAGCTCCTCTCTTTCACTGCGGGCTGTGTGAATCAGGCTCCAACAATTCCACTGTGTGATCCTAGATCAGTGTCTGAACCTCCCAGAGTTTCCGTCTCTGCAGATGGATGTGCTGACAGCCCCTGCCATAGGGCGAGCTGAAGGGGAAATGACACAGTGAGAGCAAAGGGAGCCTGGTGCCAGGCATGTCCCAGGCATTCAGAAGTGGCCAGCCATGGTAGCCTGTCCCTAAAGTCCTGGGCACCATGCCCCCACCCCCTTACTTCCTTCTGGCTTGACTTCAGGAGCTGGATTCCCTCCTCCTGCCAGAAAAGTCCAGCTCATACTGCCTAAGGCACAAATTCTCACACCAACCACTAGGTTCTGCCAGGTCCTGGCCAGTCCCAACACCATGAAGCAGGAGGGCAGGTGAATTTGAGCAGAGATTGTTTCTGTTTGGCATCAGCCTCTGCCAATGCCCAGGAAAGCTGGAATGCTCTCCTGCAAGGGTGACATTTCCCCACACGCTAAACATTGTCTTTTTTTTTTTTTTTTTGAGACGGAGTCTTGCTCTGTCGCCCAGGTTAGAGTGCAGTGGCGTGATTTCAACTCACTGCAGCCTCTGTCTGCTGGGTTCAAGCGATTCTCCTGCCTCAGCCTCCCAAGTAGTTGGGACTACAGGCATGTGCCACCATGCCCAGCTAATTTCTTTTGTATTTTTAGTAAAGACGGGGTTTTGCCATGTTGGCCAGGCTGGTCTCAAACTCCTGACCTCAGACGATCCAAAATGCTAGGATTACAGGCGTGAGCCACCATGCCCGGACAATTCTGTCTTTTGATGGAACAACAGAAGCTTAGACTCCAGATACTTCTTTTTTTTTTTTTTTGAAACAGGGTCTTGCTCTGTCACCCAGACTGGGGTGCAATGGAGCAATCACAGCTCACCTCAGCCTCAACCTCCCTGGATTCAAAGCAACCCTCCCATCTCAGCCTCCTGAGAGGCTGAGACTACAGGTGTGCACCACCACGCCCAGCTAACATTTTTTTTTGTATTTTGTTTCGCTATCGCCAGGCTGGTCTTGAACTCCTGAGCTCAAGCAATCAGCCCGCCTCAGCCTCCCAAAGTGCTAGTGCTAGGATTACAGGTGTATGCCACTACACCTGGCCAGGCTCCATTTTTTTTTTTTTTGGAGACGGAGTCTCGCTCTGTCGCCCAGGCTGGAGTACAGTGGTGTGATCTCAGCTCACTACAACTTCTGCCTCCTGGGTTCAAGCAATTCTCCTGTCTCAGCCTCCTGAGTAGCTGGGACTACGGGTGTCCACCACCATGCCTGGCTAATTTTTGTATTTTTAGTGGACGAGGTTTCATTCTATTGGCCAGGCTGGTCTCGAACTCCTGACCTCAGGTGATCTGCCCACCTCAGCCTCCCAAAGTGCTGGGATTACAGGTGTGAGCCACCATGCCTGGCCAGCTCCATTTACTTCTTGAGGAACTCATGGTTCTCTTTTTAGTCACTTTGGTCACAGAGAGATTATTTAACATCATTTAATAAAAAAGTAGTAGTGTAAACAGGAAAGTAGCATAAAAATATAGTGTTGCTGTGGAAGGCTGGTGTTTGCTACTGAGAAGCTGAAGCCAGAGGAGGCCAGGTGTGAGGAATGAGGATTCTTTAAAGGCAAGGAGAGAGGCCTGCCTTTAAGAGCCAAGAGAGCCACTCATCCATGACCCCCAACACAGAGCTCTGCAGAACTGCTGCGAAACCCCAAACCCCAATGTAAGGGGGTGAGAGAATGAACTCCAGCCGCTTCTCCCAACAGGGCCCAACAGAGCTATTCTGGGACATGTGTGTTTGCAATCTTGTGTGTGGAGAGCACCCAAAGGCTCATCAGCAGCCCCAGGCCTCCATGTGGTCTGGTTTTCAGGCAGTGCATCTGAAGCACCTTCTAGTTACTGTCCCCATCTGCAATCTTGGTTTTCTTCATTCCATGTCACCTTCTATTGCCAACCCAAGGGTGCCAGTGCCTGTGGGTCCCATTATATGATACTCTCTCCCAGGACCGAATCCACTAGTCTGGGCAAAAAAAAAAAAAAAAAAAAAGCACTTAGCTACATCCTACTCCCCAATAAATGTCTCTGGGGTCTTCATTTTCTCTTCCGGCTAATCCTCAGTTCATCCAGTTCCTTCTCCATTAAGTGGGATTCAGCAGTGGACTCCGAAAGCTGAAAGTAAAGCAGCAGTTGTTAGTAAGCAGCACATTTCTAGATGTTTCAGGTTGGCAAGGCCAGCCCTACACGCGGAGGAAAGGCCCCCTGACACTTCTCTGACACTGCCGGCCTCCATGGTGGGAAACCCTCTGAAACGGGGTAGAATGCAACCCCGGATGGCCCAGGACCACAAGTCCTTGAAGAATATTCACAGTCCACTCTGTCAGCACGCTGTCACCCACGAGGGCATGGCACTCCCTGCACGAAGGACAGCAGGTCTCAGAGGATGTCAAAGGCAGATACTGGTGATTCTAAGGCTAAGGGATTACAGTTTGAATTGATTCTAAGCTGTAGCTCCCATAAGGGGGATTAGGGGAGAAAATGCTGGAAAAAGAACGCCACTCTCCTCCTTAGGGTTTTTTTGTTTTTGTTTTTTGGTTTGTTTGTTTTCTGAGACAGGGTCTCACTCTGTCGGCCAGGCTGGGTGCTTTGCTTGTACTAACTCACTGTAAGGTAGATACTACGATTATGCTCATGTTTTAAAAAAACATCCAGGCAAAAAAAAAACAAAAAACAAAAAAAAAACCCTCCAGGCTGGGCGTGGTGGCTCACGTCTGTAATCTCAGCACTTTGGGAGGCCAAGACAGGGAGATCACCTGAGGTCAGGAGTTGGAGACCAACCTGGCCAACATGGTGAAACCCCATGTCTACTAAAAATGCAAAAATTAGCCAGGCATGGTGGCGGGTGCTAATCGGGAGGTTGAGGCAGGAGAATCACTTGAACTCAGGAGACAGAGGTTTCAGTGTGCAGAGATCACGCCACTGCACTCCAGCCCGGGCTACAGAGCGAGACTCTGTCTTAAATAAATAAATAAGTAAATAAAAATAAAAAAACATCCAGCCTAAAATGTAGTCTTTTTCTTTTTTTTTTTCCGAGACGGAGTCTCACTCTGTCACCCAGGCTGGAGTGCAGTGGCACAATCTCAGCCCACTGCAACCTCTGCCTCCTGGGTTCAAGCAATTCTCCTGCCTCAGCTTCCTAAGTAGCTGGGATTACAGGTGAGTGCCACCACACTCGGCTAATTTTTGTATTTTTAGTAGAGAGAGGGTTTCACCATGTTGGTCAGGCTGGTCTCGAACTCCTGACCTTGTGACCCGTCCACCTCGGCCTCCCAAAATGCTAGGATTATAGGTGTGAGCCATCATGCCCAGCCTAGTTATTTTTTAAAAAGAAAAAAAAAAAGACAGGGTCTTACTTTGTTGCCAAAGCTGGTCTCAAACTCCTGAGGTTAAGCCATCCTCCTGTCTTAGCCTCCTGAGTAGCTGGGACTACAGGGATGCACTACCACAATTAGCTATTATGCCATTTATTGCTGAAGAAATTAAGTCACAGAGCAGTCAGTCAGCAGCAGAGCTGGGCGAGGAACCCAGGCCATTTTGCTCCAGAGTGTGTGCTCTTAACCACTACAGTGTATGCTCTCCTGCCTCTGAACCTTCACAGGCTCCTCTAGGCCCAGTGGGTTGCTGGATTTTTAACGGTCACAAGAAACCAACGCTAATGCAGTGTGAGCCCCTCAGCAGGTCTGTGCTGGGCACTGATTAATGCCTACTTGGTATGAGACACTTCCAAGCCATGAGCCGGCTCTTCCCCTCTTCCTGGAATGCCTTCATCCAACCTCCATTCCTGCCATTATCCTTCCACATTCAGCTCAGATATCCCTTCCTCTGGGAAGCTCTCCTGACTT